>NC_086226.1:25289679-25641885 GCF_035770615.1 Melospiza melodia melodia
GTAGACTGCTAACAGGAGAACTTAAGGGTAACTTACAGAACACCTCTGCAAACCTTGAGTTCAAGTTGGAAGTTCAAATACATTCATTTTGGAGTGGTATTTTGGGGGCTGATGGAAGCTGACATCAGGAATTGCTCAGAGATGGGCATTCAAAGTGGATGTCAAGAGAATTGAGAAAGACACATGATGAAGACTGTAAGACTGAAAGTGGCTGTTGTTTTTGAGGGGAGAAGAAGTCAAAAACACTTAGAGGAACAGAGCACAAAATCACAGCAGCAGCATTCCAGTAGGTAGCAGGGACAACCAGGGAAAATTTCTTGGAGGCAGAAAAAAGGAGGTTGGGAATAAGACACTATTGAAGTACTCTAGAATGATACCACTTGCACTTTTTCTACTCTTTTTAATTATTAGTTCCACACAAAATCATCATGGTTTTCTCTATTAATACTTTGTACTTCTTATGTTAAGTTTTACAAACTCTACACTAGTATGCAAACAAAAAATCATTTGGAAGGCAATACACTGATAATGAGAAGACCCTTTAAGATCCCAGAATGACCCAGCTTTGGTTGGATCATGGATGAGATTGGAAATCTAAAAAAAAAAAACTGCAACCATTACACAATTCCTGTACATTAGTTCTTTCAGTGCAGAAGGAAAATGTAAATGTAAGTGACAATTGCTAGACTTGAAAAACATGATTTTAAGGATGTTTTGAGGAACTGAGAACTCTGCACTTCAATTTCAAAGTCTGTAGTGGTCACCATTGTAAGAACTGACTGGAATGCACTGTGAATCAGCAGGCTGGTCTCTTAGGCTATGAAACGATGACAGCAATGTCTCTGCCTTTCCTCAGTGGAAGTGAGCCCTGTGCCACACCACACCCCAAATTATGTTTTTTGAAACTTTTCTTTTTGTACAATATAAGGTAACAATGAGAGCTTGCAGAAGACTATACAGTGATTGCTTGTGGTAAGTGCCCAGGAGCATATTGTTTCAGAGTAAATTTATAGTAGCAGAAATTTAATAAAAATATGTGATAAGTATTTGCAAAATTTGAAGGAAGTCTGTGATTATGAAGGCTTGTATGTAAAAATGAAAACACAGGTGTAATAATTTAATAATGGAATCTAATAAAATCTTTAATGAAAACAAATATTTCCCAGTGATTTGGTCAAAGTAAGTGTCTTACTTTTGTCAGTGTGAAGTACTTGGTTTATTAGATTTTGTTGTTTGTCGTCCTCAGTAACAGGCTAAAATAAGATTTTATTTCTGTGGTTTTGTACTCCACAAAATGCATATAATAGGCAACGCTCATATATTACTTACTGAAGTGTATTCAAAAGCGAATTCAAAGATGTTCTCTTGTAGGATGATGTTCAGGCTTCTCAAGATTCTTTGCCACGCAAGACAGTTATAAAGCTGACATTGCAACCAAGGTAAATAATTTATATATTACTCAGTGTATGCGATTCTTTTAGCAATATATGTTTTCACTACCTAGTAAGTAGTTTTTTATGCCATTTCCCTTTTTTTTCCAAATGTTGCCCAAAATAGAACAAAAAAAAATTAATTAATAAGTTACTCTGGGAAATTATGCTAATATTATTATGTCTCACTGAAAGAGGACACAGCATGTTAAAACTACAGGCATTTCTCACATACCACAGCTGAAGTAAGTGTTCTGTTTCTGTGTGCTTTTACAGCATTGTAATACTAAATAGATTGTCCTTGAGAGAAGCAATAGAAGATTCTAAATAGGCAGAATTACAGGTGCCTCAGTTAACTCTGTGAGCAAAATGTTAAAATTTTATAAGGCCTAAAAATCACAGTTTATAAATTCTGAATTGATTTTAAAAACCAAGTGGAAGATAAACTAGGATTCTGTTTTTTCTTAACTCCAACTTACTGTTCTATTAAGAGGAGTTACTTTTTTTTTATATGCAATTGTAGGGTATTCTGCTGAAATTGGCATCCTGCTATGTCCATGAACACTCAGTATCCCACCTGAAATAATGTACACATTCATTTAAAGTGGCTGATCCAAATAAAGTGAATAAGATGTCTGGATATGAAAACTGCTGTCTGTGTAAATCAAATAATGCAAGGTTTTTGCTTACAGAACAGAAGATTTAAGATTCATTTAAAAAGCAGTGAATGCTGTTTTTCCTGATGTTAGTATCTGCTTTCTCTAGTTCTAGTGGCAAACTAATAACACTTACTTGCTTAATTGATGCAGATGTCCAACTATTCAGCCGACTAACTGCTGAAGTGTATATATATATAGTTAGAATCGTTAAAAAAAGTGAGTAAGGTTTAGTTCTTGTGACCTTTCGGGAGAAGCTGTCTTCAGTCTTCCAGCACTAAATATACACAATGTGTCTAGTGTATGCTTTTCTCTAAAGAATGCTTTTAAAATAGGACTTCTCTTATTGGAGTGCTATAGAGATGCTAATAGATTATCTTAAAGTTGTCCAAAATGACCAAGAACTCAGGTGCTTATTTATTTAACAATAATGTTTTAGCTTTTCAAAATTATTTCCTCAGGTTTCTTCACTGGAAGAGGATTGTATATGTAGTATATAAGCACTGGGTTGGAAGCAACTTATGATGTAGATTTTCTTTGCTGTTTGAGGTAGATTTGTTGCCTTTGCTCTGCTTACCTAGGTTAGCTGTTGAAATTTTCCCTGTGCCCTTTTCATCCCCTAATACACCTTTTGTTTGCATACAGTGTTCCACTTTTGTCTCTGCATAATATGCTAAGTAAGTTTTCCCCTTTTTGATCTTAATTAATTTCAGATATTTGCTCTTTTTTTTCCTCCTTCTGACTTGTAAATTAAATAGATATACATGACATTACCAATAATATTATTCTGGCTACTGCTGGTAGTCTCTAAACTGGTCTTAGCTTACTAAGAAAATAGTACTAGTAAAAAATTGCTAACTTTGTTATCTGGTACTGTGAAGATACCATACAGTCATATAAGGTATGATATATGTCCCAAAGTCTGCAGTCAGAAATATGGGAAAAAGATTGAAGAGGGGAAAAAGGAGACAGAAAGGGCAAAAAAATATTATAAGGAAATATTGATATTACTGACTAAATCCTGGGGTTTTTTTATATCCTTTTTAGAAAACTTTGAAAGTGTTTCACGTAAATGTTTTACTTAAGTGTACAGTACTTCATGTTTCATTTGTTGTTAAAATTTTCTTTTGAATATCTCTTTGTTAAGCTGTTTTTGCTTATTAAAATTAGCTTAGTTTCTTTAGGCTTCTAACTTTATCTCTGGTTGTAGTCTGAATCTCCACTAAATTTATTACCATTTGGAAAAGTGGTATTTAAAATGTCACTGTAACTACTGGTTAAATCTAATATATGATTATTATGATTGCATCTGAATTTTCTTGTAGCATTTCATGAGAAATGTTATTTTCAGTAGAAGCTTAAACTCAACTCAATAAATCTATTATTAAGAATTACTATGCTTGAACTTCAAACTTTAAAGCTTTTAAAAAGGAAACTGGTTTTTTTCCATTTAAAATTTTGGAGCATCAGCAGACTTTAGAAACTAATTTTCACCAAAACTTTGTTATTTGCTTATCTTCTGTTCTTAATCTTCTTTATTATTCCTCTATGTGTAATTGAATCTCTGGATTTCTTTCTGCTAGTGTGTTCTAATATGTCATTATGTGGCATAGAAATTAAATCAGTGTAACTGGCAAGGTGTTTGATTTTGATTGGCTATTTAGCTTTTCTTTGATTGGCTATTTAGCTTTTCATATTTTTGCATTTCTGTGTCAGAATTTAAAAAAAAATTATATTCTATCTTGGTTATTCTTACATAAGTGTGGGTCATATCACCTGTGCTTTTAGAGGGACACTGCTGATGGGAAACTCATAATGGCTTTTCAAATTTCAGAGTTTTTTTTTCCTTATTTTACTGATTAAAATATAACCAGCTTTCTACAGGACCATAGTTGGTAGTGTGCTTTTTGCCTGTTTCATCCATCCTTCCTTTTGTGTATTTTTTAGTTAAGTGTTCTCTTCACTGCTCATGGAAGTTGTAGTTGGTAGTGAAAACTGATCTGACAGGCTGTACAGGAGACCAAGGACAACTCGATTACATGGAAGAAAAAGAAAGCAGGAAGAAATCTCTCATTCAGTTGTTAATGTTCCAGTGTGAAGTATCTCCATATTGTTGTGTAGTTGAGAATTATATTTCAAACTGCTTCTAAGCAGGTGCCACCTGTAACCTCTTTGGTATTGTTTCTGCCCACACCTGTGCATCTTTTCTCTGTAGTGCTGTTGTGATATCCTAATGAATCCAGAAATGTATTTTTAAAGTAATGTGTTAATTTTGATGAAATAGGTGTACAGGATATTTTCGGTCTTTGACTTCATGACCTCAGCATGACTAAGTGGGCTAATGATCAGGCTTTTGAATACTGAAATTATGGAGTCTTTAATGACACTAAATCCATTTTAACTGATAAATTAATATACATGATTTTTTAAAAAATATTTTGTTTAGCTGAAAAATGGAGCTTTCACAAGAAAATATCCAACTAGATATGGAACTACTTCTGTCTTGCTCTGAAGTTTAAAATTACTGCATGTCTTGGAGACAAAGCCCATTGAGCGTGCTGCTAAACTGGATGCTGGCTCATACTCTCTTACTGCCCAGCTATTTATAATAATAGGTTTTCAGGAACAGTCTACCAGAGCTCATAGTTTCTGAAAGGCAAAAGGTTTGCCCTCATTGGACTTGGTGTGTGGGGGGTGTGTTTGGAGCTCCTGTTGTTTAGGCTGTCAGCAGCAGATCAAGGGCACGCTGACTGTGAGGGGAGGGGTTTTCCAGCTATTCCTGTCTGTGCTGTTTTCTGGACATAGCATTGCAGGGGAGCATGCTACACGACCAAATGACTGGATTGGGTGTCAGCACCAGCTTGCATCTTGTAGTGGTCTTGTTTGGCTCAATATGGTGAATCATAGTGAAAAGGCCTAACAATGGCAATTAGGTTTTCTCTTCTTCCCCCTTCTAGTTTTAACTCTTGAACCTTCACATACCTGCCTGAGCAGTTTCAATACTGAGTTCCACTGCACTCTATCCTATCTGAACTGAAGATACTATGGTAGTGAAAAACTAAAAAAAAAAAAAAAAAAAATCATCTATTTAGGATTTTTTTGTGCTCTACCAGCTATTCTTGTAATTTTCCCACAAATTACTTTTGTCAACTGATCTTAGAGGAACAATATGATATGGTAACCTTCTTATCAGGCCAGTTTTATAGCTTAGCAGACTATAAGATAGCTTAGCTAGCTGTTTCCATTAGCTGAAATATTTAGGTTGCCCAGAGGATTAATTATGGGAGGATATAAATTATTTCTTCAAAAATCTGTCAAAGCAGTTTAGTGATATCCACGTTATAAAAGAATATTTCCTTTTTTTCAAATAGAGGCTACAAAATAATCTTGGCTATTATCCTGACTTTGTTATCCATGATCAGGTTTTGGCATAAAGTTGTATTTAATAAAGTTTTGGAATGAGTTTTGTTTATACCATTAGGTCCAAAATGCGTGGTATTTTTTTCAGAAAGAAAATCCCAATTTACCTCTATAATTTTTCAACTTGATAATATTTTCAAAAATTCACTTGGCAGGGTATTCACTGCTTTCTCAATACAGCATTTTAATGCAGAAATTAAAGCTATATTGCTGACTTTAATATGCAATAGAGAATAATGTACCAAAGTAAAAAATTTTTGACAGAGCAATGGGTATGGTACTGTGTTTGGTTGGATGACTACAGCAAGAATAATTTGAGAAGGAAACTTTGTTAGTCGCATGCCATAACTGTGTCTTTGTGAGCTTAGAATGTGACTGGATCAGGGTAATATTCTTCATTTGGCAACTTTTGCTTTGGTGGTGATTTTTTTGTTTCCTTTCCCCTTGCCTTTAGAAGGACTCTCCAGCAGCATTTGACATTTTAATAATAAACATCTTAAATTCCTTTTATTGCTTGCATGATTTCAGAGGCATATATTCCTAGTTATACTCCAAAACAGCTGGGGAAAAAAAGGACAGTGGAAGAAAAGGTATTTTCGAAGCTCAATGAAGAAAAAAAAACAAATTTAAAGAAAACAGAAAAGAATGCAGTAACATTTAAGTTGTGTTCATACATATTTGTAGCAATTCATGCATTGTTAATGTGCACACCTGTTTCCCAGAGAAGAAAACAGATCTTGAAAAAACAAGCAAACAAACAAACACTAACCAAAACAATACTTCTAAGTTTTAATTGGATGAACTAGTGATCACAAAATGCACAATCTTGTGTGTTTAAGTGAAACCTCTGTATTAGTATCTTTCAGGGAGGTGGGCAGGATGAATACTCATTCAGTCAAGCCTTAATACTCGCTGCTTCTATTAAGAAACAATGCATAATTAAGACCTTCTATTAAGCGCACAGTAGTGCAAGTACGTGAAAAATTAGAAAACACTTTAGAGGTGATATATGAAGAGCCTGCATTTAATTTCCAATACCCCAGCTGCTTAAGTTGGATGCGGCCTAATGGTTTTTTGAAAATTACTTTAAAGTATTAATCTCAGTGTTCAGCTGCCTGATCAATTTACTAGATTTCAGGTGAGCTGTAACCGCCAGGAACATGTTTTGTTTGTAGTAAACTCAAGGTCATTTTGACTAAATTGATTGGATATTTAAAAAGCATTCTCCTTGGTTTTCATGATGGAAGAGCTGTTGCAGAGGCAATGAAATGCTTGGCTGACTCAGGATAACTCACACGTCTGAATCTTGAAATGTTGCTAAATGTGAACTTGAAATAACTGTTTCAGTAAAAATCACTCCGTTAAAAGTGGTGCTCATTCAAATTGAACAAAAAAGCATGATACATTCGTTCATTCTGTTTTTTAGGTGGAACTTAGCTGTGCAAATATCTTTATGACCAAACCAGCAAACTCTCCATTGACAATGTCTAATGGGACAGGAAGTGAGGGGTATGGAAGAGTTTCACAGCACCTTGATCCTTTATTCTCACTCTTTTTGTAAGGTCATAATAGTTTTTCAGAGATTTCTGGATTTTCTGTGTGAGTTTTCTACTTTTTGTGTTAAAAAAAGTTAAAAAATGTAATTCATACAGGCTTATCTTAGAACTGACTCCAGGCACTGGTAATTGACATCTCATTAAAAGTTATCTGTGAAGTCTAAAAACAAAACAACATGAATGCCTGGTTTTGTTTGAGGGCTTTAAAATTGCATGGTGGTACATTTTTTGAGGTATGATAAGTTTTCATTATGAAGAAGAAAAAAGCAACTTTGATTGGCAATTAATTGTACTTCAAAGCTTTTTGTGGAAATAATTTTTATTTTTTAAAACTTATTTTTTGAATGCTATGCTTCTGAATTCAAGTTATTCTAAAAGTTGTTACATCTCAAACTTTTAAAGATTAATTTTTAGTGTATAAAAATTCTTATACATCAAACTTTTTTTCAGTTTTTGGTCTTACTGTGGATGAACCAATGACAGTCTGTTCTAAATGTTTTTGTCTACTGACTGTCTTTGAAATTGCCACTGCAAAATTAAACCAGTAAATAAGTTCTTAATTTGTAGGATTCATAGGATCTTCGCTGTTTTTCTAAGTTGCAAATTTAGTCCTTTCATTTCAATACATGGAATATCAGCATCTTTTGTGGGGGTTTGCAGTACCAGTACAATCAGGCAGTGAAGGTGTTTGATGCTTCAGTAGCTATAAAAAATTACAAGATTTAAATAAAATATGACAGTTAGGTCTTACAATAAATTTCTGGTTTCCTCTGAGAGCACTGCAGTGGAAATATTGTGAAATGCAGAAGAAAGAGGTGAACTAAACATACTCTATGGGAAGGAAAAGCCTGAGCTTGTTTTCAAAGCACAGAAAGTGATCATTATGAAGGAGCATGGTAGTGAATGGTTGAATACAGCTGAAAGATCTGCATCCTATGCATGTACTTGTTGAAGAAGCTTTGGAAATACCATATACATATTTTCAGTATATTAGTACATTTGTGTATTATTTCTTTTTTTTCCAGGCACTGGCCCCTTCAGCCTTTTTACTGGAGTTACCTTGAGGCAATATTGTAGTTAGTCCAAGGCTCTCAAGGCACAGACTGAAGTGATATGGAATACTTAAAAGTCTTTCTGCTCTTCTGAACCAGATTTTTTTTCCCTTCTAAATGCAGATTTATAAAGCCTGCACTACAAGAGGAACAAGGAAAGGATTTTAGTGAAGGTACTTCCTGATCCTGAAAAAGTCAGGGGGCTTCAAGCCCATCTTGGACCTCAGAACATCTCACAACTTTGTGGTAAAAGAAAAATTTAAAATAGTGCCTTTGGACTTAATCCTTTTATCCTTAATTGGAGAGTAGTTATGTGCTCCAGATTAGGATATATGTGCCACTACAATCCATCTAAATCATAGGAAGTATGTGTATCTGGCATATGTAGTAGATACATAACATTTAAAAGTCTTGTCTTAGGTTGATGTTGATTTTTTTCGTGTTCTCGAAATATATAGTTCTTGCTGTGCTGTTGTCTGTGTTTTTTGTAAATGCTGTTTTCTTGAGGTTGTTCCATGGTTTGTTCTTGAGAAAGCCATGCAAAGGTCCTGTTTCCTGTGAGAGTGGAGGGATGGATTGTGTGCCTATTGTCTGCCTAATGCTGCGCCTTTTACATGAGCAATGGATATTATAAAGATTTCTCTGTAGAGTTATAAAGGAGAGAATTCATAGGAATGCATGTTGTCTCAGCTTTATTAATGAGTCTGAAGTTCAGATTTGGGGTTGTCATTAGGAAGGGTATTCCTACAGTGATTCTGAAATGTCAAGCTAAGATTATTTTTTTATAAGCACAGAATCACTGGGGTTTTTTTATTTGTATGTTAACCAGAACTGTCAGACATTACTACTTTTGGAAATAATATGTAATTTTAGCGTAGCTCTATTTCTAAACTATATTTTTCTTTTCAAATGCTGTTATAATTATGGCATTGTATTGTGTTAGTTGCAGCTCTACTGAAGTAGATTCTTGTGAATTTAGTTATTTATTTGAAGTAGCTCCTCATTTCCTGATGTCATCAGTTTAATAATATAAAGAAAAGCTGATCCCTGGATAATAGGTTCTGTTTCCACCTTACAAAAGTAACACAAATTTATGTTGTTTGCTGGTAATTTGAGGTTAAGATTACCATTCTATTAGCTCTTATGAAGGTTATTATTCATAAACTTCAAAAGATGTCTTATTTAAGAAGAGGGAAAAATCCCACTATTTCTTCATATATTATAACATTTTATTATATATATATTCAAGATCAATATTTTACTCTAGAATGAACAGATTCAATGGATTATAATTTGCTGCTTTGATGTAAAGTGATTTTCTTTTCTTGTTACATTTGTGATAGTATTGATGAATTTATGAGATGCTTATCTGAATGTGATATAGAGGAACGTAGTAGCATTTATTTAATATTGTTAGGTAAACGGATAAATCTCCTTTGACTTTATCCAGTCAATTAAAAGACCCTTGGGGGAAGATATTGAAATCTTCTTTTGGGGAAGAACCTGCTTTTCTCTGGCTTAATAGAAAGCTGTTTGTTTAACTTGATTTTTAATAAACCACCCATATTCCTTCTGCTCCAGATTTTGTGTTTACATCTGACACTGTATCTGAGAGCCTAGGTCCTAATCATAAACAAAAGACTTTTCAATTTAATTAAATGTCTAAGATTGTATAGTTATGCATACAAATGGTTTCAGTATCTACTGTGTCTCAGAGGAGGTATATTTAATCTCTAGAAACTATGGAAATTATTTTAATATTATTAGGTGTGTTGATTAAGCACTATTCACTGTAGTTTCGTATGTTGCTTTGACCTTAACTTTGTGCTACCTTCACTCAGTTAATAGACAGACTTGTTGATTGCCCAGCTGTTTTCTAAATGTTCATTGATAAATGTTCATTGGTAAATGTTGGATATCACATATTATTCAAATTAAATCCAGTCTGAAAAATCTAAATCAAATCTAAATCCAAATTAAATCAATCTAAGTAGGGTGGAATTTTTTTGTGCAAAGTAAGGCCGAAAAACAAGTAAGGACTTCTTTAGGCAAGATATTAAAGTCACAAGTAATTTTCTATCTGTCATGCTAACAGAGTAGAATGTAAATAGATTATAAAAGTTGATGTCATACTGGCAACTACCACTCTATATAGGATTAGTATTTAAAACTGTCTTGGTAAAGTGGAGATATATTTCATAATCAAAGAAGCAGGAAAGTGGAAGTATTGCACATCACATTGAAAAATAAGGTGTGGACTGACCAAATGGACATTAGTGAAGCAGAAGAACACTAGGTATGACAGAAGATGGCATTGAGAGAGTTGCTTGTATGGTATCAAAGCCAAGTTTGCTCTTGTATGATTTAAATGGAAATGTTCTTTGTAAAATGCAGCTGAAATAGTGTGCTGTACTCAAGAGTGATGAAGACTTCATCAAAAATATGGGGTGAGAAGCTGGGAAGAGTTAATAGGAAAGCAGGATCACTAAGTCAAAGAAAATACTGAAGTGCATCAAGAGCATCATCTATTTAGTTTGTAAAGACTGATAGTAAGGAAGATAAGTCTATAAATGCATGCAGGTTTGTTACAGTCATTGTACATACAGTGGAAAATAGGAAGACATAATTAGAGAAAATGTTGTTTAAAATAATAAAAAATTTAATATTGTATTAGAAAAACTGGTGCTAGAGCTGCTAAACAATATAATCAGATTTGGACTTTTTCAAGAATAGCAACTGCAGCATTTTTCAAAGTTTGCCCTTCTGATTTCTCATTTTATCTAAGAGGTCAAGCTACAGCAACCTCCTAGTCCACAGGGGATTTTGTTAATATCTGGATTTTCCTTTGTCTCCTCAGTTTACTCTTGGGAGTCACAGTGAAAAGGGGTATTTTGTAGTACCTAACATGATCTAAGGTTATAGAACAGTCTGTTTTGTGCATAGACCTCTGTTTGACCAGGTGGAATAAGGAGAAAAAGGGACTGTTTTAAGACATGTAAGTGATTTTAAAGGCTGCATGGTGTTTGTATACGAGCTGGTAACTCTAATGAGAGAATATTTCTGCTTAAAAGTTGTTGTGCACAAGCACAGCAATTTATTGTATATTGTACAGAAAAAATGGAATTTTCTGGTCAGGACAAAAAGGTTTTTTTCTCTGACAAAAGTTATTTTGTCACTTGGCAAATCTGTTGTAAAAGCTGGAGTGTTTTTGTATCACTTTTGATGACAGACTGTCTGAGTGCTGCCATTTTAACTGTTTTATGCATTAAATATTTGCAGAATGATGTTTGTGGGGGTTGTGGAGGTCTTTTTTGGTGATTTTTTAAAATTACTATTACCATTGATAGGTGGATTTCACATGTGGTGAGGAGTATTGAGCAGGGCAGTAACTACTCATACTGACTGTGTGGATTGGTAGCAACAGATCAGTTCTCTGTAGGAATGCAAAGGATCAAGAAATTTCCTCATACTGGAAAATCCTGCATTTTACCTTTACCTCTCTACACCCCTCTCTCTCTCCTTATTTCCCAGAAATTCTGTTTCTAAATCTCTAAATCCCTAACATCAGATTTCTGTAAATTAGTTGGCATGCTTTAACATTGGAAGTGTACTTCCCCTTCTGGAAAAGAACCCAGAAAAAGCTCTGATGTATCTAATGAGTATTGCTGATTTTGTTTCCTTTTGAAATATGAACTAGGAAGAAAATTATTTTCATATTATTGGACAAGTATCCATGCATATTTGTTCCAAAATTAAGTAATTCCTTAGGGGCTTATGAGTTTTTATCTCAGAATTAATTTACGAATTGATTTTGATACTTTTTGTTTCTTTTTTTTTTTAAGTAGTTTTCCCCTGTTGAAAGAAGGTTGTGGATCAGATGTCACTGATAATAGCTCAAGGTGCACAGAGACGTGAAGTTCAGTATTTGCAATAACATGCAGTAGAAGAAGTATAATTTGGTTGAAATCATGAGAATATTTTACATTTGAGAAATAAATATTAATTTCACAGAGGGGGAAATAAGGATAGTTTAAAATACCTGCTGAGTCAAATTTTCTTTGAAATTGGTCTGTGAGTCAGACTCAAATACTTTCAGCAAGTGGAGGATATTGGTCAGAAGATTTTCATGCATGAGGGTTTGAGTAACTTTCTCCAAAACTTTCTCTGTTGCCTAAATTTCTTACAAAATGAATTTTGAATAGAACTGAAAAGTGTCTTGAAGCCCTGTGAAACACACAGCTTCTGAAGCTCAATTTAGTAACTGATAGAAGAGCTGTAGGAAAAAAAGCATTAATCTGCTGCCAAGGAGAGTATCACAATCATGAGCCTGCACAGTTGGCTTTTGATGAGTTTTTTTCCTAAAGGAATATTAAGAACAGAGCATGGATTGAGATATTGGAAAATGTGTAATTTCTGTATAACCAGAGGAGCACTATGAACAGATAATATCCCAAAGATTGAATATATGGCATTTATTTCCGGAACAATTATTTTATAGGCTCTATAATTATGTTTTATAGGTCATCTTTAGTAATTCCTAGTAGAAAAGCATACAAAATGGATGAGGAGACCCGTACTTAAAATGTCATGTTATTCATACTCTTGACTGAGGAGGCTTTGACCCTTACATGAGGGACCATTAGAGTTTTGAAAAGAGCTAGGTAACTACTTGACATTTTTTTTTTTTTTTTACCTACCAGTTGGAGTAAGTATTCAAAGTATTCAGTAGAGTTTGCCTTCTTAAGAAAAGGGAATGGTTAATGTTAGGTTTTATTCCATGTTTTTCCCAGTTTTCCTACAGCAAGGAGAGAGCTTTATAAATAACAGGGGAGTAATTTTTGTGCTCAAGTTACTTACGGTTTTATTCTGTACTTTTAAAAAAAAGTGGAAAAAAGTATCTTGATGTTTCCTTGGCTTCAATGCAAGAATAACAGTAGTCTTTTCTTCAGGGGAGGCTGTACATATTTGCACAATGAACAGATAAGTGTCTGGTTCAAATAGATGGTCTGGATTCTTTTCCTTCCATGTACCTCCATCCCCTAAGACATGCATCTGTGTAATGGCAATTCATTACAGTTTCTTAGGATTCTCATTTTCTTGGACTTTTGGGGGCCTTTTTGTTGAAATTCCACCATACATCGGAAGTCTCATAGTTTTGATTTTTTTAATGGTATTTTTGGAATCTACCATGGCAAGCAGTGCTTTATGCAATTTAAATATCAAATCTGAGTTTATCTTAACACATCAGTGTTCAGTAATTAAAAAGAGTCAGTAGGTTACTACCTACTGACTCTTCTCCCATTTTCAAAGCAATTTTTTCTTGCAATTTTAAGATGTGAGACAGTTTTGATTCTATTACCCAGTGAGATTAACTTTTTTTTTAGAGAATTTCAGTGTTGTTTACAGTTTTAAAGTTCTATTGAAGTCCATCAAGAGTCAAGAACTCATGTTATGTTTCTAGCTGAATAGTGGTTTCTAACCCAACAGCCTTTCTGGTAACTATTGACACATGTAGTTACTTAAATTCCTTTTCTCTATAGCATAAAGCCTTTAAAACTCTTTTTATTACTTCTCTCTTGTTCCTTTCAGAACTCACATGCATCTGTTTCTTCTCTTCTGTTCTTCACTGGAAGATCACTGATATAGTATATAATTTAGCTTCATGGCTCGTATCTTTTCTCAGATTTGGGTGTACTTGTTGCATTTTTTTTTCACCACTTAGCTGGTTTTTACCTTGGTCTTTATAGAGTGAAAGAAACTAATCAGCTTTGAAGGTTTTGTTTGTGTAATTTTGCATTAAAATTGTGCTTATGGGTCCAAAGAACTGACTCTGATAAAACCGTTTATAGTGGGAAATGCTCCTATCCATCTCAGAAAGTTTGCTGTAGAAATTTTAGTAAAATTGGTCAGTCTGAACTAGAGGTCCTCAAGGAATTGGTTGTCCAGATGTACTTGAATGAAGTTACTCTGCTGAACAGTGAACATGTTGTCTTGAACTGTAAATCCCATGTGCCTTGAAAGGTGGTTTTTGAATAAGCCCGTATCACTTTTGATGCTCTGATATTTACTAGTAGCGAGTTGTGGTTTCCCACCTTAATTGAATGCATCCCTTGTGAAGGAAGGATGAATGAACTTCAAAAGGAAGTCCTAATTATGGTGTATTGCAGGTGTTACCAGTAAATGTATGTATCAGCATATATGCCTATATGTTTATGCACATTGGAGAAACAGAAAACAGTGGTCTTTTGAAAGCTCTGAAGCTTTCAAAGTGGTCACTGAAGCTCTTCTGTTTAGGAAAAAATATTATTTTAGGAGGCAGAGATTAGAGTTGTTAGAGATCTAAATAAATAATCTTTATTCATATTTTTGTCTGTAAATATTGCTACAGCAGTTGACATATTTTCTTAATTTAAAAATGAAAGTATTTAAAATAAGAAGCAGTGGGGTGGGAGGGGAGGGGAGCGTTCCAGCTCTTGCTGAAAATGTTCCACAATGAGTTAAATCTTGTACTACAGGAAAATCTGGTGAAAATATTCTTGTATGTATGCATTTAATAGAGTTTATTAATGTTATTAATATTAGATTATGTAGGGAAGGTGGTCATGCCTGTTTGGAAAAGATACCTGTTTGGAATTTCAGAGACCCATAAAAGTATGGGAGTAAAAGAATTCAAGGTATATCTTTCCAAATCTGTCTGAAAAGTTGTCAGGGTTTGCTTTTCTTAAATTTCAAATATTTGTGATGAATCCAATTTAGGATTAAGAGCTCAAATCTACAATAACTTCTGTTTTTTGAATGGGCTGGGAGCAGTTAATTCTTGCTCCCAGTGCAGAGGTGAAATGCATGGTCTCTGTGTGAGTGGTTTAGTCATGGTTTTTGTACCAATGCAGTTTATTTTAGCATAGTTTTAGCATTCTTAGATTTCCTGAATAAACAAAATAAATTATGGCTGACTCTTGGACATAATGGTGCCTCTAAAGTAAAGTATTTCGGATAAAATTTTTCATATTAATTTTTACTGATAGCCATTAAAACCCTTCACTCTTTAACTGAATGAAGGATGTAAACCTAAATTATTTTATTGGTGTTGTTGCCCAAGACCTGAATAATGAAAAGGAAATATTTGCTTGCTTTTTTTGAAAGACAGTAATACTCATGATGTTTTTGCCTTAAGATAAGGAATAGAAAACTTTAAATATTATCAAGTTGCTTCTCTCTGTAATGCAACCACAGCATATTAATACATTCAACTCTTTGTGAGAGTCTTTGCAATGATACAGCTTAATTGAGGTGTAGCTCTTTTTTTCCAAATAAAATCTGAAATTTTTATAGTGGGATATTGTTTAAGGGTGGGAGCTGAATAGTACTTCTGAAGTAATGTAATTTAATTACATTAGTCAGTGCTTTTGTATATGCACAAGAATTATGTCTTGCTTTCTATAATTACTATACCAAAGTCCTCCTGAAATAGCATGTCAAAACAAAATATTAGTATCTAGTCAGAACTCCTTTAAGTGCTGAAAATCTACCCTGTCACTGCTAGCCTCCTCTGTCTTATTACTCTACACACACATAATGAAATTAAAATACATTGATTCAAGAAGTTTAAAAATGTATATATTTTGATACAACAATAGATTTGTTTAATACAAATACAGGGGTTTTTTTAATAGCCTGATGAAATATAATAATAATACAACAGTTCATAAGACTGAAGGTTATGTTTACTTTTACCTTTTGTTATAGGTAAATCTGTCATGCAACTAATTAAGGTTGTGAAATATGTTTGTAGCTATGGGAAGGTGAACAAAGTTTCTGGAAATATTTTTTGCACTAATATGTTCATTGCTTGGCCAATAATTTAAATTTAATGAGGATGTGTAGCATTACTGAAAAATTATTATATGCATAAGGTCTCCTTTTACTTGGAAGCATAGGAATTGAGGAATTCAATTGTATAAGAAGAATAAAGAAAAAAAAATCTGTGGTGTTCTGTTGATGGATGAGAATGAGGATTTATTTTGAGCTTTCGTGTTCAATCGTCTGTCAACCTGTATTGTTTCTGACAGAGTTCTTAACGCTCTTTTTTCACATTACATGAGGAGTTCTTAAAAATTTTTGATATAATTTCTATTCTCTTCCTAATTTATAATGGGTTGAGACTGAGAGCAGGGTTGGTTTAGCTAGGTTTTTTGATTCCACTAATGTCATTAAAAAAAAACCCGAAACAAACCAGCAAAAACACCTATTGATATTAACCTTGAGAAAGAAGACAGCTCCATATAAGCAGAAGTGTAAATTGCCCTACCCAGGTCTCAGGGAGGTTCTTAGAGAGTCTTGCGCAAGTTCTTAAAGACTCTGAAAGCTAACCCAGAATATGGTTAACTATTATATTGTCTGGTAATCTAGGAGTCTTCAGCATGAAACAGGGTAAAAGAAAGCATCCAAAAGCATTTTTAGTTGTGATCACAAATGCACGTTGAATATCATTGGTATACTTAGAAGTCATGATTTAAACAATACTTCAGGACAGGAATTTAAGGAGTTAAAAGGAAAATATTTTTTTATGGGAAGCTCATTTGATGTGTGGCAAGTCATCCAAAAGTTCTTGATATAAAAAGCTAATAAAGACTCTGATTTTGTTTATTCAACTAATGAGAAGTTGGAGTTGACCTTTCATTTCATACTGATTGTGAGGTAATAAGGTAGCAGTGAAGTGCTGGGAAATTTACTAGTCAAGTTTGATGCAGGCAAACAAAAGAAGCCAGTAGGAAGATAAGGGGGAAATAGTGGCCTGGTCAGGATTCTGAATGAGATTTGTAGATTGGATGGATGGAGGCAATTTTAGGTGAAATTTTAGGTTTGGTCTGTGAAGGGGTAGTTGAATTTGAGGTTTAAGATGTGAAAGCAAAAGAAATAAAACCATGGACAAAACCCTGAGGAATCTGCATAGAAAACACAGAGCAGAGAAGGAGAATCTACTTAGAAGAAATATGGAAGGAGTAATTTGATAAGTAAACAATGGATCTCGTGGGTATTGATGTAAGATCAGATCTCATGAAGAAGTAAACTGCTTTACAGTGGGGAGTGTTGAGGAGGTTGGAGATTGAGTACTGGTTCTGCTGTTTATAGTTAAGAAGACGCCAGAAGTTTTGGCAAGAGCAGTTTCTGTTTTAAAAGACTTCTTCTAAAGGATGACACAAACAGAGGGAAGCTTCAGGGAACAGCTGTGAATACTGCATTCTTTGAGCTTGTCAGTGAAAAGACAAGAAGTACAATGATAGTCCTACAGATGCATGAAACAAAAACGTTCTAGTATAGTTTTGTTTTTCTATACCTTAGAATACATGAACCTGTAATAGTAATAAAAATAAATATAGGCTAATAAAGTCAATCTTCAGCTCAGGGCTGATTCTTTTGGTTAATAGCATAATCTGTGTTCAAATGGAACGCTATGGAAAAAAATAGTTATTCCATATGTACCTATTAAGAAGATATGCAAAGAGTTGCCATAGTGAATGATGCTAAATTATAATTTAAATAACTTTGTGCTTTCCCTTTTAGGAGAGAGAAACTAGCTCCTTTAGTGAATATGTAGAGCCAGTTTTCTTCCCTCATTTTTTCTAAGCTGTGTTAAAATGAGGCTATTATGGATGAGAGCTTGATAGTTCAGCCTGAAAAATACATTTAAAATGCCCTTAAGTATCTTGATTATGCCTGCAACTGTTAATAGCAATTCTTTAGCAATTATAATGGGAAATAGTTGTATTTTTTTGTAAGGAATTTTCAAAAATTTTTGGACAAATAATAGCATTAAGAAAAGGTCTGCACATAGTTGATCTTAAATATCCGTTGTTTCTTGGTTATGTTTTGTATATTTATTTGTTGTGGTATGTACTTGTTGTTCTAACATTGTTTTAATCCTCTGTATGTAAAATTTGTGTGCGGTAACGTTAAACCTGAAGGAAGAAGCTTGGTTGCCAAGAGATAATTAAGTAAATATGTTTTTTTCAGATACCTTTTGATACATAATCCTACGGAACAAGAGCGATTTTCAGTGGTTTCCGTCAATGTGAATTCACCCAAAGTTAAATTATTGTCTCCTTTGGGAAAACCTGTAAATGTCCAGATTAGTGCTGTTTGGGATGGAGCAACTACAGTATCGCATGAAGCTTATCAGGTACCCTACTTTAAGTAAAAAGCATTAAAATATATTTTTTTATATATGCTGTAGCTTCATAGTTGAAGAAAATGGAAAGTGTACTTCATATATTGGCAACTCTATTCTCTGTAGGCAGTACTATTAATTCAGTAATTTTAAATTAAAAAAACCCCAACAAATAAAACCCAAAACAGCAACAAAAGCCCCCTAAAATTCAACATACATGTGTTTAGCATTAATGTTTCTTAAACTGATAAGCTGTTAAAATTTTGTGATATAATTTACTACATTTAAAGGATCAGTTTCAGCTGCATGACTGGAAAATACTGGATGTGTGTCTTTTTCCCTCACTTTCTCAATGGAGCTGCTTCTTCCTTCAAGTGCCATTCTGTACACACAGTCACATACATCTGTATGTTCTCAAGCACTCCAGCTGGAACATGAAATGGCTTTTCTTGTACATTAAATGGCTTAAGCATTTACATTTAGATGTCCTCTTCCCTTCCAAATACTTAAGCTGGACAGATATCTTCAAGCCCACCTCCTGTTTTTCGTTTGAAACAAAACTTCTAAGAATTTTTGAGTTGTACATCATTATAGAAGATTGTCCTCAATGATCACATCGCACATTAGAAATTTATTTAATTAAATTTTTAATAAAATTGTAATTGTGTATGACTGCAATAGTAACACCGTATTGCTTTCAGGCTTATGTTTTGGTTCCTTTTGATGTAGGAACTTGGTTCATGATAATATTTCTGTGAAGCTAATTCAATAACTGTCTCTCAGTTGTGTTCCAAAGGGATAATTATTATGGGTAAACCTTGCTAAGAAACCCAACCCCACACACTTCCTCGCTCACTGACCCAGTGGGGTGGAGGAAAAAAATTGGATGGGCAGTGGTGAGAAAGCTTGTGGGTAAAGCTGAAGCTGTGCACACAAGCAAAGCAAAGCAAGGAATTCATTCCCTGTGTCCCAAGGCTGGGGAGGTGGTCAGCCATCCCCATCAGAGCAGGGCTCCATCAGAGTGACTTGGGAAGACAAACACCATCACTTCAAACATCCCCCCTTGCTTTTTCTTCTCACAGTTTTTATTGCTGAGCATCATGTCACATGATGGGTCTGGAATATCCCTCTGGTCAGCTGGAGTCAGCTGTCCTGCTGTGTCCCCTCCCAGCTCCTTGTGCACCCCCAGCCTCCTCCCTGGTGGAGCAGCAGAAAGGGCCCTGATGCTGCATAAGCCCTGCTCAGCTGTAGCTGAGATATTTATCTCTGTGTTATCAAAGTGGTTAATACTGAAACCAAGCACCAAAAGTTCTGCTATGAAGAAATTTAAGTTTATCCTAGCCAAAACCAGCACAATAATTAGTACTTTTATTGTTTGAAGAAGAAGAAGTGAAATTACTTGTCTGGACTTCAAATTCTAAACAAATTGCTTTGGAGATGTACCTTGTATACTACTCTTGTATGCAGATTATAGCTCCTAAATAAAGAGACTGAAAATGAGAGACTTGCTTTATACTTAGTTATTTAGTTCATGCATTTTTAAACTTAAATTTCAAAATCAAGTGATAAGTAGAGTCTGTGTGCACTTGATCCAGTACACATGCATCTACAATGAAAAGTACTGCATATCACAACTAACATTCTTAAGAAGATTCAACATTGTTACTGCGTTAATATAATGGTAATCTTGATGCTAAGCAAATTAGTCATGCAGATATTTCTGTTTATTAATACTTCATTAATATTTATTTATGGACTATGGGAAAACTCAGCCATCCTATAATTATTCAAGCAAAAGTAGTTGCTCTGAACATAAATTCAGTATAAAAAGTTGATATTCTGCTGTTTTTAGTAATGACTACTTATTTGTTCCCAACAGATGTCTTTTGTGGCACATCTGCCACCTCTTGGGATTGGAGTTTACCAGCTTCTGGAGGATGAGAGGTCAGAAGCAGTTTTAGCTGACTATAACATATATGTAAGGAATAGCAGACAGGAGAAGTCAGACAGAGTTTTCAAGATAAAAGAGATGCAGCATTCTGTGGATAATATAATCTTAGAAAATGCATACATGAAACTATGGTTTTCTGGAATGTCTGGATTACTGGAGGTATGTTGTATTTTATTTCAAAACACTATATTTTACTTTTTTGTGCTGCTTTATGGAAACCTAACATGAATCTCTGTCCTTTTAGAAAATAAACAGCAAGGAAGAGGGTAAAAGTCATCAAATGAAGGTGGAGTTTGCTTGGTATGGAACTACCAGTAACCGAGATAAAAGTGGAGCTTATCTCTTCTTACCAGATGGAGATGCCAAGGTAAACTTTCTGTTTGCAAAGAAATTCTAATCTTGAAGTACCTTAAAGTGTTTGGCAAATATAGATTGGAAGAGCTGGTTGTCCCCAAAACTGGAATAAAATCTGTATGGCTAGGCATAATGACATGGGCTATTGAAATGATTGGCAGAAGTTCATACTTCCTAACGCTACATAAGAGTAAAAACACAATAGGAATTTGAAAAATATGAAAATCTAGAGAATATTTATGATTCCCCCATCAAAAAATTAAGATGCAATCCTTGCCAGAAATCCAGTGAGATGTGACCATTCATTATCGATGAAATAAGTTAATTTTTACTTTCTATGATGAAAATGTGTACTGATTCATTTCTACATCTTCACTTTTCTGATTTTCTTTTTTTAATTATGAATTTGTTGCTTCTGGTTCAGAGCTACTTTCTAAGCTGATATTGGCATACTTAATTAAGATACTGACTCCCAATTGGTGAATATAAAGACAGAATAGTAAGGAGCTATTCTGATTTAGTTCTCTAGGGTTATCTGTATTTTTAGCTGTGTAATTATTGGAGCGCAACAGCATACTCCTATTAGTTTTCAAATTGGAAATTGGGAAATGGCAGTGTTCTTACAGTGACTTCATTACCATATGGAGTCTACTACTTCCCTTTTGGAACTGGAAGGGTGATATTTCAGAAAGCAAAAGATAAAATAATGAACATTTATGAAGCTAGTTAGTTGCCACCATGTTTCTTCTGAGTTTCCCTTGTGTAAACTGAAGTTGCATACATAAGGCAAATGATGAGCTCTATGCTTCCCATTTTAGGAAATATAAAAGAGTAATCATTCTACTTTTTTTGGCGGGAGGGAAAGATGTTTGGCTTTCTTTCTGTTTTCTTTTCCTATTTCCCCCTTTTATCTGTGTAATCAATCTGAAAGGAAACAAAACAGGTTTTTTTTCTTTTAGCAATGTTTCCTAGAAGCACACCTTTTGAGGTCTGTGAATTTACAGGTTTAGTATATTTAGTCCCATAATAATTTACTTCAGATATGTTCATCAGGGTTTCCTTATCCTTCATTTTATATGCCATTTCATATTTCTTCTTTTTATTGTGTTTTTATCTGTGAATACTTGAACAATATCACTTAGGGCTTTTAATTTTTACCTTTCACTAGATGTGTGGTCACACTTTAATTTCATTTTATATTCTAATTCATCTTTGGCTTATTATTATTTAAAAATAATCACTAAATCTAGCAGTTATGTAATTTTAACTATACATTTAAGTAATTTGCTTTATGAAAATAATCTGGACAAATTGAGTTAGCAAAACGTTACAGTTTAAACAGAAAAAAGTCTGTCACATGTCTGCAAGCGCAATTAGAAACGAAAAATGAAATTAACTGCATTTTAAGTTAACATTAAAAGGGTGCTGTTCAACTTTTGTAACATTTTATACAATAAAAATGAAGTTGTTATACTTCTGAAAATTCTGCTTCAGTAATATTTTGCTTCACCATAAGGCTCATTTGGCTTTCATTTTAATAACACTAATTAAATTGTCCTACTGGGAGTAACAGAGTAATTCTATAGTGGTTTCTAAACCAGTTTGAGTCAATGCTTTCTGTCTTAAAAGAAATGCCATCTGTTCAGGGTTCTTAGTGTAATGTGGATTGACTAACTTTCTAAGTCCATGTGTGAATTGGCAATAGGATAGATGGCAGGCAGTTTTCTTGATTTTTGGCTTGGTGTTTTATTGTTTTTATTTTTTTCTTACCTCGTTTACCCTATGTTTTTCAGCAAAAATTGCAAAGAATAACTGCTTTTTATGTTGGACTATTTTCCTTTGGTGTATGAATAGTTATATGCTTTCTTTGCCGTTGTTAACTGATTAATTTTACGTCTGATAAGTCTTTTATTTTCAGTTCTGCAATACTCAGAAATTATTTTGATTTGTCTATTTTAATAATTTATCTGGCCATAGTGCTGACCTACAATGGTGCAAAGTCCAGAACAGAGGCACAGACTGGGGGCTCCATCCTGCAGGTCTAGAGCGATAGGACAGTCCCCCACCATGCCTTTGTTTTTCCTGCAAAGTCCAAACAGAAAGCAAGGCACCAGGGAAAAAGGCAGCGTCTTAATTTTTTGAAATGGCAGTGAAGTGTTTGACTGATTGACAGTGTTAATGAAGGGATTTCCTTGGGCCTCACAATAAATATAAATAAAATATCCTGTTCGTGAAGACAAAGCATGTTTTTTAATTCCTGTGACTTTGTGAAGAATGCCCAACTTGGTTTTTTGTGATCAGTGGGGAAAAAAACCTCACAGTATTCAATAAACTTAGAAACAGTTATATGTCTGTATTTTCTTCTGTATATCCAAGACAAGTCAACATGTGATGACTTCTTACTAGCCCTGCTTGGTATCAATAGGGAATAGAACAAAGCAGTTTTTTTTTCCAAAGCATCAGATGCTAAATGTTTGTGGGATCAATGTGAGTAGTTGATTTTTTTGTTTTACAAATAATCTTTTTCAGTATCAAAGTGATGGTTTTTGGTATACCCGGACTGGAAATTTTGAATCTCCCTCAGGCAGCTGGTTCTGTGATTCTGTGTATGTACTAGTTCCCACAGGTACTTAAGCACTAACAGAATATGTAAGAAAACAGATTTTTCTTTTTTCCCCTTGCAGGATCTCTAGTACTAGAGCTGAAATACATGATATTATCTCAGTCTAACCTCAAACCCTGCCAAATAAGGGGCAACCTGCTACTGAGAAACACCTTTTCCTGCAGGCTTTGTCGTGTCATTTTTCTTTTTTAAAATTTTAGACCAATCCAGAACATGTAATGTGTGGTTGAAAACTTTCCCCTTAGTTTTTTTGGCATCCAGACCAACAGTGTGCTGCACTACCAGAAGTTTCCTGGCCACTAAAATGGTTGGGAGTGCTTCACTTTTCTATAAGGGGAAAAGTTAATTGCCCATGCTTTGTGCCTCCAGGCTGCAATATACAGTGCCATTTTCTATACAAGCCAGTAAATATTTTGGTGAAGGTTTATCTCCAGTTATTTCCACCTTTGGCACCTGTTTTGATGTTAAGTATTTTAAAATACCTTAGGGATCTATTTGGTATTATTTTGTTCCAAGTATTCTCCCTTAAAATTCCTAGCTAGCTTCTCCCCAGGCCTCCTGCCCACTATCGTTCCAAAAAAAAAAGATTGTCTTATTTCTCTTGGAGTACAGAAACATGATTTCTGAACCCTTTGATCAACAGTTCTGTTGTGCTGTTTCTGAAAAATGCTGATTTCCAGGCTCAACAGAACCTGCTTCGCTAGGCTGCTGGATCTTGTACAATTGAATTCATTCCCCTGGAGCTGAGAAGAACAGATGTTACAGCAGCTATTTAGTTTAACTCTTTAGAATGTGGAGTCTTCAGATTAGCCATTGGATATGAAAGCAACGTATTTTTATTCCAATTCAAGGTGTGAGTCATCGCAGTGTACTTCATGCTGGAAGATCCTTTAGTCCATGATTGTTTACAAAGCAGATTTAACAATGGAATGAGACAAAGACTTTGTCAAATCAGCTTTGCAGATATCTGTCATCGTTTGTTCTTTCCACATTGCCTTAAACTTTCACATCAAAAGTACCTTTTTATTTCAGACCCAGGACCAGGATCCTTTCACAGACCTATGCATCTCACCAAGGATCTTTACAATGATACTAGAATAATTGCATATTCAATGCATAAAGATGTTTACCTGTTTAAAAGCAAAAGCCTGGTTAATTAAAATGTTTTTCGTGAGGCAAACCTGGGGAATTATCTCTTTATAGGTTCTGAACTTCTGGTATTTCTCTTGATAACTATCAAATAATCAAGTTCTAGGATTAGTGCTTTTCTAAGCACTAAATACGAATTTGAAGGCTCCCCTGTTCCATCACCGCCATGTTTTTACTTCATATTCCCCGCTTGCCCAATAATCAGAGAACATCAGTTGTCCTTGAGAACTTGAGTATACATCATACTGCCACTCTTTCTATCAAAAAGAACTTGTCTGATCCCCAAAACTACATGGTACCATCTTCCTTTGTAAGCTACCTTCCTCTCTTGGGCCTTTTCTAGCATTATGACTGAATTGGAGGCTTGCAAACTCAATGCATGTCCTAGCAAAATTAAGAACTATTATTTTTTTAAATTTATTAGTTTCAGGCAATATCTGCAAAATATCTGTTCCTTTTCCATCAACCCATCTTTCTGTTTAGTTTGGAATAGTCTATAATAAGATAAGTTGCATTTATCTTCAGAAGAGGAGCTAATTTGGCTACATGTGCAGCCTGGAGCCTCAGGTGTATGAACTTAATATTTGTGGCAATATCCCAGAATCTGAGAGCTGATATATCCATCTCATTTCAGCTTTCTGTGTATTTTGATAACTGTTGTCAATATCATGCTCATGTTTTGTACTAAAAAACTCAATGGAAAAGAGTTCCTCCAAATATTTGGGTTTAGGTTTTTTTTTTATTTTTAATTTTTGAAATCACTTCAGGTAATTTTTTCTAGTAAGTGCACAGTGTTTTATATTTCTGTTACTCACTCAACGTCTCTCCATTTTGCTGGCTAGCTCCAGCGAGAATGGAGCAAGAAATACTCTTAAAAACTACACAAGACCATAAGATCTGTGTTACTTTGATAACAGAACATATCTGGCAGTCTGTTGTCTGTGCAAGTGACATTCTCCTAGGTCACAGGTCATTGGCTTCTCCTGATGACCTCTGGTTTCTCAGTTCCGTTCTGAGAGTTCCTTTAGGTACTGTTTCAGTCTGTCTTTACTAGCTTGAGTATCTTCATGTTGCTCTGCCCTGCAGGGAGGATTTTGAAGGGTTTGATTACTCCACCATTTGGTTGGTCATCCAGTTCCTCCTCTGTGGGATTTTTAACTTCTAGAAGCCAGGTAGTCACCAATTAAATTAGTTTGTCTTCTCTGTTTATATGTGATAGAAAAGCAAATATCAGTCTCTTCTGCCAGAAGGGGAGAATTCAGGCTACAGTTATGGATATTGCCAGTTTTTCATGGAATTAAGAGGTTCTAACCGAAGATCTGGTGTTCAAATTTCTTTTATCTCGGTTAATTAGCTCATCTGTCTAACATGCCCCCTGAATGCCATAATCCTTCTGTATTTCTCACCTAGCAATGGATGTTGCGTAACAGATAACATTTGTCTGTCTTATTCACAAGATGAGATCCTATGGAAGTATTCCATAATTTTTTCATGCAGACTATCAAGAAGTCTAAAACACTATTTTGAGGTTTTTTATTGACTAACTAGATAAGATTTTCAGTAGGAAAAAGCCTTTTCTCCCTAAACCAAACAATCTTCTCAAAGCATAAATAACTGTGATTTCTCTTCCAAACTCCTGTACAAAATATTCCTGCAGTTGATAACTGCAGAGTTGCCTCTTGTACCTCTGTTAAAGCTTTTACTGAAGAATATTCTGCAGCTCTAAGAATAGGTACGTAAATACAAAAGGCGGGCTTTTTGCCCCGAAAGTCCCTTTCAGTTTTTTCTTTTATACAATACTTCTTGAAATTTTCCCTGTTATACATACAGTTATATGCTCAAAGAATATTGGATATTTACCTGTACTTGCTCTTCTCTAGTATATTTTGTCTGTATGTATGTGAGCTTGATCTCTGCTCTTCCTCAAGCTGCATCTGTTCTTTGGTGCCATTGCTTCAACAAAGACCATGCTCTGTCCTTGTGGCCTTGCTATATACAGAAATAAGACAGCCACCCTCTGAGAGCTTTCTGCCTAGATCCCTCTGAATAATGTGTTTTTCAAGCAGTTGGGATGTGTTTTTCGTGAGTGAAGTCTTTATTTAAAACTGTTTCCCTATTGAAGTAGTTGCATGTGTTGAGTTTTCATTTTTCGCTTGTACACTCTCAATATTTAATTCACTTTTGTAGCCATCCATTTATTTCAATCTGGGGATGAAACACACAGTTGGGATCATTTTTTTTTTTTTTTAAAGTCACTGTTTGCCTAGCCAAGACTCTAAATACTGTGACTGCATGGAAAAATAATTTTCTTCATCTCTTTGATTTGTTGTGAATATGCAAAATTTGTCCTAGTCTTGGGAGCCATGAGTAGTAAGCCACTGTCTTTATTGACATTTCATAATGATTCTCAGCCCTACCCTGCATTCCAGACAGCTCCTCTGACAACTCTGTCTGCTTCTGATGAAGAAAAATCTTCCTCTTCTGTTTTCAAGTGATATGCAAACTGATCTACACAGCAGAGTAGGGGAGGCTTTCCTTGTCCAATGTGTACCACTGATGGAGGTATTCGAACCACCTGCCCCAAATTTTGAAAGTAAAGCATTTAATTGATGGTTAGCAGTTATAATTTTTCTAGCAAAAGAGCTCAATCCAGATGCAATGTCAATACATTCATGTGCTTGTCTGTAGACTTGTATCGCTTAATCCTCATAAAATACTTGTGAGATGTGTAATGAGACTTAAAACTAATTTTAGCTGAAGAAAATAAAGGACTCTGAAGAGAAGTTATAGAGTTTCAGATTAGGAATAAATTTTAATCTCCAGTGTTTTAGATCTAGAATGGTTTAAAAACTCCACTATTTTAATATTTATTAAATGCTTTAATTTATTGACACTGCATTTATGAGAAACTTCCAAAATACTCACTCTGAGTTTCTGTTTTCTTTTTGTAGCCTTATATTTTTACAGACCCACCTACCATAAGAGTTGCTCATGGAACGATTTTCTCAGAAGTTGTTTGTTTTTTTCACCACGTGACACATACCATGCGGCTGTATAAAGTCCAGGGTAAGAGCTGTGAAATTCTGTCTCTCTTGGCAGTTATTTTACATCACAATGATCTTGGATCCTACCTGCCTTTTTAATGTTTAAATTCACCTCTGCACTAGTGCAGAGTTCATGAGACTGAGGTTGTATTGACTCCAATACACTTTGCTCTGTGCACTGTGATTTCTCTCTGAGTATCACGCTAGACATTAAGCTGTTATACTTAAACTCAACTGATTTGTTAGAAATACCTCTCCAGACTTCACTGACTCATCTGAATGCTGTAACTAGCCACACATTCTGAAATACCTTGGAGAGAATTAAGAACATAGTTTCTTTCATAGTTTCACATTTACTGATGGAAGTACAATATGTATCAGTGACCTTAATAGAGAAGTCTGGTTTTCTTCATAACTTTAGGTTTTAGTTATATATTACCTCCCTCTGTGTGTCCTTTTTCTGCTTGGGAGAGCTCATGACAGAATTTTCTCTGTCTGTTGATAGGCACCAGCACCAAACATCAACTTTTTGGCTCTTAGGACATAACATCATATCAGTTTTCCTTTGTTTCCTTCAGATTTCTTTTTAAGTTGCTTGTTTCTCTACTGTTCGCTTACTGATTTCCAAAGAAATTCTAAGTAAACGGTAATTTTGGAAACTCTCTACCCTTCCAAACTTGATAGAATTGGCCACTGAAAAATGTAAAAGAGGGAGGAAATCATGGTGTGATTGTATACAATTATTTTCATATGGTAACTCAAGTTAACATGCTTAAGTGTATCTTCCTATAATTAAGAAACATACATTCATTATTTATATTTACTGGAATTATTCTGAAATAAAGAGGCAGTGATTAATGTTTTCAGTTGAAAGAACTTACATGTTTTGTATTACCAACTTTACTGTAGGAGTCAAAATTGTCTTCATGTTTTTTAAAATCCTATTTATCATATTTAATTATTTTTCCTAAACAACTTCTAAAAAAAAATTATCAGTGCTTTGAAAGTCTTACTTGCTCTTCTCCTTCTTTCTTTTAGGTTTCAAAAATAGTAATGACATCATCTATTTGATTTATTTTGTTTTTTATTTTGTTTTAGTTCTAGTGGATTTTGATCTAGAAATAAAATTGATTCAGATGCTTCATTTTTGACACATATGTACATTGAAGTGTGGAATTGCTGGAATTTATACATATGCCAAAAGCTCATCAGAACTCAGTTCCCAGCTGATAAGTAATTCTGCCTCAAACATTAACTCTTTAGGTACACAAGCCAAGAGTTTGCATTCATTGTGAACATCCTAAAGAAACACAACTGATATTCAAGACTCTATATATATATATAGCTTATATACTTGTTTTATGTGACAAAAAGTTAAAGTTGTCTTATGATGAAAAAAGATACTTTGAGATCAAGAGGTGCCAGGTTGCCAAGAATGTGGAAAAAAAATTATGTTCCTCTTTGAGTTTTAGTAAATTAAAATTCTCAGCAAGGGAAAAAACCTGAAAAGCCTTTTATTTTTTTTTTGTTTGTTTGTTTTTGGGTTTTTTTGGGTTTTTTTTTTTTTTTTTGGTTAGGGAGAGGTTGCTATTTTAAAGTGTTTTTTTCTGTAGTGCTCCTTTTTCTTTCATTTGCTACTAAATACCTGCTAGAAGTATTTCAGTTCACAGAAAATGAGTTGTCTGTGAAAATCACTTGCTTGCCAATTCCTAACAGTTAAATTTATCTTTCCTTGTGAGTGTACTGTCCACATTTTTCCTTTGGTTTTTCTGACAATTCATCACAATGTAATGTGTACATGGGTAAGTCCTCTGCCATGCTTCTACTTTGACAAGAAAAAATTATGCGAAATATATTTTATATATTGTATATATATATATGCTCTTTGGCGTGTTTTTATTTAAATTTCTTTAAGTGTTCTTCAAAGATTAAAATTTGATAGCTTTGCATCATTGTTTTGCTGAGCTCTATTTCCTTGGATTTGTAATTGATAGTTATTTGTTATATTTATTAGTTATTTACATAGCATTACTTCAATTAAAATAAGGTATTCTGAAGTCTTACTAGATATGTACAGTAACAAAGCATGTGGGAAAAAATCACTTTGTGTAAAAATGCATTTTGATTTCAGATCAGGATCTCATCTCCTGTTGTAACCTACCTCCTTACCATGACTGATTCTGTGTCTAATCCAGCTGTTGGATAGTACCCCCAACTCCTAAATCTTCAGCAATTTTGGAGAAAATAGCTTTTACCACTTTTGGCTTTAAAATTCTGTTGATTTTGGGCAGAATACCCTGGGTTGACAACTCCGTTCAGTAATTAACCACTGAGTGATTTTTAAGTTCTGCTGCCATTGGCATCTGTTTTTGATATTAGCATGATTTGGTTAATCTTTTTATCAGAAACTTGTCATAGTTTATTCTCTTCATAGTGGTATTTTTATGTACTCTCAAATTATGCAGTACAAAAATGATGACAGTCTAAACTAGATTACTGTATTCTTCTTCAAGGTACTCGTGCTTTTAAATATTTGGGAAAAATACATGAAATATTGGGAAAATCTATTACTGGGAGTATCAAAAGTGGAGCATAAAAATCCACATTTTCCAGACTAGGTTTGGGAAAATAGAACTAATTAGCTGAACCAAGTGTTTTTCATTTAGCACTGAAGTTTAATAGCCATTGGTAAATGTTAACATTTTAACAGTTGCTGTACTTCTGCAGGTGGCATTTAGATTTTAAAATAGATGTGGAAACAAATACATATCTCTGTTCTGCTTGGTGCAATTCTTTTTGCAATCATTAGTCCCATTAGACTACAGAAAGGGTAAAGTGGTGATGCTGAATGATGGTGTAATTCCACTCCAGACTGTGACTTGAACTGTTTGAAAAGGTCAGGTTATTATTAAAGGTATTTAATTTTCAGTACAAGGCACTGTAGGAAAAAAAAGATCTCACTGAAAAACTTCTCTGACTTGTCAGACACCTAATCTGTCTTTTAATAAATATGAAACTTTTCCCTGTCAACAAAATTTTGTGTCCTGCTTGTCGTTGTATCAGTTCAAGTTTCGTAATACACTGTCCTTAAGGAAGATTCTCATGTGATTAAAGGAGCTGCTCAAAGTTTCCTGCTCAGTTGAACAGTTCTATCAAGAATCTAGTGACTTCATTCTTGTCTGGGAATGGAGAGAGCTGCTTAAGAGTGCAGGGGAGAAGTGACTGACCAGGTGTTGCTCTAACATGTTTATTTAAAGACAGTTCTCAACAGCTGCCTGCTGTTCCCTACTGGTTTGCTGGCACCCCCAGTGGTTCTTACCATGTATTGCTCCTATTCCTCTTCAGTGCTCTCTTTCAGACTGTCTGTTCTATTTGTACCAAATTAGAAATATTGCTCTATCATCTGTTGCATAACTGTCTTCCAGTATCTGGTTAGGTATAAGAGATCACTGTGTCCTGGGAGCACAGTCATTCTTATACATGTGCAATCACTTTTAGAGATTTTAAATGCATCCTTTTCATTTAGGTTTGGAAGGTCAGTCTCTTGAAGTTTCCAATATTGTGGACATAAGAGGAGAATATAATCGTGAACTTGCAATGAGAATTTCATCCGACATAAACAGTCAAAATAGATTCTATACTGATCTTAATGGATATCAGGTAATTACCATCTTTTAATTGTAAAAGCTTAGGGTGTCAGGTTTTGACTGTCTAAATGTAAAGGGCTTATATTAAACAAACTCTCATGTTAAAGTACACTAATCATTTAAAAGGAGAAATGCTTTTTAAAAATGTTCCTGTTATAAAATTTGATGTAGACCAGACTGAGAAGTAAGTGTGCTAAGGAGTGCACTCCTTAGCAGTGTTTAAGTAGTTTGTTGACTATTCCTTCAAGTTCTTTTTAAGAGAAGAGTTATATACAAGAAGTTATGACAAGTCACCATGTAGTTAGTTGCTTGTATATATGCATGACTTCTTTTCCTCTGCTTTGTTTATTTAGTTAAAACCCATTGGATAAAACAGTGTATAAGGACCACACCTAGTGAACAGCTGCTTACTGCTGTGTTGGAAATAAATGATGTATTTTTTGAGATGTATAATGCTTTTTCTATTGGTAATACATCTGAGGAAAAGGCTATTGTCTTAACATGAACTGTGCAGCACACAGAAAAGAGAGAAAAATTGGTTTTCCTTACCTTCCTTTCTTGCTAAAAACAGTTTTGCAAATACAGGGAGACTATGACTCCTGAATAAAAGACTACTGGATTTCCAGTTACTGTACTACTGCATTTTGCTGGAGACAGTGAATATTTAAACATTAAAATAATTTTAATACTACTACTCATTTGTCATGTACAATTCAAGAATTTCAACAGCACTTCAATAAGTGCTCATTATAAACCAACAATTCCTTTTCTGCTACTTTAAATCTATTCACTGCTTGCTCTCTAGAGGAGAAATTTTTTTCTGTCATTTTATAACTGTGATTATGCCTTTTTATAGGTTCCCTTTTTGTAGGTTCCCTTAATGAATCTTTCACATTTTTTCTTAATATTGTTTGATCTAAAAGTACACTGAAGCTACCATTTCCAAGGTGGTAGTTTTAGCCACAAATCTCAAAAAGGCTAAATAATACAGTTGAGTGAATGCTTTTGTGACAGCTGTTCTTCCAAAGCACATGGGATAAATGTCTGAAAATGTCTTTGAAATTTAATAGCATAAAAAGAATGCATGTTTTTGAAGTTTGTGTTCATATTGCAGATCCAGCCTAGACAGACGATGAGCAAGTTGCCTATTCAAGCAAATATCTATCCTATGACTACCATGGCTTACATCCAAGATGTTGGTGTTCGTTTGACACTTCATTCAGCTCAGTCTCTAGGTGTTGCAAGCTTGAAAAATGGTAAATATAAGATGAAAGATATGACAAAGGTCTCTCCTTCATGATATTCTAAAATAGTTAATTTGGGGATTACTATACTTACCTCCAAGCATTTGAAGAGAGGAAATAAGTTTCTCCAGCTCTGACAAGTTTTAGAGTATATCCATTACAGAGGAGGAAGAGGTTGGTCCCACATGAGATCCTGTCACCTTCAATGAAAGATCTCTCTCAAACTAGAGGCAGAGGAAAAAGATTGCAAAAAAGACAGAAGGAGCAATAAATTGTCAGAACCAGCTATTTTTCACCCAAGAACTCTGGTGGAGTGAAATAACAGAAGTGAAGAGTTTATTCTTTTTCATACTGCCCTGGTAGGAGAGGACTTAAAAAGGATGCTGATCATGTTTTTTGTTCTGTTTGTTTGCTTTAGTGTAGAGAGCACTAGTCTTAAGGTATATACAGTACAGCCTAACTTCCCTGTCAAGGAAAAACAACAGCAGCTTTTTTGAAGATTAGTGTTAGTGAAATAAAGGATAAATATGACCCTGGGTAAGAGTGAACATACTTCTGAAGCAAAATGATACCTCACAAATTTAATGGAGTATTTTGACAGAGGTGATGAATATGTTGACAAGAAAAATCAATTCATATTAAGAATTCCAAAAGAGACACAGTCTTGCTCCTTGGAGCAGAACAGGGTATGATGAATGGCCTGGAGGACTGGAAACAGAGGTCAGTTATTCATTCTATCAGAATGGGGGAGGTATTCAAATAAAGCTAGAGGCAGTGGGCAAAATAAGGTACATAGTTTATAACTTAATATGCATAATTTCTTGCTGTAATATATGTTGTCAATTTAAATTTATATGGATTTGGACAATAATGGAATGAATATTCAGAAAAGAAAGAGTCCATCAGAAACTGCACCAAACCTACTTCACAGTTTCTTTTAAGAAAAATGTCATAAATGCTCTGTTCTTCCAAAAGGTGAATACCATGCTGGATTGGTGGCAGCATTATCAGACCTAATTCACTTTAGGGCAAGAAATTAACACTGACCTAAACCATGGTGGAAAATACCAGCCTTCTTTTCCAAGTCTACCAGATACAAGACCCAAACTAAATTTTTTCATGCCTCCCCTTGCTGGAAACCCACTCCTATTGGCCTGATTCTGTGAATGACCCTGGCACCACTGATGTTGTTAAGCACTCATTAAATGGGTATTGGAGACTTAATTAGTCTGCAGAAGCTCTGTTACCTGATAATAGTGTCTGTATTTGTTTAACAATCTTAGTCTTTGCATCACAAGATAATGCACCATCTAAATACGCAGACACTCCCACTCTCTGCCATTAAATTGGGGAAGTTAAGGCTAGCACTATTCCACATTTTTCAGTGAAGCATCAGGGAGAAACTGTCCTTCTGTGAGCACTTGTTTCAAATCTGTCAGAGGACATTATGGGCCTTTCACCTACTCCAGTTAAATAAAAGAGCAACAGAGGTATTCCATACCTGACATGACACTGATTTCTTGACTGTTTCACTCTTTGACAAATTGTATTATGTAATTTAAGATACACCAAAGTGAAATATTTACTCTGTGACCACTAAGAAAAAACGGAGAATTAATTAATCTGATTTGTTATCATTAAGTAATATTTCATTAAGTTACTAAATTGGCTACCTTGTCTTGAAGGTATGTTGGATTCCTCAAAAAAGAACAGAAATGAAGTTGAAGTTTCAGAAGTTGCAGAGTATCATATGCTTCATGACTTTTTTTCTGAAGGTCTTTCAGGAACTCAGAGGGATCATGGAAGAAAATTCAAAAATCTTACAGTTTAGGCAAGCAAACCTCAGTAGCTGTGTGCCTGTGTGTCAGACAGGTGTGTCTCAAGGCATAACCCACCATCTGAAAGTTACATGCGCAGTACTTTAGTTCAAAATAGCAGTCTCTTTCTTATTCATTGTCAGCTGATTTCTGTCCTGGATAGACGAAATCTGTTTGTACTTGAGGGAAGGGAGGAACAAGTATTTGAGAAAATCAGGTAAGTGTTTGTAGAACACTAAAGTATAAAAAAGACTGCCTTAGTAAGCAGCCTTTTCTAGCAGCTTAAATTGTGATGTTCTTATTCAGGATACAAGCACTTCAGTCTTCCAGTTTTATTTAGAAAATATGTATACTTGTTTGAAGATTCAGTGTGCAGAAAACATAAAAACCTTACTTACGTGCCCCAGTCTGGTTATATATTCTTGATATAGAGACTTGAAAAATAGTGAACTTCACTGTCCAGGTTATATATAATTTAACATCATGCTTAAAGGGCTATTTTGAGTGGCTGTACTGCAGTTCAGTATAAACTCAGAATTTCATGGTCAGTGCTTATCCAGTGCAAAGTTCTTTCCTATTCCCACAAGTGAATTTTTCTGTACAGGAAGTGATTGTGAGTATTTATATACTCCTGTTGGTACCTTTTTTCCTTCTGGTTCAAATGTGAAACAAAAGAATGGAGTACAAGGTGAAGATAGTTCCTCTCCAGAAGGCCTCTCCTACTTGGGAGTGATTCTTATGTTGGATGTTTGATTGCCAAGTATCCTTGTTGCAAATAGTAGTTAATAGTAATGATTTTTCATATTAAACTTTTACATAAACTCTGAAAGTAAAAACTGCTGGACATTCTGCAGAAAAGCTTGTGACAATTTTTCAAAGGTTATAAACAGCCACAGTCTAGTGGTATTAACTGTTTTTATAATCGGCTGTAATGATATTGATCAGCCCTAGTTCTTCCAAGCTCAAGAGAAATATTATAATTTTTTTAAAATAAGTTAAATTTTATGGCAGGTTATTTATGTTAAATAGAACCGTTACCTGTTCTTGATACTAATGTAATGCTCATGTTGCTGTTTCAGGTCAGCTGGAAGTGATCATGGATCGTCGGCTTATGCAGGATGACAACCGTGGCCTTGGACAAGGTGTTCAAGATAATAAGATTACAGCTAATGTCTTCCGACTGCTGTTGGAAAGAAGACATGGAACAGATGTGGTAGGATTCACTGTCTGGAATTTTTATGCCAAATAAGATGTAAATATTAATTTCTGTTGCAGCAGTGAAGAACTCAGTAAAGAAATTAGTCCATGAGCTGTAGAACTAAGGAAGTGTCGCTTCCAAAGGAGTTTTGTCATCTTACTTTCATATTCTGATAGTAAAGACTTCATCTCTCACTATTCCTGCAGTGCTTAGGTCCACACTCACGCTTCAACATATGAGTGGGAGGTACCATTGTGGAAGTGTCTTTTTTCTTTTTAAATGACTTTTTTACTGAACAACGTTTAAAAGGCTGCTAATCAGTGTGGGTTCTGCTTCTTAACAATGTTAACTGAGTCTAAACACAGGTTGACAAATAATTTCAGTTGAAGGAGTAGAAAGAGAAAACCTCTTATAAATATAATTTTCTCAGAGAATAAGATTCAAGTGGAAATATTTAGATGCCAGACATAAATACTTTTTGAGTTCATTATGTTTCTTGGGAAGGCGAGACCATTTCGTTGTGTTGTTTTATTTGCCTGTATCTTACTTTGCCTTTTTGTGTCCTAGTCTTTTGAATAACCTCAATTTTCTTTCCACTCTTTATATTTTCTCTTTTTTTTCTAAAATAAATTTTGAGAAGGACAAAATCAGAAGTACATCTTCATACTGAGGAAGAATCATGATGACAGCACTGAGTGCATTTTAAAACCATTGCACAGCTAAAGATGAGAGGTTGTATACCAAGCTCCTAATGAATATGCAGATAAATTGGAATTAATTCTGGTTTAAAATGGCTATCATTAACCACTGTGAGAGGATGATAATATCAAGCTTAAAGCTAATTTTCACCATTTAATGATTGACAGTGGAGTTCTTTTCAGGTTGTACATGTCATTATGATTTTCTAGTAACTCATCATGTATAATGCAGGCTGCATATTAAATGCATTTATCAGTATGATGTGCAGCTACCCAAGCTAACCTGAGGTCAGCAGCAGTCTGACTGTGAGAGCAAGAAGCATTGCACAGGTTACTCCATCCTTGCAAGAGGAAACCTGCAGAGGGATCTATATTGCCACCCAAAAATTCCTTAGTACCCAGGGTAATTTGTGTTGTGTTAAATTAGAATGTAAGTAAGAATTATTGGACATGCAAATCTATGTTTACATTAGAAAATAATTTGAAACAACAGAAGCAGATCAAATCAGTGAGTGCCATAGTGCTTGTAGTGACATTGTGTGCAGTCTTGGCGCTTTCTGCAGAACCATAAAACAACTCGGTAAAAGGCACCTCTGGAACACTTCCAGTCCAATCCCTGCTCAATGCAGTCTATTTTTCTGTCACAACAGACATAAAACTTTAGTCATCCATTCTGACCATGATCAAGATGTGATGGGCTAGGGAATGTTTGGTGCCATACCTCCAGGGGAGCTCCTTGTTTACTTCCTTCTACAAGGAAACTGGTCTGTGCACACTGAGATTGCTCTGCTAAGGAACACAGTTCCCCCTTGAGTGGGGCTGGCCACAAGTTCAATTTCAGAACAGCTGCTGCTTCAAGACAAAAGACTCCATTGGAAAACATTTTGAAGTTACCTCAGATAGAGTAAAGGCAGCCTAAACGACGCTGGGATTTTCTAGTTAGTGCAGTATTTGCATGTGTCTTTGCATATGTTTGCCAACTTTTATGTGATGCAAGTCAGTTATCATCTCAGTAGAATAACAGTGTAATTCCCTTTCTTTGTTAAAATCATCTGTCCTAGAGATTTGAAAGTTTCTGTACAAGTTACTGAGAATCTTACAAAAGAGAAGGGGCAGCTACCTACTACCATCAAAAAGTTCTGAGCTGTTATGGAAACCTGTGTTCCAGCATTTTTCTTTCCCTATAACTCTTCATGCTGAGCTTATAATGGTTTTAAAATGGCTGCAGTGGACTTAAAGGGCGATTTGTTCTTGTACACTCTTGAAGGGACGTCACAGAAAATGGAATTGGAGCTGGGGGGGAGTAGGCACAGTCCAAGAGGTGCTGATCCAATGTACAAACCCCAGGAGCCAAGAAAGATGTTTTAAGGAAACATTTTCTTTCTGTTGCTGCACCTGGAATTCCCCTTTTGTATATTTAGAATGTTCTAAAATTTTATTTTTCCAAATGTATCTGAACATTCGTAACATTTTCTGGTTCATGTTACTATTTCAGTGTTAAAGTAAGAATAATTCTCTTTCTGTTTCTTAGATGTGCATACTTTTTTTTAGCGCAGTTATTCAGAAGATAGTTGTCATAATAGCTTAAAAATAACCATGTCAGAAAAAATTATGGTGAAATTATATGGAGTTTATATCTGTAATCAGCTACAGTGTGACTCATACACTGACCCTGATTTTGTTGTCAAGCCCTATTTTATTATTTACTTCAGAAGCCACTGGCGGAGAAAGTTTTGACCATTTGACATCTTTGGCATTGCAAGCTTTTCCTAATGCATGTTCCTAAACATTTCATTCTATCTTTTCTCAAAAACAGTTCTGAAGGACAGGATGCTTGCTGCTCTTTGTGAAACTTCCCTATAAAATGAGAGTATGTGAAGTGTCACATATGCAGTTTAGAAAGAATTAAAATAGTTTTGCATCACTGGTGAAATTACTCTGGAGAGTTTTTGTTATCACAGTATCTACCAAAAATTTCTTTTCATTTATATTTCTAAAATACTTCTTCCCTTCCCCAGCCCCAGCCTGATCAGTGAATTTTAATGGCAGGGTCAAATGAAAGGAATGTCCTGAAGTGTAAGACTCATATGTGCAGTGAGTGGATAGGGTGAAATTCTTAATAAACGTTGGTATACTCAGTCTGTATTCTAATAGGTTCTTAATCCTAATACTGCCTGGGTTTTGGCTCTTGAATTCTAGCTCATCTAATCAGTCATAAATACTCATTCAGATCTTGTCTCTGTAAAAGACTTCAGGTTGATGTGTTTTGCTGAAGCTTTTTGGTGTTTGTGGGGAAGGAAGAGACTTTGGAGGGGGATTTGTGTTTATATTTTCTGTTTAGTTGTTGGTGGGGTTTTTTTCCCTGAAATGGATACTAAAGGTTTATTTACAATCACAGTATTGTTTGTTAAGTGAGCTGTGTTTGTAGTAAGAGCTGGGCAAATCTCATTTTACTTTATGTTATACTCATTTATTGACAGCTATGTTCCTCAGGCTTCAGATTTTTTTACTGTATTTTTGATATAATTTCTATGTATATCTTTTTATTCTACTAGATGTAGCTGATGCTTCTTATATGCACATTTTCTCCTTGCAAACATTTTTCAGCTTGAATATCTCTTTGAATAGTCTTCTAAGACTGTCTTCTCTTTCTTGAGATTTTTAAGGAAGAACTGAATTAATGTCATTTTTAAATTGAAGGTATTAATATTTAGCTGAGAATGAAACTGAATACAGTTTATTAATACTTGTCAAAACAGTAAATGTTTCTGTCTTTTTGAAAATACAGACTACTTAATATTTATTGTAAGTTTTGGAAAAATAATAATTAATGCGCTTTTATTTTCTGAATCCCAGCATGTTATATCAGTATAGAAGTGAAATAAATAGTAATATATTATTTCATCAAAGACGTAGTTGGAGAAAAGATGCCATGCCAGGCAAACACTTCCTTCTACAGACTCCTATTTCATAACTTGTCTTGACTAAGTTAATTTGTATGACTGGGTTTTGTATGACTAATTTTTATGGACTAGGCTTGAGCAGAGTGCAGAGGATTCAGTGGCTCAAATGGCTCTTACTTTTGTGTGAGGTTGTTTAGAGGAACAATAATACAGTTAATAAAATCACAAATATGTTGGAGATAATCAAACTCCCTTTCTTCCACCACATACAACTACTCTTTTTTTCTTACTAAATCTCTATAAGTGCCCACTTTTTCTGAAAATTTATGGTTGGTGATACAGCCATTTTTGTCTGATTATTGTGTTGCTTTTGCTCCTTATTGATGTGCTTATTTATAATGCATGTGCATGTTTTTGCTGTAGCAAAAAACATGTATTATACTGTGCATTGCTATGCTACATGTAACCATACCCTAAAAACTTATAATTAACTCATAATTAACTTGATGTTTTAAAAAGCAGAAATTTGACATTGGCTTAATTATTACAATTTAGATGCTTTTTCAAGCCCATGTGTGACAAGTTCAGATACTCTAATACAATTTTTAATTGTAAGTGCCACAGTGAACTCATCAAATATGTATAAAATTGTTAGGGTTTGGGGGGGTTTATGGTGGCCACAGAAGGAAAAAAAAGACATTTTTCTCTTGTTGTCACACAAAATACTATGGATCTTCTTTAGAGACTTACCACATATATTTACTAAGGGGTGAACTAATATTACTAAGGGGTGAACTAACTAATTTTATATTTCATTTGAAGAGATATTTAGGTATATGTTACTTTCCAGTTTTGCTTTAAACATTACTTTTAATTCATTATTGCTCCTACCACTGTATAGTTCATAGTGTATTTCTTATGGAGGAACTTCGTGTTTGCAAATCCAGAGTAATGTTTCCATCTCTTATTTATCTACAAATACCATCTGTTTTCAGACAAGCACTGTCATTGTTTTTATGTCAGGGCAGCTTACAGCTTAATTTCCTTCAAATTTTTTTTCATGATACAATGACAAAGATATGTTGCAGAAAGCTATTAAATAAAGACTGCTTTGTCTGCAAGCTCCATCCCTATGTTCCTGTTATGAAACATTCTCATCCTGTAACAGGGCAGCAGCCACTTGACTCTTGGGTTGAGCAAATAGTACAGAGGACTGCCTTTCTCTGGGTTCTGTACATACAGCTATGTCTCTTTTGTGTTCTTTTTCATGTAATTATTTACATCTCAACAGTGAATTATTTTCCTTGGTTTGATTTTACCTGTCCTTATGTCCATGTACCTCTCTGCTGGCTCTGGTTAGAAAGAAATTTACCTCAGTATTATGCATAGTATAAAACCTTGGTCTCTCCACTTGAAGCTCATACAATTCATCAAAGGATGAGGGTAGGCCTCTTTATTGTCTTTTGTGAGCTTATCTGAGTTAGTGCAGTTTGAGGTCTGAAATTTAAACCTTCCTGTATCACTACTTCTAGGAAGGGTTAATTCCTGCTGCAAGATCTGACTGCAGGGCAGAATCCTTCCTAAAGTAGGGAGAAAGTGTACAAGTCTTCCTCTTGTATTCTCAGATGAAATTACTCTCTGGGAATAACCTCCTTGTACGTGCAAATTTCCGCCAGTAGCGGAATTCCGCCAAATTTCCTCCACTTTGCATGAGGAACAGTGTTCCAGTGCCTGGAAATTAGCAGGTATCACTGTGGCCTTTCTGTCCTTAACATCAGTTGTTTAACTACTTCCTCAATCAAACTGAACTCCAGAAAATTTCTGATTGCTATTTTCTACCATCACTGGGAATGGGATAAGATCCTGCCAATCTTCTGGGAAAATCTAGCACCAGGTCCCTTCCAGAAGCCTTGGATGGGGGATTTATTTAGGCATTGAGCTGCTGCTCCTGTGTCATTATTAAATGATAAACTCTAAGAAGAATTAGAATAGAAGAAATAAAACTGGCAGGAAAGGCTATAACTGAAGTATAAAATGCTTGCTAAAGAAGCATCACATGCTGTCTATCTGCTTTTCTGATCACTTTCATCCAGCTATATTGATGGCTGTGTATTTATCAGCCTTAATTGTGGTGATGTGCTTATGATCATGGTGACTGAATACTTTCTTTACCATCTGCAATCTTCCATAGACCACCAAGCAGATGTTCTCCAAATGATCTCTTTATAGAACGTGATTTCTGTTATGGCACCTGATTGAACATCAACTATGCTAAATGTAGTCACATAAGAACAGTGATAGGTGGAACAGTGGAGTACTAGCTGCTCCTGAGACCATGAAAGGGAGAAAATTAGATTGCTCCTGGTGTGAAACCCAACAAGATGGATCAACAGAAATTGCCTTGGATGATCTGTGTGAGCCAATAGCCATCTTCAGGTAAGACTAGGAAACAAACAGAGGAAGTGGTGTGTGTGACAGCTATTGGAGAGAGATACACTATTGGACTGAGTGACCAGTACAACTGGCAAGACCTGTGTTTTCTGTGTGTGCCTGTAAACAGCAAACTGCAAGCTAACAGGTCACAGGCCAGCTCCTGGAAGAAGATGAAGTCTGACCTGGTAAATCTTTAGGAAGCCTAAGGTCCAGACCTCGGTATCAGAGGGGCTTAAAGTCCACACTGAGGTATCAGTGGCTGTTGAGTGTTCTTGTGAATCAAGAATGTCAAGGTCTTGAATTTCAGACCTGGTCAGCTGGAGGGCACAATCAGGTTTGGATTGTTCTACTTCTGTTTCCCAAGTGCTCTGCTCATGTAGGTTCTGGCAAAAGTGCTGTCTCTACTCACATGTAGGCATGGCCATGTATGCCATTTCCATATATGCCTAACAGGAATAAAGCTCTTCCTTACTCCTGCATGGTCTTGGAGGAGCAGAGCTATGGCAGGCTCCTATCTATCAGCCTGGAATGAGAGGAATCACCTCTTGTTGGACATGATCAAGTTTGGTTCTCACAGACTGGGAAAAATTCCTCCTATGGATGCAGATTTCCCTGGATTTCGTTAGCTTCAACAATCCCAGGTTTCTCACCTGCAGTTTTAGTGTCAACTAAGGATTGGTACAGAAAATATGTGGTGATTTTAGAGTCACTGAGCCAACACCCAGTCTTGTGGATATTTTATGGTGCCTCAGAGTTTTCATTTCTTCCATAATCAGCCTCCAGGAGCCCCTTTCAGCTAGTGCAGCAGACATGCATTTCCAATGCATTCTCATTTGCAATGACCGGGTGAACTGATAGAAAATTTTCCATTCCCTGTGATAAAGAGATTAAATTAGATTTACTCTGCTCTCTTGAGTCGTCTTTTGCTGGTCACTTTAATAGCTATCAAAAGACCCTAAGCAGTCCAGACCTTAGTTCTCAGTTAAAGGACTTGAAGTCTATTGCAAAAAGAAAAATATGCTTTGATGTGCAAAAATGTAACATAATTGTTGTGTTTTTAAGTGTAGACAAAAACATGTATGCAAACAATCTAAATCCTTATATATATATATATATCTGTATTTTTGCCCCCAGCATTTCAGGAAAGCCAAATTCTCTGGTATAGCAGAAAATAATCTGGCATCAGTATCCTTGTTTATAGTCTTTTTAAGATTCCCAGAATTTGTCTGTTCAGTACTCACATTTTTGACTGTTATTTCTGGTTGCAACTTACCCACACTTTCCTAAAAGTCTAACAGGTCTAAGCCTGGATTTTTAGCTTCACAGATTACGTGAGGATTGTTCTGCTGAAGATTTTTGTGCGGCTTTGAGTCTTAGGTATTCTGAATCCCATAGTACAGAGAAGATCTTCCTATCAACCTTCTTTGATTCCCATACAAAATTTCCTCTGAAATCACCAGCCATTTTCAAAGCTGCTTGAAGTGTTGGTTGCTGTTTTCTTTGACAGATTTTTACCTTAACTTGCACTCTTGGACACTGAAAAGGAATTATTTAGCTCAGAAGAATTAACCCAACTTATGTCGATCATTAATTGCTGTTTGTTTTATTAGAGGTGTAAGACCCACTATCTTTCTTCTTTCCTTCTGAAAATCACTAGGAGTTGTTGCAGGCATGCAAAAATCTAGCTTCAGGTATCCACCTCAGAGGAAAGGAATGAATCATCGGTATCTGGAAGACTTTCAGAACTTGTCAGACTTTGATTATTCTTTCTGTATTGCAGTGTGCAGCTTTGAATGAATTTAAAGCAAGAACATCTGATTTTCACATGGTGAGATAACAGCCAGGCAGTCTTGCATGCAAAGCCTGTAACTTAAGTTGAAGCCATTTACTATTTGATGTCAACTTAATGAACTAGATTAGTGTCAGTTTGGAACAAAACCTGAATTTCTCTTCTAAGTTGTGAGCCTTAGGGCAATGTGTGTATAGAGCACTGTGCGTATTTCTCACTCCTTCCTGCTTAAACTCCACCTTCCACAAATAAGGAACCACTGTAGTTTAGGATTCAAGCTGTTAGCATTTGGTGAAAAATGTAAGTAATTTTAAAGCTTAGGTATCTGCCTTTACCTGTCACTTATTTTTGTCATGTGTTGTAAACCTGTTATTCACATAATCAGTGATATTGTCTGCTGTTTGTTTCTCACCAAAGAGCAGCCTAGCACCGTATTACAGAATCATTTCTCATATAGAAACAGCATCACATCAAACATACTGATTGAATGTCAGTCTTTGAATTGTACAGAAAGAAACAGTTGGTTTTCCCTGTCTTTGGAATTCTTTGATTTACATTCCTGATTGCTGTCATTTGTTAGTTTATGATTAAGATATTTTAAAATATTTTCTCCATATTCTTTGGTAATAAAGATACTCTGAAAAGCATTTTTGCTCCACGGATTAGATTTTTCAGTCTAGAAAGATTCTCCTTCGAAGAGTGCTGCCCATTGGTTTTCTGAACCTGTAAGAGGGAAAGCTGATAAAAATTGTTTCTTGACACAACATGAAAGAGAATGAGAAACTTTTTATTTCCAGCAATAATCCAAGTGGTTTGGTAGCAGACTATTTTAGTCCTCATCCCTTGATTTAGCAGGCCCAGAATTATACCTGTTTCCAGATTGTATTTGATTGTTCTTTCACACTGACTCAGCATCTGCATTTCAGCTTGTTAGATTAAGTAGTGTGTACGCCAGTGGGGTTGGGTTTACTGTTATGATTAAGGTTTTTGGGGGGATGTTGTCACTGCAGAGAAGACTCTGGAGGTGGAGGAAATAGTCAAGAGAATGGGATTTGATAAACTGTCTGCCTCAGTTTCCTTTTCTTAGTTTTATATGGGAAATTTTAGATTACTTGTCTGTGTTGAAAATTTCATTCATTCTCCATTAGCTAAATTGGTGTCCAATTATCAACTCCTTCAGCTTTACTTTCTTCTCTACAGAATTTTCCATTGATTTCTTCAGTTCAATTACAAAACTATTTCTGAAGAGTCTAATTTGCATTTTCCCCCTCTAATTAAGGACCTTAGTTAGTTAATTTAAACTGTTAGCAGAAAACCCTCTGAGTCTTGGAGGCAGAGTGGCTTTTCCCAGAGGCAGCGGCAGTGCAGGACGTGGAACGGCGGTGTCAGGGAACAGTGGACACAGCTCCAAGCTGGTTTGTGGGAATGGTGAGGCAGGGCAGAGCAGGTGCGGGCAGGGGAGCCATCGACCGGGAGGAGAATGCAAGGGAGGGGAAGTGGTCAAGCTGACCCTCTGAGTGAACCCCTGATCCCTCCAAGTCCAGTGCCCCCTTATGTCTCATTACCTGCTTGTACGTGCTGAAGTCCCTCCCACAGCCTGATTTCCCTGGCATTTTTTCCCAGGCTTTGCCCCACTGGCAAGTGGTGGGGGATTGCTCACAGCCCAGTTGTGGAAGCTTCTCTCCCCTGACCAGCTGCCAAGCAAAGCTTCCCTGTGCACAGGGGTGCCAGCATGTGTTCACCCCGATAGGAATCCTTCAGCTCATGTGTAACGCATAAGTAAAAATCAGATTCGTCCCCATCACCCATCCCTGGAAGTTTTCAAGGCCATGTTGGATGGGACCCTGAGGAACCTGATGTGGTAGGTGGCATCCCTGCCTGTGGCAGAGGAGTTGGAGCAAGTTGACCTTTAAGTTCCTTTCCAACCAAAGCCTTTCAATTATTTCTGTATCAATACAATAGCTCATTTCTGATGTAAAGGCACTTTTTATAGGTGAAGGAATTCTTGAAACTTATTGCAAATTGTGATCCAATACTATATTGGATTGTAGTTTGTCTCCTCAAAACGGAAGATTTAGAATTACTCGCCTTACTTTTGATGACAAGGGGAGATCCTAAATGCGGCTCCATTTATGTTTACTGTACAGCCATTCAAGGGGTTGTATGTCAACACAGTTTCCAATTGGATAACTGTATGTGGATGTACTGTAAGATGGTTAAAAAGGCAGTATATGCTTTGATTTGAGCTCATTAAGCCAGCACATCATCATCTGGTATTCATCAGATTCTTGGCAGTACTTAATATTTGTAAGGCAGCCAGAGGAGCTTTGCTCACACTTTGAGTGATAAATGCTGCTATGGAAATTGAGGAAATGATGTCACTTTTGAGAGAGCAATACTTTAATTGGATGGAGATTGTGGGACTGCATCTTTTGATGCACATCAGCAGGGCACTGCTGAAAGCCATCCACATGGTGAAGTTGTGCATAGAGTAAATATTCTTCCTATTACATTGTTTGTGTGCAAACCCTTCTCATCTCTCTTTCCAGACAATTCTCTTTAAATTCTGGATCACTAGACTTGAGGGAAAAGATATACTCCAACCTTTGAATGATTGTGGTGTACCTAGGGGAGAGTGTGATTTGAAGAGTCCCATCCCAATCTTCTGTGGAAGCATTGTCTTCACCATGCTTGCAAAAACACTTTTTCCCTTGGTCTCCTGGCAGCTTTTGACACCTTCTCTATGCTCCATTCCCATTGCTGTTACACAGATTCAGGGAATGACTGCACTTTTTCTGCTGGTGCAGCCATCCAGAACTGACTGTCATTCCGGATGTTGGAATACAAGGTTCAATATAAAATCTCCCCCTAAGTCTTAGTTCCAAAGTGGATAATGGATAAGAACAATGTTCCTGCTGGTGATATGACATTTAGACAACAGTGAGAGCAAAAATGAGCCAATGTGAATCAGTTCTGGATCTAGCATTTGCCAGTCCTTCAAGGCTGTGCTTATCTACAATATTTTGTTTTAAATAGTGTAAAAGGATTAATAGATTTTTTTTCTGATTCATGTGTGATTTGTAAGATGTTTTAGAACACCTCATTTTAAGTTCTCAGATGCAAGCAATCAACTTACTTGACATGGCAAAAAAATGGTGATAGATGAGAAAATAAATGGCAATTAAATGTTTTGACTGACTTTAGCGCTTCTATGGCAACAGAGTGAACAGTGTTCCTTTTGGGGTGAGAAAATGAACTCTTCTTTGAAATAACATGGATCTACACATTTTCCCTGTCTATAGAGCATGTATTCAGGCACTTGAATGAAGACTTTTCTATTAAGTTGTGCGTAGAGCAAGATTGCTCATACTGTAATTAGAATAGAAGAAAATTGTGGCAATGAAGTCTACGAATGATACTGAGCTTTTCAAGGTAGTGAAAAAAAAAGCAAGGGCTAAATTGCGGAATTAGAAGACTCAGTACTGATTAAAGATGCCATGAGGTGATGGAATTCAATAGAAATAAATGCAATGACACACATGGAGGAGCAATCCTTTACAACAATCCACTTTGATCATTTGGGATTCATAATAGATTCTTAAAAATACTAAGCCTCAATGCTTAGTAGATACCAAAGAGCTAGAGTGTTATTTATTACTAAGGAAAGCACCAAGAATAAAACAGAAATTACCATCTTTCATTGATTCAGGCCTGAAATATTTTCAGTTTCTTCACTGTCAGCTGTATTTCGTGCTACTGCAGAAATAAAAATAAATATGCATACATGCAAACACACCCCAAGACAGAAATTACTGTTATGGTTTTCTGTTATAGGCTGAAAAATCTTCCCCTTTGCTTTAAATGTCTCCCATTTGTTTTTTATTTCCATGTTTCCAGCCTATCATAAAATGCAAATGTAATGTATCAGTGCTTAAGATACTATATTTTCAATAAACTTTCTGCAAAGTTTTTCGCTAAATATCACCAACAAGCAGGGATTTATCTGGTTAAGTATGCAAGGGAAAAAAAAAGAGCAAAGGAAGTTTTCACTTGCATTTCTACTCTTATCATCACTGACATTCTAAAATAGAAATTGCCTGTTTAAAGTTCTTTTATTTCCTTTCCTTGGCTTCTCTGGAGCTTTAACTGGTTGTTGTGATTTGGTCATCTCAGGTTTGTAAGGCAACCTCTGCAGGCAGGTAAAAACAATGAAAATATGAAAATTTGGAATGGACAAAATTGGAAAAATATTGAGATAAAGTCCCTTTGATTCCTACTGGCATGACATTGAAATAAAATTTCTGGAAGAAATCTTTTGCAATGCAGTCCAAGAGAAAGATGCTAGCTGCTCTTTCTTCCAGCAATAGTTTGAGAGAAATAGATTTAAAATAGAAAGAGGGATTTGGGATACAAGTTGGAGAAGGCAAGAAATACAGGTCATAAAATAATGTGGAAAAGGAGGCCTGCAAAAGGCCTGTCTGCCTCTCCATATACAAAGAGATACTGAATAAATGGGAGCAACTTGCTAAAGTAGTAACTAATTTCTTTTTTTCAAACTGTATTGTTCAAACATCAAGGGCCAACACAGAAGAACAAGGAATTTTGTAAAATTAGGGGTCATCATAATTTTGAAAGATGATTGTTTATAATAACAGCAAGTATATCTATCAATAGAAGAAAATTAATGGATGACCAAAATTTTCTAAAAGGAATTGAAAGAGCAGTCTAGAAATTGAAATTTTCTGTGTAATTACTGGAAGTATAAAGTAAGTGAGTTTCAAAATTTAGACATGATAGTATGTTAACTTGAATCATTCTTTTGTATTTTGCAGAATGAAGAGAAGGCACCAGTGAGTTTTCCATCACTTCTTAGCCATATGACTTCTCTCTTCTTAAATCATCCTGTAATTCCAATGACAACAAATGCAGATTCAGGTGTCCCAGAGCTGATAAGTACTTTTGCTCCACTGGTGTCATCCCTGCCTTGTGACATGCATATAGTCAATCTGAGGACAATTCAAGCAAAGGTAAGGTCAAACCACTGATTTTTGCAAACATATGATGTAGCTTATTGATGTAGTAAAATAATCTATTCTTGTAAAGAACTTTGTGAGCGGGTTTACATGATATGACAAACTGCAGCGTGATGATGAGCTTTTCTTAATTCTGCAAGAACTGGAGACTTGTGTCTGTTTGAATAACAAGAAATGAGGGGATTGTGTTTTTTCACAACATATTAGTATGCATAATGCAAGATTCTGTCTCTGGAGGGGGTACCTTTCAATAAATTCCCAAAGTTTAAGAGAGAACCATTCATATACCTCAGCCTTTTCTATACTAGAAGAATTAAATTTAAGGTCATTAGAGTTTGGTCTGAGTATGTTTTTGCTAAAGAATATAGTTTAGAACTCAAATTTTATTGTAAAAATGTATTTAAGCTTAGTTACAAGATCTAATTTAGCTATTCTAACAGCATCTCGTGATTGGTTCCTGTGAAAATATTCTCTGGTAAGGAAACCAAAACCAAACCAAACAAACAAAACCCAAACATCTAGCCAACACCAAAAAACAAACTAACAAACAAAATACCAACAAAAAATTTGAACAAAAAAAGCTCTTCTGTTCTCAGTGTTTTTCTGCCTCAAAGGAAAGAAAGGTATGTAACTACCAGAATTTAATTTTCCCTTTGATTAACTGAGGGACTGGAACTGATTTTGCATTATTTTTCTGCCAACTGTTCTGTCAATTCTTTTCATTTTTCAGCTCCTTTAAAAATGTGATTGTGTTAACTTTATGTTGTGTTGCAGGGCTATTCACACCAGTGCTGCTAGCACGGTGCAATCCCTTTTTAATTCTGGCATAGTTAGATACAAACTATTTGTCCCTTTTCCTCTAGAGTCTCCATGATGGCTAGGCTTGTCTGTATTAACATGAGATTATACTCTGTTGAATCTCATCTTCATTCTGTTTTAATCTGTATTTTAGAACTTAAACAATGTTTGCTTTCTCATGCTTTCTGTGTAAGTCGTTCAATCTTGTGTAAGGCCCTTCAGCTGTGACCGATAGTTATTCTGAATTTCAAAGTGGAAGATTTCTTGATTTTATGGGTCTTGTGCCTTTGAAAAGTTAGGAATACGCTGATACTAAATTAAATCTTCACATGAAGTGAATATTTCATACTTCACTGTGTATATTTTCATTTACTTCAATCAGCTCAGCATTACAGGTTTACTTCAACATACCAAGTTCAGGGGCAGACCTTCATGAACATCTTCCTTCTGTTTTTGAGGTGTAAATCCATCCCCTGGTTTGTATGATCTGTGTATGAAAGCTGTGAAAAGACAGGCTTGCTCAGTGCCCACTTTCAGAATTCAGTGCTATTACTTCTAAGTGGATTCTCTGGTTTTATATGGGCTATTCAGGCCCCGCTGTCCCAGCTGAAATAGGACTGTTTGAGACTGTGATCTCTCCTCTGTCCTCAGCTGTGTGTTTCATTGATTACCGATCGATGACTCTTGAGTTTGCCGCATTAATGTGTCCGCTTCAAAATGAGAGCTTGCAGCAGTCATAGGATAGGAGCACTGTCATTAGAGATACAGAATGTTCTTCCCCACAGCAAAAATGGTGCTATGCCATGCAAATAAGTCTGTAAATCTCTCCTCATTTTCTGCTTCCATTCTCTTGCTTCCAAGAATTTGAATGACAGGTGACATAATTCTGGCTAATTGACACAATGAATTTTTTTACAGAAATTTGTGCCTCTCCATTGCTTAAACTTTTGAAGCTGATTTTCCGTAATCCATTACAATTACAGAGGAGAGGGTACCAAATTAAAATAATTGTTAAGATTTAAGGTAGAAATCAGAAAGAATATTGTTTTTGTTCTAAGACATCTCACCTTGTCATGGAAGAATCCAATCCTTTAGGATTGCAATATTTAAAGATTTTTTTCTTAACAGAACTCCAGGTTTTCAGAATACAGATATTTAACCTTATGTAAATAAACTGGGATTCAAGATCTAGAACACAGTAGATTTGTCCCTTTAGACTAAGCATAAATACATAAATTTGCCATATTGCCCAAACTTTTCAGTGTGTGTCTATTAGCTTACAGTAATTGAACTTAAAAAGAGTTTAAATGTTTTTTCTCTCATCAAAAGTTTAGAAGCATTGCCCTGGGATACCGGTTATGAGAAAGCCTAGCAATTCTTTTTTTTTTTAATTTTCTTATAAGGTTGCATTTTAATTCTCAGAGATCAAAATCAAATGAAACTTTGATAGCTCTTCTAAGAAAGCTTGTTAGAGATTTAATAGCACAATCTTTAGGGCTTTTTTGTTGAATAACAGTGCTGTGAAGTTTTATAAGGTTAAGAATGTTGTAACTTGTTGAAAATTGAGGAGATTGTTACAGGTTTTCATGCAGTTAGCATGGTCATGTTTAGAAGGTGTATTTGGTTTAAATTAAGACCATCCTTGCTAAGACATTCATAAACCTTAAATGTATTTAATCTAATTTACATAGAGATGATATAAGAACAGGTAAGTTAAAGTAGGTGTGGAGGCTGTGACAACCTAATCTTTCACCTGCTTTGGTAACGGGTTAGAACAGCTTTATTTTTTTACAACACTAAAAAAATAGGTGCATGGCAGAAGGTGGAGTACTAAATCATAGATATTTATACTGACCAAAACACTTTTACTCAGGGTATCATTAATTGTGTGTTACCTTCTTGTTTTAAATATTTTGAATCTTAATAAGGATAATATTTAATTCTAAAAAATTGGGAGATGAAATATTCATGCCATCATTTGAAATGCATACATGCATTTTTTATGCAGATTACTAGAAGATAATTTAAGTGAATTAGAGGAAGTGTTGATACCCATTACTGTCTTGTCATTTCTAACATTAATTTACCCCATAGGAAGTCAGGCTTTTTCAGTATGAATTTTAATGTTTCCCTAATCTGATGTTTAAGCAGACAGTATTATTTTGTGTGCATAAAAATATCTACTTTTATGTGCAACACTGTCACATCAGTGACAATGAAAATCAAGTCAGGTGTTTCATAGTGGGGGGGGAAAATATCACAGCTGTTACCTCACTTCATTTAGAAAGGGGCACTGCTATTTCAGTAAACAGCATGAGAACTTCTTTAGCCATCAATGTTAATAAATACTGGAAACTTTTTTTCATATGCTGAATGCAGGCATTATTCATAAATTATGAAGTTGATTTTAGGTGGTTATAAGCTATTGTTCACAAAATCTTTTAAAGCAGAGTTTTATTTGTGATTTGTAAACTATGCCAAGTTTCTAACTGCTAGTGTTTTACTAAAAAATACCTAATTTCAACTCCAAATACTACTGAATAAATTTTTTTACTATTTTAAGTGAGGAACCTAAACCCATAAAGTTTGTAATTTTTTTTTTTATATGAATGAGTACTTTATACTATGAATTGTTTGTACTTTGATTCTTTGTCATGCTGCGTTTCAAAGAAGCTGGTACAAGCTGATCCATGATCACCTTTATGAAAAGAAATTTGGATCTGTTAGATTAAGACTTTTTGTTTGGTACACCTTCAGAAGATAATGCATCACAGAGGGCCTAATGCTTGTTGGTATTGAATTCTCCAAGCAATGGATGCATTCTGAAGTACGAGAAATGAACTTAATTCATGGCTGATGCTTTTGTGAAAAAGCACCAGTATAAGAGCAAGTAAACCAGAAATAAATCAGAGAAAAATAGCGTGAAGAACTGTCATGGCTTTGGATAGAACCATCTTTTTTATGCTCTTATTATATATGTAATAAGATTAAGACCGGAAGAATGTAAAACAGCAATAATTAAAGAAATAAAGTAATGTATCATATTAAATACGTGACTACAGTGAGTGTAGGGGTACAGCCATAATAAAGATATTGAGGGGCCAGAAAATGTCCAGGGGAGGGTAATGGAGCTAGAGAAGGGTGCAGAGCAGCTTACTCTATAATGTCTCTTGAGGTTAAAAAGCACTGTTTATCTTAGAGATAAATATTACATTTTTTTCATATGTGTACCTCAGTGTACATTTTTCTGGACACTTTAAGCTGAGTTAGAGAGCTTTTTTGCTATATGAAGGTTTGTTCAACATAATGCCATTGAATATGTAAAACTGAGTATTGCAGTTTACATAAGATTTCTAGTTTGTTTTCTGTTTTGCCATATAATTTTTGTGGGGAGCCATTTAATACAGGTATGATAGCTACACTTCAGTCCTGAGTCGTGAGTACATGTGCATCTGATGACCTTTAAATTCAATGACTTATATTTATATTCTGTAGTACATTGTATGTTTCAACTCTTTGCCATTTACTTCTTTCTGTGTTTAGCTGTATAATTTTTTTAAAAAGACATGACAGTTCAATCTAGGCTGAACATTTTTTAAGGTGTAAATGTCTCTATCCGCTGCATGATAAGGATAATTTTTTTTATGTCCTAAAATGTCTTCCTGACTGATACTTTGTGAGTAATATTCTATAGTGTTTGTTTGTAGGTAGATACCAAACCATCTGATGAAGCTGCTCTGATTCTTCACAGAAAGGGATTTGATTGTAAATTTTCAAACAGAGACACGGGTCTGCTCTGTTCTACCACTCAGGGAAAGGTATGGTTATTAATCTGTAGAAATTTTAAAATAAAATTTTAAAATAAGTTTCGGATTATCTTTTGGGTGGAAGAGTAAATATTATTTTATTTTCAAACAAGAAGAGTTCAAATCCAAATATTTCTAGTAATTTTGAATATTCTAATTAAATTACATTGAAACGTAGTGAGTGACTACTGTCTAAAAAGATCTAAATTATTGCACAGAATTTAATCGATGACATTTAGAAATACTCAAAATCTTTGGCATGAAAATTTCTGGTTCCTGCAAGGAACTGTATAATTTTATGGTATTTACTGCTTTTTCTAAATGTAGTTTTTTTGTTGTTTTTTTTCCCTCCAGATACAGGTGCATAAACTCTTTACCAAATTCAGAGTGGAAAGTCTTACACCCACATCTTTATCTTTGATGCATTCACCTCCAGATGCCAGAAATATAAGTGAAATAAATATGAATTCTATGGAGATAAATACATTCCGGATTCGGCTGAGATTAAATCCTGCTTTCACACTCAGATAAAGAAGAATCTGCAATTGTATCTCCTCTGAGTTTCATGTGCAATAAAAGGCACATTAATGTTATTCCAGCTTCTGGATACTGTGAGAAAAAGATGCATTCTGTAATTATTTTTTTTTTTTTGACCAACACAATGAAAAGCCATGTTGCAAGCAACTTTTTTTTCTGTTTGGATTTTTTCCCCCATTAAATAGCAACATCATTATCAGTTAATACAACAAATGAAGAAATTTCTATGGATGTTAACCTCTCAACAGATCAAATCTCAGGTTAAATGCTAATTAATGATGTTTCTGGTGTTTTAATTTTCATAAACAGGGGATTAGATTTTAAACAGCCTTCTTTTCCTGATTGTTGATGAATTTATGTGTGAATAACTCAGTGTAAAATGTCCTGATGCAGCTTGGAAAAAAAATGGAATAAAGTGTTCCTGTGTAGTAGCTAATGTCCAAATATTTGCAATCATTTATATAAATTACAATAATCTCAATTTATTCTGCAATTAATTTCAGTTTATTCAACACAAAGGGGATTATTAATTGTGGTAAAATGAAAGCCTGCAGTACTTGTGATAAGTGATGGTAGATTTTAATACTTCTACCATTCACCTGAGTTATGTAAATAGAAAAACCTGAACCTACAAAGTAATTTTGCAATGGAATTGTTTAATAAAACTCCCATTTTGTTACTTGACACACTGGGATATGTGCAATTATTCCATTACCATGATGAGAAATGTCCATAATTATCATGAATACAAGATTTTTTATAAAACTCATTTAGATACCAGTGTCCTCTGAAATGAGTTTTCTATTTCAATATTACCATATCAAAATAAATGTGCCTTATTTTTGATATGTCTTGTTACAATTTTGGTGTCTATGTTAATGTTTTCGGGGAAAAGGTAGTTTATATAATACTTAAGCTGTGTATCTCCTATTTGACAATGCTGGCCACACTGATCTATGTACTCCTGCACCAAGTTTGCGCTACCTTATTCTGGACATTTTGACTATTTGAATGTATTAATATGATGTTATTACATGAAACACCAACAAAAAAAGAAGCTAAATTCAGCTGCTTTAGAGAAAATTGCAACTTGATGCAAAGAGTTGGTAGTAAGCAAGATATAGTTTGCAAACCCATCAAAACATGTGCTTGCATGTCACAAATTGTGGTGACCTGTTAATTCCAAATCATGTGCCTATATTTTAAACAATATTTTACCAACTTACAACCTCACTTACATTGCCAGTGTTCATGTTACTGAAGAATGGAGACTTTGCTTTTTCCCATATTAATTCATATTTAGTACTTAAGCCATCCAAGTGTGGAAAGCATTTCCCTAAGTAGAGCTGCTGTTTACAGTTATATATATATAAACATTCACTTGAGTATGATCCCATTTTATACTTGTCATTTATTTTCATAGCTCGTTCTTCTATCTCTTGCTTGTGCTCTACTTTTCCATACCCTGTTGCTTATCCTCAATATTAATGCATGAAAAGTCATCATAACTGGTAAAAAGATGTGCTAGCTCTAATATTGCTTCCTGTATTTAATTTCATCATTGTTGTTCAACAATTAAATATCAAAATCTATCAAATTATTTTATGTAGCTACAGGCTATCTAAAAATAAAATGAAAGTCATACTTAGATTTTATGCACTGTCACAGGTTGGATCTCTGTTGAGATTGTGTAGATTTTCTTAATTCAATCTACTGTGTGTTTTGTAATAATGGGAATACTTTAGTAGGATCTGGTGCAAGTTACATCAAGAATACAGGAATCTCTAACCACAAATGGAAGAATCAGATAAATCCAATAAATGGATGTTTTCATGCAATAAACGTGTACTGTAACTTCTTAGAAAAAGTATTTGAAAATGCTGGTTTGAAGCTTAGTAGACTTGCCAGCAGAAATTTCTCATAACATGTATTTTGTTGCTTCTTCAGAATTAAAATGTTTAAGATACTTTTATGTGTTCCATGCAGGAAAACATTCAAAATACTGTTTCAGTTTTGCCAGACAGAAAAGGAAAATTTTGATGCAATAAAATTTTAAAGTATTTTGCCTCTTGGAATTGCTTTGAAAGGTTTTTCATATAGAATTGGTTCTTTACTTTTATCGTCATCTGTACAATCATGGTGCCTGAATCTTCCTTAACCAGCAGATGTAATCCTTGTTCCTTTGCTTTTTTTTCTTTTTTGTGTAATGACAGCTTCAATTTAAGATCCTTTCCTGAAATCCCTTACTAAATCAAAACTCCAGTCAAAGTCTCAAAAAGAATTTTGCTTGAATTGGTTCCGAATGTTGCTGTCAATGAGGTTGTGTTTTACTTGGGTGGGTTTTTGTTAGATTTTTGATTTGCACAAGTCTTAATCAATTCTTATATTATTTATTTGTCAATTGGCCATATAATTAAATTTTATTATTTTGGGATTTTTTTCTGTTTTTATAGCTGCTGGGTTTGAAGCTATTGGTTAAGAGAAGCAAGCATCTTTACCTTGCCAGTATGATTTTAAGAACAGTGCTCTGTAAGAAATGGTTTAAAACCTTGTAATTACTTTCCATACAAGAGTTGTACCTGTTCTGATTTTATGGTTTGGAGATTTTTACATTCCTTTATCTTAATTTTCTTTGGTTTACTTGCTCATATTATCTGAAAGAAATTGATTTCAGCTGAAGGTTTTTGATATTTTCTCTTGGAAGGTTTTATATCTTATGGGGATATGTAAAATAAGTTCTCTAATAAAAGGTAATGTTGTTGTGAGATGTGGTCAGTGTCATTAATGCCTTGGCTTTAACAAACCGTAATTTATTTTTTTTTAAATGAGAGAAACAACAAACATAACTTCTTTGAAAAGGTTCATATGTCATTATCTGTTGGGAATGACAGTTATCTGTAGCGAGATCAAAGGTGCAATCTATTTCACAGCTACTGAATAGAAGAGGATAGATGCTCGCTTCAGAGATGTAAACATGTGAGATTGCACAGTGTGGGAAGGAAATGGGCAGCTCTTTTGCAAAGGAAGTAATGCACTGACTTAATAGAAAATATTAGAGGATTTAAAATTCTAGAATTTTTTTTTACTTGAATTAATGTTTATCTTTGAAGCATTGGGGAGCAATGAAATGGAAGCTGTTCTTGTAAATTAAAAACCCCACCATTAGAAATAGCAAGTCAAAATAACAGTTCAACTGTAATTAGACTGAACGCTTAAAAAAAAATAAATTTAATTCTAATATAATGTTATGTAATTGCACAGGGCAAATTGAACAGGCGTAGATGTTTTACGGGTTTGCTTCCCAAAGTGGTGGTGGAGCTTGAACATAATGACTTGCAAAGACAATAAAGTATAAATTTCAGTCAGTGCCTGAGGCTATTTAATGTTTGTCTGGGTAGTGTTAACAATAAATATAAAAGCATATACACAGACAAATAAATCCCCATAATTTTAAGCTGATGTTTCAAGATAAAACCTGAAAGGCAACAATGGGTATGGGTCTAATTTAAAGCAGCCCTTCACCATTTTAAGGTCATCCTATTTTGGAATCAATTAATATCGGCATGTCCATGTGGATAGAACATATTCCATAAATTCCAGTAATCAATAATTTATTCTTTTACTATATAAAATTATACTAACTATATTTGATGTATGCCTGTGTATTGTGTTTTAAAAAACACGCAGGATCTCTCTCTACATCTTTACCTATAGTGACACTATTGCTCAGATTAAGTGGGTTATTTGTCTCGTGATGGATTATGTATCTCTGTGGTAAAATATAAAACACAGATTCAGTCATTGACTGTTGTTATTTTTGGATAACTATTCTGTCATACTATAACAAATTTCAAGAATCAGCCAAAGTCATTAATTTTGTCTTCTAAAAAAGGAATTTATAAAAATAATATATTGTCTAGAATGAGCTCAAGTGAATGGAGAATTATTAGGATTTTTCAAACAGTTTTGTTACTGACAAAAGTTTGTCTGTCTCCAATTTCTCTGTAAATTAAAATATTAAATTTTGGACCTGTCAGTCTTTCAATATACATATTTTAGGAAGGAATAGATATTTAAAGTCTATATTGCATCTCCTAATCTTTCTGCACCAGAATTTCTGTGGAGCATCAGTAGTGCATGATTTCCATTACTCCCTTTCCTTTGGGTAAACCATTTAATAGCAGTAAGAGTAGTAAGAAAATAATTAGTATTTTTAAAATATCCATAATTTATATAAAATTATGATATTTGGACAGCAAAGGCAAAGACATTTTTAATTACACAGTTCAGAGCTTCTGGTTTTCAGTACAGCACATTCTTCCTCATATGCAGTGCCTGTTAATGTGATGCCCAGTCTACAAAAATCATTCATATTATGCATTTCAGTAGGCTGGAGACTCCAATCTTAATTTTACCTCCACTATTGCCACTCCTTTTGCATCAGAGACATCCATCAGACAGGAAAGCAAGGGAGCAATGGCTTTGTTCCTTTCAAATCATGACCTGCAAAGTCTCATGGTCTCCCCAGATAGCTGGTCTATTTTCATTTCCGTCTTAACTTTACTCCTTTTGTCTTTTCTCCATTCTTGGCATGCCAGCTAAAGGTGTGGGCATTTGTAGGCTCTAGCACTCACACAGCCTTCCAGCTCTGCCCATTGCACATATGGAACTCTGGAGCTGGGCTATCTGCAGCGTCAGCCAGAGTGTGATAGATTCTTCAAGAATTATATGTTTTAAGTCTAGATCAATGATCATGCAAATGCTGTGCATGTACTACTTGCCAGAACTGCCTCGCATCACTGGCCTGCTCCTCAGAAATACACACCTTTGTATCCCAAATCCACTTGAACATGGTTCAGTGCCATTCTCCCTTTTTCTCTTCCTCAATTTCATGATCTAAAACTTTCATTTCAGGACCTTTTGGTCATCCTGTAACCTACCTTCCAGAAGTCATGCATATGTTCAGAATGAATAATTACCTGTCTTGCAGTTAAAAATGTCTAATGAAGATAAAATAGATCCTAAGTAAGCTGTGTTGTCTGAATCACTTGCAGTAGTATAGAGACACACAGCTTTGCAAACACAAGATGATCTTTTTTTCACAAAATGCTTTAATACCTCTGACAGTGAAAGATGTATTATCTGTCTTCTCTTTTGTTTTGAATGATTTAAAACTATTTATTTTACAAGCTAAAACAAACAGTACGAGTTTAATGGAAGCAATTCAGATTTATAGCGATGGTGTCAAAAAATTGAATACAGCTGTCACAAACATTCTTAATGGAGCATGTTAGTGAAAGTCCTTCAACCAGATAGAGAATTAAGGTTTGCATGGTAAAGGAATTTGTTTGTTTTGACAAACAAATCAGTTCATTTGAATGACCAAATCAGTCTCATTGCTTTTTCTTTTCTATTAGTCAGTGTACATTAGTAAGACTCGGCTAGTAGACATGGGAAAGAATCTGTGAAAGCTCAAATGGAGCTGTAAGGCAAATGTACTCAAATGGGTTACACAAGGATCCACAAACTATTAGCCTAATTGGTATTCAAATACACAAAATTAGTTGGTAATTTTCATTCATCAAATATTGGGCCTTTGAAAGATAAGTCAAGTGATAATAATTACATTGCATTAGGTTTTAAAAAGGTAATCAATATGTAATTGCTGATAGGAAAGGTACCTTACCATTTGAAATTTTTTGCATTTTTAAGGATACATTCTATGCAAAAACTCATTATTTGCAGCTCTTGGTGGCTTTCCAGAGAGGACACGTGAGATCTCGCTGAAATGGGAAACTTGTAGTTAGGAAAGTTTTAGTTGTTAAAGCTCCTGCAGATGAAGATGAGAAATGGAACTCTGTTCATTTTCTGAATATTTTTGATAACTCTTACCCAGATGGTAGGATATTTTGGTTTTAATATATGAAACAGTGAATCAAGTATGTCCTAGGCAAGAAGGAAAAGTGTTCTGTCCTTGATGCTGAAGAGCATTCCTTGATGACAACATACATTTAATTGGGGAGAAAAAAACAGCTCATGCAAGATGAGATTCAAGAGCATTCTTCTAAATCCAAAAAAAAAAAAAAGTGTGTGTTTTACTGACCTAGCAAGAGTTTAGTAGAGGTGTAGGTGTGAGACAAGCACCATCTAAATAAGGATCAATAGCTAAAGAAAAGAAGAGATATTCCACGGGGCTTTGTCAAAATCTATGTGGAATCTTAGAGCAGCCCTCGTCATTTTCCCATGTTTTAATTAAAAAATTAAAAACATCAAACAAGCCCCCATCTCACCACCCCAGCACACATCCAGACTCTGAGAATGCCGTGTCATCTCTGTCATGACTTTTAAAATTTGGCAAGATAATGTCTGTAGAATTCCAGTTCAATTTTCTGTTGCAAACTGTGATCAAAATATAAGTTTTATTGGGCTTTCTAGTCACAGTGTTTTCACAGTGGCACTGCCTAAAACATTATGTGCCCAAAGCCTGGTGACAGGCTGTATTTTGGATATGCAGGTCACCAAAGAACAGGGTTGAAAAGATGCTGGCTGTGTTGTGATGGGAGGTGTGGAGCTGTGGGTGGTCAGGGTGTGAGTTTACAGTTTCTCTAAAAGTGAGAGCAATCAGTAATTTAATGCTGCCTTACGTATGGATCAAGTTGAAAACTGAGATTAAAAGAATTTTTAATAATTGGCATTGATGCATAGTAACTTGGCACCAGTGTTTTGTTTAAATTTGTGTCCTACACTTGGGTTTAAAAGTAGGTACTGGTAAATCGAAATTAATCCAAAGGGCAAAGGGAAAACAATTTTGTGATAATGAGAGAGCTTCAATAGAAGAAAGGGATTTGTCTGAAATTATGCTTTAAAACATTTTTGAAGGCTCTTGCTTGTTTGCTGAAGGGTGTTGTCTTGGAACATGTTGCAGTCTGAATAAGAATCAATAAAGTTTTACTGATCTGGGAAAACACAAATTTGTCAGTATGATCAAATGGGAAGAAATGTGAATAAATTTTAAAAATTAAAATCCACAAAGAGAAATTTCCATGGACAGAAATGGAAGTGAGATAACAGGCAGTCCTAGAAAACAATTTCCTAGACAGACATAAATGAAAGGAGGTTTGTTGGACTTTGCTTCATGCATCACCTGCTTATGGATTTGCCAGTTTTTCAGAAGAAACACCAATGTATATTCTAGCGGTCAAGGCTGGAAAAATTACAGTGGCTGTTCATATACTTATCTACCCACTTTTTCTTTCACACTGGACATAGGTTTAGGGACATGGAGCTTATTTTAAGAATTTATTGAGATAATCAAGTATATAGTAATTTTCCATACTGTGTGTATTGCTGTTACTATGGGAGAAAGTCTGCAGTTACTACAGAGTTTTTTGGTTCAATCTAATGAACAAGTAAACACTTGCTAATCAGCAGATCTGAAATTCTACTGTGTTCATTTTGAATTCAGTCTTTGTTGAATTACTTCAGAAAACAGCAACACATTTCCTGTGAAAAAGAATTGCTTTGCTCTGGGAGAGCTATGTCTACGGTTCAATGATTAAAAGAAATATAAATATTTAATTTCATACTGATGGTAAAAGGCTTTAAAATGCCTTGCACTCAAAGATAGCTGATTTTTTTTTTAAAGAAAAGAGACAACTAAGTAGATTTATGGAATTGGAAAATCAGCAGGAAAGTATGTATTCTAGAAATATTCTTCACTTTCAAATTAATGATAAATTGTTCCCGATCACACAGAGAATGATTGAATGTCAAAAATAAAGTTTTTGACAGGGGAGAGAAAAAATGGATGATGATCAGAGCATGGCTCCACTGCTCATCACAGGCAGAGGGATCTTTTAGGATTATTTCATTATTTTAAATTGTTGGATATTCTACAGTTCTAGAAACTTCAGTCAAGGTAAAACAGAATGAAACTGGGGGAAAAGGAAATTTGGCAGTGGGAAATGTTCAAATACTGGGACTGAGAGAGCATCTAGCCAAGATGAGGTCACTGGGAGAACAGCAAAGTACTTTGGTGTCAACATATCTGTGACTTGGAATTGTATGAGGACTGAAACTTAACAAGAATAAAGAAAAGTTCATAGTGAATACACATTTTCAAGTCTATTAGAAACCAAGGGAGAAATGTTACTTGGTAAGGTGAAATATTTGGAATATTTGGAATCTAAAAATTTATACTATTTTAGGAAAGATTTGTCTTCTACCAATATGAAGGGGACAGAGGGGATTGGCATGGTGGCTTTTGTGAGATATTTTTTCCTTTTGTTTTTCTGTATTCAAGGAGAGCAAATAACTCTTCAGAGTGACTCAGAGAATTGTGTTCTTAGGGGCACTGAAATGCGTCCTGCCCTTTCCAAGGTGCTTATATGGAGATTAGTCATTTGAGGCTCAGCTTTATCATTGGAATATGATCTCACATCAAAAGATCAAACACATTTTACACAGCAGTCCTGGAGCCAAGAGAATGTCAAAAAAAAAATTAAATTAAAAAAAAACATAACAGGATATAAAGATAAATTCAAAAATATATATTCTGGGCAGTTGTGATCTAACAATTTAGTGTCAATAACAGCTGTAAGATCAATGCTAGAAGATAGTCTATGTGTAAGAATTCCAATTAATTTGTTTACACAGGATGCTTTCCCAGTTGATGCACAGGTGTACAAGTAAGAACGACATTCATATGCTCTGCAGATATTGATTACAATACAAGACCACTGGATCTGTGCTCTTCTCAGAGCCTGTTCAAATTTATGTAATCCTCCTTTAGAACAACAAAGGGAGAAAACACAATTACAAATCATGTACCTTTTTGATTTAGTGAATGCAGTGATTTTATTTCAATTTATGGGTTTGCATACTATTGGGTGCAAGGGAACATATTTCTGACTTATATTTTGAATTTCAGGAAATAATTTTATTTAAGACCGATTCTTTGTAAAATAGAATATTTTATCAACATAAAATATTGTGAGACAACTGTTCATAAATTTAAAAGATTGATTTTTATGTAACACTTCTGCACTGTTTCACACTCTTGAAAATTATAAGATCTTTAAATTAATTAGTGCACAAATCAGTTTAAATGTTTTTTTCCTTGAAATTTATGTGACTTAATCTATAATTTAAAAGTGGAATCAAGGAATATTGCACTTTCAGTCTAAACTTATACTATCTTTACCTATGTACTAAAATCTAGGAAACCAGAGCATTCACATCTGATTCCCGTTGCCATGACAATGGCTTTAATCCCTCTTTTGTGCATGGAAGGGCTTGCTTGCTTTCTCCAAGCCTGATGCTCAGCTGCTCCAAATTCCTTACATGAAGAAAGATAAGATAAGGCTAATAGAAGACTAACAACAAACAAGATAAGAAAACACGAGTGATTGTAAGTATGTCTTCGAATACAATTGAGGGAAAGTTATGAATGTAAAATTTCTTTAAGCAAACGCCTACACATGGTCAAGCTTGTCTGACTATACATCTCTGCTTTTGTAAGAAAACTAATACAGTTGAGAAGAGGATGTGTGAAATTTGATACAATTTTCACCATCATTTTGGACGCAATGAAGTTTGTGTCTGAAGCCAGAAGGTCAAAATAAAATGTCATTTGCATTCCTGAAGTTATAACTTCAGTGTCTTGTCAATTCAGACAAGAGAGAGAATTGCTATTGCAGGTAATTTTCTCCATTGTTCACTATTTAAATACTTCTGCTCATCTGCACAAGCAGTCTTCCAGTGCATCATCACTGCATCAGAAAAAAACATGTCCATAATTATTTCCATGCTGTTTACTCCAAGACTGTAAATACAATTGTGAGTTTAGGAGAGATAGTGTCACCATTTCTTCTTCATTGTCTTAAGAGATTTTTATCTCAGTGTCCTCTACCTTTTAGCAAATGGTGTAACATTTCACTGGAAGAAATCTCTGTATTCCCAGTAGCAGCATTCAGTACATGTAACACTGTTACTGACCTTTCAGCAGCAAATAATGTGAATTCTTGCAGTTGTGGACCACATCCACATCTTGTATGTTACCAATTATTCTACTAGCAAAGAATAATTGACAAAGCAAAGACTGCTATCCAATTTTTTATTATCAGTTGCCAAAACTTTCATAAGTAGGTTTACAAGTTAAATCATATATGTAAAAAATATTCACCTAGTTTATGTATAAATCATTCTGGAAATTGTTTGAAAATTTAATAATCAGTTCTTACAGCTATCACCATGAGACACTGGATTCACAGAGAGGATATGTAGTGTAAAAACAATGCCATTAACCTTCTGTTCACTTCCAACAGAAACAGAAGATTCTTGTTTCCAAATCATTTTTATATTGCTTTATCTGATTGCCTAGAAGGGAAAATATAACTAAAACCTAGCTTGCCATAATAAAGCCAGAAAGGCCCTGCGCATTATGATCATATTCGCTTGCATTGCTTGCATGATAATGAGTTAGTTCTGGTTCAATGAGAGTTGGGAGCATCCATTGCACATTCATGCAGTGTCCTGCAAACTGTTCTGTCATTTCCTGTGTTGGAAAAATGTTATGTTGGGACAGCTAGTTGTATTTTTCTCTCCAAAATTAAGTCTGATGTAACCCATTACAAACTGTGGAATGGAACATGCTGCCCCTCAAAGAAATGAGAGGCGGACACCATTCTCTCTTAGGATTAAAGTTTTCTTGGCCTCTCCTAATTCTAGATTTGTTGTCTCTTACAGAACCCAGTCTTTCATGATGATGCGGCCTCAATTGCTGTATTTTTCAGCTGTGCTGACATTGACTGCTCTGCTGGAGGTTGCACTGTGGGGGGGTCATTAGGGCAGTGGTCTGGGGAGAACATGTCTGCTTTTCCTTATCCTAAAGAGTGTACACTCTGTGTCTGGGATTTTGTGAGAAGCATCAGGTCACTTTCCAGAGGGCTCCTTCTGTTTGACATTCACATCAGTCAGTAGTAAGTATAAAGTGTAAATGTTCACTTATTTCAACCAATCCTTTGTGATTTTAGGATTCTCTAGCTGTAGACTGACAAGACTGTCTGAATTGTTCTTGAAACAGAAATTTGGTATTTAATTTCCTCTCAAGATAGAATTTCTAGGGATTTACAAGTGGACACTCTTAACTTTAAGGGCTGTAGGGGTAAGTGAGCTGTACAATCCTACAATTCAGTTTTGGTGTCTCACAAACTTAATTCTCACTATTCATTCTGCTTTTCTCTGTGCTTTTAATTATGCTATTCTCCTTTATGAATACCAAAGAAAATCACATTACAAAACTGCTTTAGTGTTTTCCAAAGGAATATTTTTTAGGAAGAAATAGTATCTTTGCTTTATACATTAGATGCAGAATATATTTTTAGATTTTATGAAGAACTCATTGATACAAGTAATAATAATTATCTAATAAACAGTCTTATACAGTTATTAATTTACATTAAGATAAGCAAGATAACAGAGATGCCACACTAAGAGGTAGTTGTTTTCCAGTGAGCCACTAGTGTTGGGAGAAAAGGTGTTTAACTGTGAATTTGATGGTTCCTCCTCTACACATCAATCAAATTCCATCCCCATTCCAGTATACAAAGTTCTAGCACCTCTGTTGGCCTGTCAGAAAACAACTGCACAGAAATTAGAAAGTACTTATGATTTTGGAAATTCAATTGACTCCTCGCTTTCTTGGAGTATTCTACTTTCCAAAACAGAGTAGCTTTTGGCTTTGTAACACCAGATGTGTGTTGATATCTATTGCAAACATTGATTTCATTTTTTTCTTACTGTCTTTTAAAAAAATATCTATTAATATTAAGCTTTTAGACAGTGGAGCTTTAACTTTTTTGTCAGTTCAAGTTAGAATATTGCCTGTTGCAGATGATAACCACGTCTGTTCCTTAGCTGGGAATACACAGGATTAGTTTAGGGTTGGAGGGAAAAAGGGATAATATAACAAACAAATGTGCAGATGTAGCACAACTGTGGGAGGCATTCTGGCTCAAATGGCTGGGTCAGAAATCCATATTTGCAAATTTTCTTACATCTAGATGAGTATGCAAAAGATATACGTTTTTCATGAACATTTTCGTGGGATTGAATTTCAAATGACATAAAATTTAAAAACATAAATAAAGTCTGGATGTGCCTGTTTCATTTTGTCTTGCAACTGTTGAAAACAATGAAATCCAAAAAATTACATGAGCAGGGCTCAAAATAACAGCCAATTTTATGTCTGTCAGGAAAGCTTTTTTATTCAAAATTGATATATTATTGAAAGTTGTGTTCTATGACAATTTGTGCTGGCCAGCATGACGGTGGACTAGAATAAGTAAGATATATATTAGAAAATGAACGTAAGCTAAAATAAATTTATAGATGTTCAAGAAAACTCCTTTTCAGCAGCCCCAAGTATCCCTTGGCTATAATCTATATTTACTATGATTTTAGCTGATGTGACATGGGTTGCTGAGATTTGCACTTGTTTACCAACTATCCAATATAGCTGGGATGTTTGTGTTGCAGGTTCTTGAATGAGTCTGAGACAATGACGGAATCTGGCGATGGTAAATTAAAATATGTAAAATGGATAATTCTTATTCACCTTCCACTGGACTGGTGAGTAGGGATTTTCTATAGGTAAAAGTGAAAAACATGGCTAATCTCTGGTGTCAAAGGGGTTCCACCCAGAAGGGCCCAGTGCCCAACACTTGCCTTTGTTGCTGATAATGTGCTCGAGTTGCGGTGAAAAATTATTCTCTAATACACTCAAACGTGGATGAGTTCTTCACATGGCTTTCTCTGAGCTGCTACTGAGCACAGTTGATCCCGACTTATTGGGGGCATGGTTAACACCCAAAAGTTAGCTGCTGCATATCAGCCTGGGATCAGCTGCCTATATGTCTGGTCTGCCTTTTTGGTTTTTTTTTTTTTGCCAGAGAATGCTTAGTTAAAGATTGTGACCTTTCAGTGTCAGTTCCCCTTAGATATTTGTTTGAAACTCACTCTATCGTCAGTACTGCAATAGATGTCATACTTTTTTTGCTTTCTTCTTCTCAGCTTTTCCTAATTTTTAAATTTCTTAGTAGTAGTTCTTTTTTCTCTCCACAATTTTATACTAGCCAAAGGCTGGTTGTAATAGATCAAATCAAAAATAGGATTAAACTGTTGAAGATATGCTAGATAGCATCAACAAGTGCCTGTCTTTTTGCCACAAATAATTCCCCAATATAAATTTTTGAGGGCTGTACCTAGGAGTTTTTGGGACCTTCCCTGATGTGAATACCTCCAGAGATGATCACTCAGAGCAAGCGAAGAATGGCTGGTCTCTCTTTAGAGATATTTACAGTATGTACATTTATAACTTACCTTTCTCTCTTTCTTCCTCAGAGTCTCAACTCTAGATTCTTGGACTGAGAGGAAGTGATTGGGAAATCTACTCATTTATAATTCTATATACATTGGAAATAAGAGCAGGAGTCTTGGATTGCTTCAGGATGAGAATGCAAAACTCTCTGCTGTGCAGTATCTTTACACTTGTACCCACAGCACAAATATCTATAAATGGCTGCAAATGCAAGGTTTGGCTTATTTTAACAGTAAGGATAAAGCACAGAGACTGTTGTACTTACATATATACTCCTATTCCCTGGTAGTCTTACCATCTTCACATCCTCCAAGAGGTGTCTGTTCATTTGTCTGGTATCAAAGTTATTAACAGCCGTTATCTTCTTCTTTAGAAAACTAAAAAGAATTACAGTAGTCCTTATCTTCTATTTTATCACTCCCCCCCCCCTCCTCCAGCCTTGTTTTTCATAAGATTTTCTCTTAACTGCTTATTTCTAATGAGATAGGAAGGAGTTATTTTGATTTTTTTTTCCTTTTCTTTTTCTCCTGTTTCTTTCAACATCTGTGTCTATTTATCATTAGACAAGACCTGTATATTCAAAAAGAAAAGACCCTAGTACCACATTAATCATATTCAGAAATTATTACAGAGCAGTTTTATTTCTGTAAGATTCATGTCTGGTTATTTCTGAGTTCATCCTTTTAGAGGCATAAATAAGCAAAAGCACTTTTGCTTATTGATTGATCTATAACCTAGCAAAACATATCTGCTAATGTTTTCTCAGGCATCTAGCTAGCAATTAGTATCAGGAAAAAATCTGAAAGAAGAGAAATGGTAATACCTTATTTATCATATGAAACATTCATTAGTTTTCCTGAAGGCTTCCTGCATAATTCATATCAATATTTGAATCACCTGACCAACAGAGACACTACAAAGTTAATGGTTTTTATGATGGTGCACTTACTTCCTTGTATGCAGATAAAAGTTTGATGGAATAGATCTCTTCTGATTGTAATTTATTTGAAAGATTTTGTTTTCAACTAGCTCTTCTGGTACAAGAAGTTCTCTGGATTGTCTTGAAAAGGAAAACATCTTTCCCTCATTTTTCTGATTTGTGTTATTCCTCTGATACTGAATCCTTCTTATTTAAATGTTTTTGGCTTTCAGTAGCTTCAGGCCTGCACAAAGATTAAACTCCTATTGGCATTCCCGTAGTCTTTGGATATCTTTGAAACTAGAGTCTTTTCTCTGAAATAATTCTGGCATTTGCTGCAACACTTTGTCCAGACTTCAACTGATGTTTCAACAATTTTAGTTGACTTGATGCTTCAGTATCTCCCCTCAAACATATCTTCTGTATTGGCATGGTTTTATTCAGAAACACATCTTTAATTCTGGGCATGTATATCTACTGAAGTTCTTTCTTCATTTTTTTATGGGCTTATAATCTTTTGGCACCAACTGTACTTTTCAAGTTTAGACATTGCAATACATATACAAGAGACAAGACAAATGGACTGGGAAATTAATTTCAGAATATGGAAACTTATATATGCATATAAAATTATGGGCTATAACGTAGCTATTACTGAAAAAGAATTGTGCATGTCTTTGAAAATGTCAGATTGAGCGCTCAGTAGCAGATAAGAAAATCACAACACTGAACTATATTCTTAGAAGGAGAGATAAGGAAAAAAACCCAAACCACACCAAACATACCAGAAAATATTAATGAGAATTTGCACATATCAACATTATGTCCTTGTATTTAATATTTTCAATATTTTTAATTATTTCATCGTTCAAAAGTTATACTAAAATTTGAAAAAATATTGGGACAGAACAGAGAAAATTAGAGTGGCTTCAATATGAGGGAAGATTGAAAAGCTGAGACTCATCAACAAAAAAAACCCAAAAAAACCAACAAAAACAGAACAAAACAAAACGCCAAACCAATCTATAGAAACAACAACAACAAAAAACCAACCAACCAAACAAACAAACAAAAAAACCCCAAACAAATGAAACAAAAATAAAAAGAGGACATAGCTTCACAAACATGTCAGACATATAAAGAAAGGAATCTGATGACTGTTAAGAACAAGAGCCTGAGGAAACCCACAGTTCTGGGAATCCTCAGGCCTTAGGTTTTTGGAAGACAGGAGAGTAAATTTGGGTAGGGGTTATCAAATAGTGGTCCTGTGCTAGTGTTCTTGTTCAAAATTATATATTAGTCACTGTTTGTTATACCACATGCAGTCCAAATCTGACCAATCTGATCAATTATTGTGAAATTATTGTGAAAAGTCATTTGCACAAGATGTAAATAATTTATTTCTTTCCCCAGCCCACTATATGACTATACTTATCAATAGCATCCATTTATGCAGAATTATGCAGAATAATTCTCAGGCAAGAATCTACTGAAGTGGTGGTTGTAAGAAAATAGATGCAGTTCAGATACGTGGACAAAAATTTAAAAGTGAGCAGAAGAGAAGCTGTGTAGTATAACCACATTGTGTATCATGTCAGTCAATCTCACCCAACTGCCCACTGAAGTTTGGAATAAGTACAAACAATAGTTTGCAAACAGGGATACTCCTCCAGATACTTCTGAATCTTTGTTGTAAAGAAAATGAACTGCCTAAACATGCAGGGGGGGGGGGGGGAAGTGGTTATTTTTAATGCCTGAAAGAAGGAATGACTTTCTTTCCCCCTTCCTGTTTCTGACAATAATTTTAAACTTGGAGACTTGAAAACTATCATCTGAAAAAATAGCAGTACGTTTTTCTTGGGTCCTCAAATATCTTACTAGGTAGCTTAACTTATTTAATTCTTGGCAACAGAGGCAGTTTAGACTAACACAGGATTTCTTCCTTTGTCTCTGTCTTGGTGTGAGCATCCTTCCCTAGCCCATCTATAGGTCATATATCAGGAATCCTATGCTCTTTAAACCCATGTGTCCTGAATCCATGCATGCTCCCATTCCTTAACTGGTATATCTGGTACGTAAAAAGCAATAGTTAAGTAACTGAGGTCATTCACATGATACAGACACCGGGTCATGTCAAGATGACGACAGCAAGAGCTCCTTGGAAGAGCTAATAACAGGGAAGACTGCAACTTTCCCAGGATATACACTCAGCCTTCCCAAAACAGTCATCAAGTTTGTGTCCTGCTCTCTTTCTGCATGCTTGGGAAGAACAGTGGTGTAGAGTGGGCCAGAAGCCAAGCTGTTTTGGCAGTAGCAGATTAGCATGCAATGAAAAGACATCCATATGGCCTTTTATATATTTTAGCTGGAATGTAGCCATGACCTGATAAAACATGGAATACATGGCACTGGCACATTGCATCGGCATACTCCTTCTCTGTTTGCCAAGGTCATGGATGAAAATATTTAAACACCATCAGTTCTAAAACCAATACTTGAAAGATTTCCTAATTGCCTTTCTCCAGAACGCTAGCTCTTCTTTCATCGGAGCTCCTTGCCATCTCCTTTACAGGCAGTAGATTTTTTTTTAAGTTCACATATTAATTCTCAGTGCTCACTAACATTGTGTACTTTCAGGCTGTTTAATTTCATCTATTATAGATGTTTATACACCGATATTTATTTTTCTGTCCCTAAATGATGAGAAAAGCTTCTTTGTGGTATGTTAAGCCACAAGACTGCTATGCTGCTTGAGCAGCACGTCAAGGGATTTAACTAAACTGAATATAACACGTTAGTAATTGCTAAAAATCTTCACTAGTAAAGAAATAGAAGGAAGAGAAAAAAAGCCACTCCTCTATTCTTCAAATGAGAGGAAATTCACAAAATTACTTCATTATAGTTAAAGAAATTGCCTACTTGCCACAAAGTTGTCAAGATTAGGGACTGGGACATCAAAAGCCCAGAGCTCAGTACATCTGAATTAATTTTTTGGGTAAATTTGAGTGAACAGAATTTAATCTCTTCCATCCTCCTGCTGACACATGAACTCTGCAATGCCTTGGGACGCAAAATAAAGCTGGCACAGGAGAGAGAAGCAGATTCCCTCTTCACCACATCTAGTGAAACAAATACATGGCATTGGTGCATTAAACGAATGCTATGAGTGACTGAAGCCATCCTGGTAGGCTTGGAGCGATTTGGATATGGCATGCTGGGGAGGAAAGAACCCTTTCAGAATTGGTGCAATAGTCTGAATTTGTGGTATTTGTTAGTCACTGTCTTAGCAGCTATGTTATAACTCTACATATGGTCAGCAATCTATATTTGTCTGTAGATGAGAATCTGCATCCCCTGTGTAGTTGATTTTGTAACAAGGAATTGATATTGTTTATATACTTTCACATTTATCCCTTCATTTTACTTTACAGCTCCAGCATACTAAATATGAATTTTGTGTTTGGTAAATCTTCTACTAAAGATTTGTTGAAGGTCATTGAAAGTTAAATTCATAAGCTGCAATTATATTCTGAATTACTCTATCCTTCTCATCTGTGCTTTATAGAGCAAAATTCCCTTGGAAAAATGTAGATGTTGAACTAGGGCACTAACAAAGGGTGATTTCATCATGTATTCCCAAAAGGCCTCGAGGTGAAATTCAGACTCATTTCATGTAACTGCATGGCACAGATATTGTGCTACCTGGTTACTCCCGTAGCAAATAAACAGATCACAGACCTTTGAATCTGTTCTTTCTGTGTGCCTTCTACAGGAAAATAATCATTGGTTGATGGTTTTCTATTCCTTTTTGCCAGAAGCTTAAGCTTCCAACCTAAGTGATATGTTTTAACCTACTTTAATGCAGCACATGGGAACATTATTCCTACATCTAGGAGGGAGAAATCTTGTATTGATTGAGTCATTTGGGGTTTTTCTATTCACAGGAAACAGGGTAGAAGTCTGCATGCTTATAAATAAAACTGACTTCCATGTACTTCTGAGGAGACGGTGCCGTACAGGTTTTGAAAATATCACCATTTGATAAATGTGCAACATAAGCATAAAAATTAACTTTAGTTTTCCCATTAGGAAGAGAAGAACAAATTCAAGACTGGTTATACATTAAACAATGAACTCATGGAGATTATTTGAAGAAGGGAAGACCTTGTAAATGGAAGTTGTATGGGAAAGGAAAAAGATTGGTCTTTATATTAATGCTTTTTTTCAATATCATTCAATTATGTGTCGATCATTTTATAAAGGACTGTGAGCCCCAGGTCTGAAACTCATAGAAAAATGAATGGCTTTATGTAAAACACTAAAAAAGTACCCCTTTCTATGCACATAAGTATAAGCACATAGAGATGTGCTAATAAGAAAAACCATACCAGAAACTTCCCAGCTTTGGCTGGTAGCTGTGCAGTTTGTGCTGAAAATAGAGCCTTGAGAACTGGGGGATTCTTCTGTGCATAGATGGAATTCTTCAAATTAGAGTGCAAGTAATTGGCAAAATCTAAACTGAACATTTTGTAGGAGGAATGTGGAGGAGGCTGGTTGCATCTTGACTTACATAAAGGGGGATCATTTTTTGTGAAGAGCTATTTCTTCTAAGGTTTAAACAGAAAATCAGTTTATGTTCTGCTCTAGTTCGTAGAAACTGATTTTAAAATCAGAATCCTAAGTTTCTAAAATTTTACCAATATCTTGAGCAAGAAGGTAAAAAATTTATTTTTAAAACAGATATATTTTACATTAAATAATATGCTCAAACAAAAAGAATAGATTTTTACAGAGAAATTTACTGAAACAAAAATGTAGGTACTTCTCATGGACATTTTATAAGATCAGTTCTATTGCCTGATAAAGACAGGTGAATCTGATTTCTTCTATCTTGTGTGAAGCATTTGTTCTAGCAGAGTGATTCAGTGGCTCTCTAAGCCCCAACATAAGTATGATTAAAAAAGATATTGTGGTATACTCAATCAAATTTCACTTATTTCAACTTGACATTTAAGTTATAATTTGGAATTTACAGATAAACTTTTCTCATAGCTTATAAATGAGATAATATTCCCTGGATCTTTGTTAGTGAAATGAATCACTCTAGGGAAGAAAAATATCTTCTTTCTTATTTCCACAAGTATTTGAAATACAGAAATAGAGTCCAAAAGAGTTCCTGGGGAAGACTATATCTTTATGCTGATTCAGCAATCTAGATAACATGTAATTGTTTTCCTACCTACCACCTTCCACTCTGTAAAAAATCCGGCAATTTGTATTTATTTTGATTTAATAATAGTTGTTTAATGTGATTGTTTTTTAAATGCTGTATTTTTTTTTTATCCAAACCAATGTACAAGAGACCATGCTGCAGAGAATTACATTGGCCATATTTTCTCCTCATGAACGAGCTGATGTGGGTGAGATCCTTCTGTGCTGCAGGGAAGACTCCTGGGAAGGTTCTGAACCTTTTAGTGCACAGCACTGAGACAGGTGTGGCACCAGCTGATATCCTGAAGATGGTGGCTTCCTCTTCACTACCACTTCAAAGGTTAAGAGTTTATTTATACAGCAGCAGTGGAATTGGCTGCATCCACAACTGGGTTTGAGTGCAGAAATTGTCATCCTGGTTTCAGACATGAAGATTACCTACCCCACAGAGGATTAAGTGCTAGAAACACTGGGCAGCTGCGGAATCCCACAGGGCCATGAAATGGAGCCAGAACAAAAGGCCAAAGAGCTCAGTAGCCATAAAATGCATGGAGGTAGGGAGGATGGAAAAGTATTACTGGTACTGCAGTACTTAATTTTGTGTCTGCAAGAAAAGAATCTAAAGATATTTTGATTATTTATCAAATTACTACCGAATGGCTAACTGTGATACACAGCACTTAAATCCAACAGGAAGCTAGCTGAAGCCACAGAAAAACTTCAAAGAGTATTTTTAAATTTCATGTAATAGTATAGACTTTGGGTGTGTTGTATTTAAAAATAATGAAACTGCAAAAAGCCAGTGACTTAATTAAAGAATTAAGAGATGAAAAATAATGTAGAAAGAGGACCCAACATTGATTAGGTGAACAAAACACTGGGGGAGGGAAAGGAAGTGAAAGAAAAACCCAAAAATCCTTGTCTGATTTTGTCAAAGAAATTTGGCTCTCATCAGAAATAGTCTAGACCAGAATGAAGTATATAAAATGTGGGCATCACTCCAGAGCAAAAAGAATTATTTAAATAAATAAATAAATCTGAACTATCTCATGCAAATGACCCTAATTTAGAAAGACAGAGCTCTAACAACTGCTCAGGAAGATGCTGAAGCCAAGACAACACTCAGCTTGTGTATAAATTTTGCAAGAAACTTAATGACATAATTTTGCAAGTGTTTGCAAGGGCTTGTATAAAATGCACAAAATTGTGAATACCCAATAACACCACAGTCAAATTCTCCATTAAAAATGAAAGGAAATAGTTATTAAATGGTTCTAAGCTCCACACTGATGTACAGAAGAGTGTGCTGCCAGAAGTGGTACTTAATAATAACAACCAAAACAGGCCTGGGTATCACACAGCTAATTCTATAAAACAAAATGTACAAAGGACAAAGATCTCCCCAAGAGAAGAAAGCCTAGGAGTAGCAGGGAGCACAGCTGTTGCCATTGGTAATACTTTTGGTTCAGCAAATATCCCTCAGTGTAATATGCCTGGTAAGAAGTGTACCTAATCTATCTGCTCAGCACAGTGATCTGAAAATCCTGCTCTGGACTGTGAACAATAAATGGAAGCCTTGCCACAAAATAAAAGAAGCTGAAAAAGTTCCTTGAGGAAGCAGCAGTGGTCAGTAGCAACACTGTGAAGAACAATTTCAGTTATCTACAGATGACTCCAAAGGGAGTATTAGCACAATCCTCTTTTCAGCAGTGAGAAAACCACTGCTTAGAACTGCAAACCATTTGTCTGTGTGTGAGGCAAGCAACAGAAATGAGGCGTATTCAATGCAGAGGAGCTCTCTTATACTTAAGGCTTTCAGTCTATATGGGAAGCAAGCATTACCCAAACTAGAACAAATATCTCAAACTATTATTGTTAGCAGGGGTCTTGGAGACTGGCACTCTTACCCTTCTCTATTTACTCCCCTAGAGAAAATGGAAAGGGCTTGTTGTTGGTTTGTCCGTCTTTACAGGCTCACAAGTATTCTTAAAATCAATGAATACAAAAACATTCAATGTGTGAGTGTTTCCCACCTACTTCATTGGAAGCCTATTCCCATCTCTGAAAATTCTTCCTAGTCCATAGTATGTCATTTACTGTAAATATTATCATTTAAAATATCAGAAAGGATGTAAGATACTTGAGAGGAGCTGGAGCCCCTGATAATATGAGTTATATAATGGAAAAAGTCCAAATGTAATACTGCATAACTTGTTTAGTAGGAATTAAAAAAGCCCATAATCTTAGTCTCACAGATTTCACATTGCATTGGGAAATCAACCGTTATAGTGAAGCAAATATAAATTTGTTTATATTTGTTGTTTCACGTTTCTGTGTGAAAATACTCCCATGCCCTAGTTCCCATACCAATAACTGGGAGAAAGAGGAGCGCAACTTGCTGTCTGCAGAGCTCACCACAGCGAAGGCCAGCAGTGGTGAAGTGGTTATGTTCACACCCATGTCTTCAGCTACCAAATGCTTTGAAACTCAGAAACACGGGGCATCAGTGAGCTGTGTGTATTATCTGATTTCATCTGAGAATTGAAACAAACCTTATTTTGTCAGCAAACGGCATAATGCACTTTCAGAGGTGTGTATAGGAAATGGAGGGAATCTTAGCCAAAGAAACCATAGTCTGGAATTGCGTGGAAGCACGACATAGACAAATTATTCTCAGGGTGAGGAACAGAACCATTCCAATGAAATAAGACACATATTGCTCTGAGTTTGAAATGCACTATAAATGGATCTATGCTGCCAGAATTAAGATGACTGGCACACTTTAGGATATATATCTGTGCTAGCATTAAACCAGGCAATTTTGGAGCAGTGTGGGGGAGAAGTAGGCTCAGATTTCAGGGTGAAGAGGCTCACATCTTGAGCAAGTCACTCAAATTACTGACAGGTTTCCACTGAAGGGAAATATAACTGAATCAGGTAGTTTTAAAGGCTTGTAGGGGCATGCCTCCGTGTACATCAATTACATCTTCAAATTCAGTGTAGGCATAGGATAAATGGATAAATGATATAAAGGCATTAAATGAAAGCTCCCAGTTCTAGACAATGGAAATAGTAAGAAAAGCCTGAACAAATAAAAGCAGTAGGGAGATGCAAGAAGGGATTAAGGTCTCAATGTAGGCAGTATCACAAAATGTAGTGATTTAAAAAGAAGGGGAAGGCAGAACAAAATGTTTTGAAGCGAAAAAGCTGGTTCAAACTTCAAAAAGACGTGGTCAAATCAGGCTTTTGCTGTACAAGAGGTTTTTTGGGGGGTTTTTTAAGTGTGGAATTGAAGGAAACAAGTGTAGATAACCACATGAGCTCTTAGTAATGGAACTTTGACCAAGCTGTGTGGTGTGAAAAAAAGGCTGTGAACTTTCTTTGGACACAATTTTTTCATTCAAAATCCTGTATTTAAAAGCCTGTGGGTTTCCACAAAAATGAGAAGATTTCTAGTATAAATATATTTGACTTTTTCCTTTATAATAATTTCTTCCTTTATCCTAACCCAAAAGACAAGGTGGGTCCAGAACTTTATTCATGAGTAATAATGAGTAAAAAAAGAAAAAAGTGCCCATCTCAGGCTTTTGCAATGCAGTAAGATGAAGAATTCATAGAGAAATACCATCAAATGGAGCAAGGTCAAAGGTATAAAGCTTTCAGTTATATCAAAAGAGTCCAAATTTTTTCCACCCTTTTCCCCCGGTTGCTTGACATTTTAATGGTAAAAAATCTATATCTAGTTTCCAGGTGCATATTCTAGGGGGAAAAAATGAACATGCTAGTTTGATCAGAGTAAAAGCTTATGAAGAGCACAGCCTCATAGTGAATGTACACATTATTGCATAGAAAAGCCCACAGAAACAAGAAAAAGCAATTGTATGAATCAAAAGCCAGTGAGCCAGTGTATTGTGGGAGTACCTGCAGTTATCAATACAGGACAGTTCAATTTGAAGCAAAACCTTATGAAGAGATCAGTCTTATCAGAACTATTCTTTCAAATCTTATGTGTACATAAATGCAATGTGTTTCTTTCTCCTTCTGAATGGATGCTAATCAGTAAAGCTTTGAAAAACAAAATTTCTGTGAGTAGCTTAAATTCATCCACACTCATTAGATGCTCAATTAGGTGAAGCAAGCTTGTCATCATATGACAGAGGTTTAATTTAATTTGCCCAGGATAAGCACTTAACTATATCCATAGAGCTCTGATCTTTATTTTTTAAAAAATTACTTCAGGGTAGCAAATTGCAAACTATGAAATACTGGAAATCTCTAGGCAGACTAAAATCCAACATTATTTCTGCTAGATCTGAAGGTATTTAATTGAGGTATTTCTGTAAAAATAACAAAAAAATATTAAATTCCATGCTATACAATTGCTCATTGAAGTAAACTGTCATCAATAATAAGGTAATTTAACCTTCCACTTGCTTTGTGGAATGTACTTCAGGTGTTTTATGATATTTCAGGAAGAGTGATCTCTTAAAGATGATGACTCAGAGGACTTTTTCCAGTAATTTAAAATCAAAGATTAACAAAGAATTTCTTTACAAAGTGGCAGATACTCCGTTTCACTCCCTGAAGGCAAAGGAAGAATTTTTTTTTAACAGAATATTTTAAACAACATCAATTATGTTTCTTTGCAGTTTTAAGACTGATGAATTGAAGGAAACCTTGATAAGAAGAAGCCTTGCTAAACTAAAACAGGCAGCTTGCCTGCTCTCGGGGTTTTTTAGCTTCCTTTGAAAACTAAGATCAAGTTAGAAAATCAGAACCAAGCAGCTGCAAATACAGTCACTATTCTGTTCTTACCTGAAAGATGAAACAATTTCTCATGTGATTATAGAACAATTCTAACTGGATCCTATTTTTATAAATACTTTTAAAGTTTGGCTATTTGATTTTATTTCCTTCTATGAAGATATTGCATCAAAAGGAGTTATCACTAGTAAATGTATATTAGCTCAACATTTTTAGAAAAGATTCCTGCAGCTGATCAATATCCAGGGTTAGCTAATCTAAAATAGTTTTGGCAAACTTTTTTTGACCAATAAGTGACCACAGAAGCAGCACAGTATTTACATGTCCGAAGTTACTGCTATTAAATGTTTTCTGGTTCCTCTAACAGGGATTTTATGAACTGGTGTTTTAAAATTAAGCTCCACCTAAGTAATTATTATAATGATATTAATTTTCTTGCCCCAGCTGCCAAGGAACTGGATGTAACACAGGCAACCAAGAAAAGTCTTGTCTCTTCCCACGTTATATTAAGAAAATACAATTCACTGGGCTTGTTTTGAAGATGGAAAGGGTCATCAAACAGTCAACAAGGCTGCCCAGAAAGAGGCAGTGTCACCATTCCTTGAGTTGTTCAAAGGATCCATAGACGTGGCACATTGGGACGCAGTTTTGTGGTGGACTTAGAAGGCTGATGATTGGGTCTTGACGTTAAAGGTCTTTTCCAACCTAAAGGTCTTTTTTTGTATCCTGATTCTATGCTATGTACACTGTAATCAGCCTGAGGAGATCACTGGTTTACAATGTTGTTACTTCCTTTTTTTTCCCCCAAATACTGAAAAATATTCAGGTCATTAATTACATTTGTAGCCATAGTTAACTTAATTACGTAATGATAATCAAGCTTCTTGCTTCAGGGTACAAACTAATTATCCCAAAGGACATCTGCATTTTATAGATGGCACTGCAAATCTGGAAAGTGCATATAAAACTTCCTCTTCTTTTCAGATACACTATTAATCACATGTTGGACCAGAAATGGACTTTTCTTGTGTAAAAAAGCTGAATTGCATACAAATTACATGGAAGCATGGTCCTTTCTATTGCTAAATAAATGAAACAGTACCATCATCTGTAGAGTTTGGGTCGTTTGTTCCAATTAATGAGGGAAGAAAAGCTGATAAGATGAACAAATATAATGGCCTAGTGCTGTATAAACTTGTTACTGCAACTCAATGGATACCTTGTCAACCTTGAATCTCTTATGAAAGTGGAAATTCATGTTCTCCATACTCAACTGAGAAGAGAAGACACTCTTCTGCCAAACAGTCTGAATGTTTGTAGCCCTGAGAGGACAGCATTGCAAAATCAGGCCCCTTTACAGAGATCAGATGAGGTGCAGAGAGTCTTAACTCAGGTAATGCTTTATCCTGTTTTAGAGAACTTTTCAGAGTTAATGAAGAATTAAGAGAAACAGCGCTTTCTGTAATGAGGTTATTTCTTGCAGAGGATTATGAGGAACCAAAAGAATGGCTTATCTCTCCAAAATTATGATGATGATTGATGATGGTGATGGTGATGATGATGATGATGATGACGATGACCTTTCAGTTGTCTCAGGGGATTTTTTAAAATGTCTTTCTTCCTCTATGTTCTATCTTGTTCTTAAACATAGAAATTTTTAAGGGTACAACTTCCTAGGAACTGAACAGTATTAAACTATGTAGCTATGTATCTTCTTTTCTGCTAGTAATACACTGTTTCTGAAGGATGAAAATCAAAATATCATCAAAGAAGTGCATAGCCCATGAAGTGACAGTGATCAGAACAGAGAAGAATGGTTAAAAAGTAAAAAATGAGACTGAGAATTGAATTTGGGATTTTTGTCAAACCACTAAACTTCTTTTTATATAACTGTCCTCTGAAAAAAAAAAATCATATTTATTGTTTCTGAGTTTCACTTCTGTAGAGTTTATCAGTGTTTTGAGACCAATAGAAAATACTTTGTATGCAAAAAATACATATTTTTCTGAAAGGTCTTCAGGAATAACTTCAAGACACAAATTTGTAATTAAATACAAAATTATGTGCCTCTCTGAGATGAGAGAGGAACCCAGCTTTCAGGAAAAGTAATGGAAATTAATAAACTTGGTGGCTGCAAGTTACCCAGCAGGTGACACTGTTATAATTATCATTTTCAAAGAAGATACTCAATAAGATTCAGTATTCTTCCTGTTTGCAAAGTTATTGCAGAGATTCTGTCTGTCAAAAGACATTATATGCCAAAACCTTTAATGCCTGTACAGCTTTTAATTGGGCTTTTACTCTGCTTGCCTTGGCAAGCTCTAGGAAGCTTTAGTACAGGTTAAATAAGTTCAAAAAAGGTGATGAAGCCTTAGCTCCAGTCACAGAAGACTCAGGGAGCAATGGGACCCAAAGCAGACACAGAGCTGCACACCAAGGGTTCCCTCTTGATTGGGAACCAAGAGTAATTTTGTCAGCAAAGCTGATCCCTGATTGGACCTCAGGAACAGACCATGTTCATTTGAAGCCACAAGGACAGGTATCGCAAGGCACACATGGAGAAGCTGAGTGCCTCTGCTATCAGTGTCAGAACAAGACACTTGAAGATAATCACCTGACTGGGTCTTGGAGGATCTGTTCCTGTGAGCAATTACGCTGCTCCAGACGGCCACTGGAATCAATGACTCCCTTTTGTCTAAAAAAGACCTACTGTTTTAGGTGCAGAGGAACATCTATGTCCTCTGAAAAATTGAGCTGATTCACAAAATGGTACTTAAGAAGAGGGCAGAACTAACATCTTTTATATTTATCTTCAGCAGAAAAGACTGTTTTTAATGCTGAACTTGGGTTTTCTACCTGGTCATAGACATTCTGCAGGCTTGTAAGAACATTCAGCATTTTCATGTTTTCCATCTGAATTTTTTATTTTGCTTCTATTAGGAGAAAATTATTAAGTTGTCCCTCAAAAGTCATTGCCATGATTGCTTTCTCACTGTGCAGGCTCGACAGTGAATTCAGCCACTATTCCTACGTACCAGTAATTGGGAAACAGAAATAGGCAAAATGCAGTACTTTTGTTTTCTTTGATCTTTCGTAGACAATTACAACCATGAGCCAACCTTGACCTATTGGTTATTCTAGAAAAGCTTTTTGAAAGCTTAAGCAGCCTATGATAACAGAGAATTGAGAGGGCAGAGGTCTTCCCTTAAATAAGTTCCCTTAAATACTTTCCAATAAAAATCCCAGGACAGTTTTCTGTTTGTTAAATCCTCAACCTATGGTCAAGAATTTTGAAAACATTTTGATGCCAGATACTGCAAAGCGTAATCCAATCTTCCTTTGTTGTCTTACACTCTGTGGGTAAAATGAACTATGTAATTCATTCTATGTTCTGGAAGTAAAGCTTTTTAAGCATAAGTTTTGCAAACCTGTTTAGACTTGTAGAGTGTTTTTTTAATATGCACTGCACACACATATTAAAGGGTTGTTGTTGACCCATAATTCTTTCTTAATAAAAGACTGATCACAATTTAATACTAGTGATTTTGAAGGGACAAGTTTTTCGGCCAAGAAGTATGTATATGAAAAAAACAAATGCTGTTAGCTCCATTTTTAATGTAAGAAAAATTATCCATTTTGTCTCTGGAGATAATTAAGTCTCACAATATATTTATTTCAAGATTTAAATGCTGCTGGAAATAATAAGAAGTCACCCAACAACTATTAGTAAACCTTTACCCATATTCAACAAGCTTATTAATCTTCTGTAATCTTTGTTTTCCTATCCCACACAGAAAACCAAAACCAGGGTTTTTTTGAAGTATAGAAGGCTTAAAAAACTTATCAGATGTGTCCTGAAAAGATACATAATATTACTGACAGATAGTGATTGTAAGAATGCTTTTTTATGTTGACCTATCTCCACCTCCTATGATAACTTTCAGAAATAATAATTTTTACTAATTATATGTACTACCACCTTGTTCAGGAAGATTGCCCATCATCCAGAAAGAGAAGAGATAAGGAGAAACAGAGGAGAAAACGAAGCTGGCATAGGGGAATCTACATTGATTAAAGGATTTCCACAGCGAGGGCCAGAGCAGAGAACAAGAGGGGTCTGTGAGTTAGTGGCTCTTCCAATGTCTGAGATGAACTTCAGCTGTGGATAGAGAAACACAAAGCGCTAGGAGACCCAATGATCATCCTAAGAGCTAAAATAAGGAAGGATGGGCTGAGAACAGAAAAGTCATGGATGTTGTATAACAGGAAGTCAAAAATCCTAAAGACTGAAGGATTATTAGAATGGAGAACTGCAGAAAAAGGTTTAAAAAGCACATTATAAAGACTACAATTCAATAATAGCTTTTCTAGGGTGGATTTAGATCTAGGACTCATCATTATTTTAAAATAAGAGGCAATATGCAGACTAGGGGATGGACTGATTATAGACTTGAAGGCTGGCATCATCATAAATGATTTCAACAGACTATCAGAAAAGACAAAAACCCAGGAAACTGAAGAGGTCCAGAAAACAGGTTAATGTTTGGGTATGTTTGATATGAGAACAAATGGAGGAAAGCGGCTTTGAGGCTGCTGGTCTAAGAAGGGGAGAAGCTACCAATCCAGAGGTGACAAGGTAAGGAAAGAGATTGAGATGCCCAGTGCCTAAATTATTGTCTGTATGAGAAAAACTAAGATCACCTCTATGTCAGTGTATGTGACACAGTGACCCAGGAGTGGCAACAAAGAGGAAGATGAAAGATGATGAATGTCTCAGCTCTTCAGAAACAACAATTAGGAATTGTTAGAGATGCAGTCCAAGAACTCGGAGAGAAGGGTACAGGCCAAATGCAAAAGGGATGAAAAAAGTAAAGAAGGCAACTAACTGCATGGAGAAGGGGTATGGTGGCAGCAAGCTCACTTTTTGGACAGTGTCACCCAGGCCTTGAGCAGGAGCTGCAGGAAAACGTGCAGGTGATGTCTGGGATCTGTTAGTGTTTGAAAAGGGAAAGTGGAATGCTGGGGAGAAAGGAGACTGTCAGCTTTGAAAGCAGCAAGCATCAAAAAGGAAAGGAAAAAACTGAGGAAATCGTGAGAGACTGGTGAGAACCATGGGTGAACTGCAAAGAATATTTAAATAGCCCTCTGAGTAGTAGCGGAAAAGTGCTATAAAGTCAGCATCTGTGGAAGCTTAGCACTCTTCTCCTGTCCCCATCCAGGCAGCTTATGCCTTGTTTCATGCTGATGAATTAATTTCTCTCCTTCCAGTACGACAGTATGCACTCTTGCTATTGCTTCTTAATTTTTCTCAGGTTTAGCTTCTAGCACAATACATGAAGGCATGCATTTATGCAATGAAAATTTTCTTCTTTACCTGAATTTTAAGTCTGCAAAGATCTGTAACAGACCATAAACAAAAAAACCCTTAGGTTTCTCATTTTCTGCTTAATTGTTGTTTCCAGAAATCAGATATTTTTAATAGATATATCCTTGGGGATATGAAAAAAAAAAACATTAAATCAGGTTATCTGACACTAATTTGCACTTCAGCCAGCAAATCTAAATTTTTTTCGTATGTTACATTTTTCTATATAATATAACATAACATAAGCTTTGAAGCTTTTCTTTCAAGACATGGATTTAAATGAAGTTCTGTTTTCTTTTTATTCTGAATTTTTCCCATTTATTCTTTCTTTATTCTTCTCATAGTGCACAGTCTTGAGCATTTCTGAGCATGTAAGAAACTGTAATTGACTGTTCTGTACACCACATTCAGATTATCATACTGACATCACTCTGTAAATGTCTAGGGTTAAATAAAATAATGAAGATATGAAGGCACATAAAATATGTTTCCTGTTAATTGTGCCCATCTCACCCTGTACAGTGTTTTAGCAATGAGTCATTGTAATTAATTGACTGTACAATAAATGTACTAAAAGTTGAGCATGGTAAAACACCCTTTGGCTTTGAAAGTATTGGCAGAATGATGTTAGCATAAAAATCATATTTTACATCTTCAGCTGTAGATGCTTTAAGGCGGCGAATGCCTTCTGGGTGTAACTCTGAAGGACAGTAGTACAGAGCACAGGGTTCCAGCTGCCAGCTCAGTGCCTGATGGAATGCCAACACAGCACAGCAGAATGTTCATGGGCTTTGGCATAGTCCTGATCTGAAGGGACTGCACAAGTTGTTTCTGAAGTTAGTTTATGCCGCATTTGCCCAGGACATGCTGCTTTCCATGATGCAGACATACTCTAAGTTCTATTCTGACAAAATGTTTTCCTTCTGTATTTAATTTCTAAATATAGCTGGAGCTGCAAGAAATGAGGCACTAAAACTCCTTTAGGGTGGTGGCTGGGCTATGATTTATTTATTCTTGTGACATCACAGCAATCTGAGACTCTGAATTTCAAAGCTGTTCTTTCCTCTGTTATCTTTGTAATTTGGCCTCTGATACTAATAAATTTTGCCATGTGCAATCACAGTTCCTGAAAATGTTCACATTTACAAGGGGCTAGTAACTGTCTAGCAATCATAATAGCAGAGCCTGTAAAAGACAGGATTTTAAACTCCAGATGCCTAATACATAGTTCTGCTCCAACTTTCATAGGAAGCTACACTGACATTTTCTAAGACAAATTTCACAATAATTTTAGCTTCAGATAGTTTTCAGCTAATATGGGAGTTTTCCAAAATATCTTATGTAATTTTTGTCATGTCATACATTAATATTTAAGTATTTTACCAAAAGGAATTACAACTTCTAAGCAGCCTGGAGCCTTGGAATTCTGCATGAAGAAAACAAATTTATTGAGACAGCAGTAGAAATGAAGTCCCTTGTAATGCTTTGTCACATTGTGAATGTAATTGTGTCATATTGAATAAAGTGTATAAGAAGGCTTGAAGAGCACATAGTAGGAAGTCTAAAAAGTGGGGTTTTTTTATTACAAATTCTGACACAAAACTCAGTAAGTAGAATGAATCTTTCTACTGTTTTCGATAGATTTAGATGAAGCTTTATGATGACAGTCTGTTTTGAAGCCATGATTGTTTATTCTTTATGATGAATGACAGACATATACTAATGAACCACCCTCTTGAATGTTAATGCTATATTTAAATAGAGGGCATTTATTGCCACCTTAAACAACTGATTCTTTCTCCCTCTTTCATTCAAATAAGTAGATTGGTTTTATTCTACCAGCAATAGGAAACAGAGAGTAAAAACATCTTTTTTAGGGTTTTTTCCCTACTTCATATGCCCTTAAATATTTTTAGTCAATATAAGATAAGCATCCTGTACCTCAGACTGTATTTTCTCCACAGAAGAAGAAACACATGGATTCTTGTGGGAAAAAAACCCAGACTTTCCTATGATGGAGAAAGATGCCCTCCCAATCAAGCAAACACTGTAATCTTGAGGACATCGTCGAGTAACATCTGTAGTCTATTTCTGAAAATTGTTTTGATACATTCACAACACTGCATGATGTCCTTCCCTCAGTGCTCACAAATGAGCTGCAGAAGAAGAGCACTCGATAGCCTGGGAAACCTGAGGCTGGCACAGAGTGCTCACCACACACTCCCTCAGCCTTCAGCCTGGAGCAGAGGCGCTCAATAGTTATCCCAGTGGCTGCACACAGGAGTCAGCTGTGAGTCACCCCTGGGGCAGCTGGCGGCTGCAGGGGCAGCCAACCTGCCAAGAACCAGCGCACTGCGCAGGCAGCTCTGGGCTGCCTTTGCTGAGAGCAGGGACAGTGCTGGGGGCTGAGAGCTACCCGCAGCAGAGAGCAGGCAGAGTGCAGCAGCACTGGCAATTAGAGCTCTTTTTCTGGGAGGGGAAGGAGCAGTGTGGATGCTTCATACCTAGAAAGAGTGTGAAGTGTTGCTGTGCCAGCACAGGAGGGATATGTGGCGGCTGCAGAGTCTGAAAAGACCAGGCTGCGGGACAGTGTATGGAGCTGGGGTGGATCTAGGTCTGCAGTAAAGATCTGGGCAGGGGGAATTCATTTGAGAGGCTTGCAAGAGGGTTCTTCGTGTGAGTGTGTGAGGGAGCAGCACATGAAGACAGAGATCTTTACAATGGAGGAAATGGGTTGTAGGTGAAGAGAAAATGAAAGAGGGTCCACAGTAAAAACAGTAGAATATGAATCAGTGGATGTGACATCACAGCTGGGCACATCCTCTCTGTGGCCCTACTGAGTGCAGCTGCAAGGGAGGACATCTGGAGTACTGATTTATACTGTGATTCACCAGCATCAAAACACTAGACAAAAACAGCTGGCTCCCTCTGAGCTGTGGGTGTCACTTTGATAATGACATCCAGTGGTCCTGTTTCAGTCCAAGGTGCTTTCACATGTATCTTCATGAAAGTTGCAGTTTAAAGTTACTGCAACCAGTTTAATTTCTATCCTATTTTTCATCTGAATTTGGGTAATTTCTTTTTTAATGCCATCGTTTCTTTGAGAGACTGCCTGCACATTAAAGTGAGGGCACAGCATCAGGACCTAAACTGTATCCTGTTGTAACAACCAAACCTGATCAATATCTGCACAGTTTCAGAAGGTCTTACAGCCACGCTTTCTAGAGATCTTGCTTTAGGAAAACACCATACAGCAGAGTCTGTTCAGAAGGCAAGGAACATTTATAACCTTCTTGAGGGGCTGATTTAGCTACATCCAAAGAATGTGTAGAAAAGCTATTGGAAGCAGAGATAACTTAGCTGCTTCTTTGGTGTCAGAAATTTAACAATGCCTCATGGGATTCTTTCCAACTTCTCCCTGAGTGAAACTAGCAACCCAATTTTGTTGCTGAAGTCAGTGAGGAAAGGAACACTGCCTAAATTTGTTAGCATGCAAGAGGCAGGTTTCAGGATAGTCCAGATAGTCTGTCCTTTCAGTTTGTCGTCTTTTGACATCTTCCTTCAGTCTCCTGGCAACAGTGGCACTTCTGACAAACAAAAGCCACACAGACACTACTGTATCCCATCAGAATAACAATGACTTCCCATTCCAGTATTTATTCAAACAGTTGTTTAAATATGTGAGGCACTACACTTGAGATGAAAAAAAATGTATCGCTGAGAAATGTATTTAGAGGATTTTGGAACATTCAGCAAAGCAACATTTGCATGTGTGGAATGGACTAAACAAGTGTCATTTTTCAAATGCCTTGTTGGTGACCTCAATTCAGAGTATTTTCAAGTAGATAGCTTTGGCTGTGAAATAAAAACTGGACAAGAGACTCACCTACAAAGTACAAACTCCAATTTGCAGAATTAAATTCTGCAGGTCAAGAAGTTACAACACTTTAAAAAAATTACATTTAAAGGAAAACACTGCTCTTGCCTGGTGCATTAGCATCTACAGTGACAAAGGCATTCAGACATCTGAATTTTCTTCATAAGTCTTTTAAGTGTTCCTTTAAGGATATTTGTGTGTAGCCCAATATAAATACATGGCAAAACAGTGAAGTGTCCCATACTATGGCTCTATGAGAGCTACAAAGGAATGATCTAGAACTCATGTAATTTATTTTTCAATTTAAGTTTTTTAATTCTAAACCACAGACAGAAATAAAAAGAGGAAAGATTAATTTCAAACAGATATATTCAGCTGTATATCTAGTGTAGAGCAGAATGGCATTGAAGGACCATTTATACCACAGTCCTCATAAACAGACTCTTGATTGATCTGACCATTACAGAGCACCTTGTGGCGCATGAAACAGTAAAATGGCCTCCAGCAGAAAGGCCAAATATAAAATGTGTAATGTCAGCTTTGCACTGTCCATAGTGACATCACTTTCCCACTTAATTCTAGCAGTGTTCCTTCAAATTTCTCTGCCCTACCAATAAAAAATAGGTAAACTCTAGGCTTGATGGCAGTCCAGCATGCTGGTTACAGAGATTTTCCTTGTCTTACTGGCTCTTTTGCACCTGACCCAGGTTACCAACCAGGCAGCTTGCTCAGCACAAATGCACTGTGTTGGACAGAGGTTGCCAGGATGCCTTGGCAACTTTTTGGGAGCCTCCCAGAAAAGGACTCATTTGCCACCTTAACATCCAGGTTAGAGGGCGAGCATGAAGAAATATGTCCTTACACCTATGGCTGCACTACAGGCCTCCTCAAAGGGCCCATCTTAAAGGGTGCTGTTGGATATCAACTGCTCATTCCTCTTCCCAGGGACAGCAGTGACTGATATAACTTTGTAAGTGAGAAAGAGAATTAGATGGCAACACTGAAAGAAATTTTTTCCAGCAGCAATGTGCACAGCTTATTCACTAACACAGCAAATCCTTTGTGAACTCTGTGCCAGCTTCTTCACTTCAAGTCTACTGTACATTCACTTGATTTAAAAAGATTGGTTTTGGTCTTACTTTAAAGTTGTGGTACTTATGCATGACTTGTGTATGAATGAGGTGAATGAATTCATTACTGAGAAGCCAGATTAAGTTCTGCAGCTGTTCAGCCTGGGGACCTTGTTCAAAGCATGGCCAGAGTGACTGAAAAATCCTTTACTGAATAAGGCAGTTTTAGCTCAAGTGTAACATAGCATGTAGCATTAGAAATGTTAGATTGGAAAAGAAATTAAAATGACTTGCTTACATACATTATCTACAGAATAAATTTTTTTTAAAGGCTACTCTGCAGGTAAGTAATGACACTGTCTGAGTTGTCCCCACAGCTGCCTGATCTTGAGGGTGTTAATTTGTGTCTTGAGTGCAGCTGTGATGTTCACAGCTAGTATTCACAACCAAGATGTCAAAGGAGCTTTACAAATTGTGGATCAAATACAGGATGTTTGCTGTGGCAGAGAACAAACTGAGAAGGAGAAGAATAACTTCTTTCTTCATGCTTGACATTTTACCTAGTGTTCTCTTACAGATGACCTTTCAGGTATGCTCAGAGATTCTGGAAGAATTTTTCTATTTTGTAGTAGTTAAAATGCATATTATATAATACTGTGGATGCAAGCTAAGTGGTAGATACTTTCCTTACCTTGTTTGAGCATGTTTCTGACTGCCTGTTTATGGCAGTGTTTTATTACTTAGGACATGACCGTGCAGTCATTTCATGTTTATCCCTTCCAGCTTTCAGAGTTCATTGAACTGTAATGTTATACATGCAAACAGCAATGGGAGAAATGGCTGTATTGTTATACAGGTTATAAAATATGGTCTGCTTGGGAATTTTGTATTAGTGTTAATGGATTTTTGTTTTAAATACAGCTGACATGCTAAAAAATATAGACATGGCTGTTTTCAAAAGGGCTTAGGAAAATATTGATAGCATGACAGATCAAGAAATGAAATTGTGCGAACAGAGGCTCTCAGGACTAAAACTCCTGTCATTACTCTGAAAGTAATTGTCTACACAGCACAAATTCTTCTGTATGAATTAAAGGAAAATTGAAATCCCATTTAAAGAATATCTGAGCTCTGAGGAAAAGAAGTAATGAAGAAAAAAAAATAGAGAAAGTAAATTCAAACGGACAAAAGATGTGGAGCAATGAGGCATTCCTCTGTAACAGAGACCACAGCAGAAAAGCGCTATACAACTCTTGTTGATATAAATTTCGTATTAGCAGTGAAGAATACTTTGGATTTGCTGGTAGTATTTCAAAAAGTAAGACAGCATCAGAGACTAATTTCTTTTCTTCCATTGAAGAGTGACTATTTATGCTTGGAGGCATTTCTCATCTGTCCACAAAATAAATTCTTGTAGCATGGCCTACCTGCAATTGTAAAATATCTGTAAAATTTCATCTTATTTATTGAATACCTAATTATTCTCATATGTCTTGCATACTTTTTGCATTTTTATGTTGTGTAACAGAATATTGTAGCACATGACAGTGATGTCTCTCTTGATCTTTGTGTGATTTTAGTGTAATGCGTTCAAATCAACATCATTGGAACTATAACTAAAGCAAGGAGTCAGTTATATGCAACCAAAGGTGGCAAGTATGGCAGTAAGGTTTTCAGGTTTTTTGGTAATGCTTCTGTGTTTCCACACAACAAAATAGACATAAGATATTTTCCTTTGATTTCCAGTGAACTGCAAGAACTTTTCACTCTAGGTGGCTTACCAGCAGTAATAATAGTAATAATAATAACAATGGCAGTAACAATAATAATCACCCACAAACTGAAACAGAGAGTACCAACCTCACTTTGGCAGCCATTCACTCTCTACAGACTGCTGCTCTGTCAGGAGCCCTACATTCAGTTCCCTGAATTTCCTGTTTCAAGTAGTCTGAAAGAACTTCTTGTAGGTTCTCCTAGAGAACTTGGACTTGGTGAAAGGTAACAGAAACCACAATGTTTCATGTAAAAACCATTAAGGCTCAACAGGCATTTTCAAATAACTTGTTTTCCTAGGGAATTATTGACTTCTGGAGATACCAATATGTGTTTACTTGCATCTTTATTCTTAGGTAATTTGAAGAATTTAGTTTTAAACCACAATAATTCACAATGAATCTTCAGGATGAGGGAAGAAGCAGCAGAAGTATAAACACCTATGTTAATGAATGCCATGTAACATTGTGTGTTGGGCTATAGTAAATGGTTATACAACTATAGTAAATGGTTATTTTTTCTAAATTTGATTTCATATTTGCTAAAATATTCCTGTAGTCTAAGGAATGCTTATGCCTTAGTTAGGCAATACATAGTTTTAACCATAATATGGTTAAACTGTTTCTCAGACCTATGAGCTGCAGATTTTGAACCGTTTCTATGATTTAACTTCACACACAGACCATAATAACAGCTCTGCAATGGGGTGCTAGATGATTCCTTCATGCAGCCTAGTGTTTTAAGGCATGATCACATCAAGAGCTAGAGATCTACTCTGGACCTTTTCACCCTGGGAATATGTTCATGTATATGTACACATAATTTCTAGTTGAATTGCAGAAGACAATATTTGCAAAGGAAATCATACAAATGAAGACTGTAAAATCATAGCTTCCTTTCTTCACACCTTATTTAGAGCCAAGAAAAGGTCTTTTTGTTTGCTTCTCCATGCACAGAAGTAATTAGGAGTATGTTTAAACCCTAAAAAAGTACATTTGCAGTGACAGGGACGGAAGCAAACAGCAATGCTCCTAATTTTACATGACTCTGAATACTTACACAGATCAGAGTTGCAGAGTCACGTTGCTGATCGTTCTGTCATTCTAGCCTGAGGTATACACATATCTCCAATGGTGGATGTGAAGAAATGTAAATTGATTCATGTTTCTGGCATGCTCATTTCTTGTCCCTCAAGGACTAATTTTGAGTTTGCACTAAAATCTGAAGAAAAGTCATGTGGTTAATCTTTGTTTTTAAAAGTGAACAGTAATGCATATATATACATTTTCTGGATTAGAACTTTTTTCTTTTTAATTTTTCTAGAGTGTTTTTAGTATTTTCTTAGCATTTCTCGCAATACTGTAACTCCTCCCCCATCCCCTCAAGTTCTTAGACCTATGCAAATTCTTGGTGAGTCAGCAATAATTTCAAGAGAGTTTGGAACTCTGTGGCCAGTTTTACAGCAACAAAAGACTCTTGCAATTTATCTTAGGTTTTGGATTCTATCTGATCCACTGTTTTTACAAGAGTATCTCCGAGCTTTGCTTCAGAAGCACACAACAGCATATTATGCTGAGATCAGCAGAAAAAGTATTGACCCCCAGTTGACTTCTAACATTTCTGAGGAGTCCACTAAAACATATCCTCAAGGGATGATCTTTGGTTTTTTAAACCCCCCTACAGGCAAACCTGCATCCCTTTATTCTTGTACAAATTCCCACCTTTTCCCCTTGAAATATTAACTTCCTACATGCCGTTGCATCAAATTCCACTGCATTCCAAAGAAAAGAAATGTGGGGCATTTTCCTTGCCCAGAATACTGATCATGTGTTTCTGCCAAAAACACTTGATGAGACAACCTGTCATTTTCACACTGTTACATGTTTAGTCTATTTTCGACTTACCCACATTTCTTTTCAGTAAAGATTTATTTGAGTCCTAACTATTACAGAGTCTTAACTCTTGCTCAAATGAGATGTTTTCCCAACTCATTTCCCTTTGTAATGCTATATATATATATATAATTTTTGAACCTCTATTAATATTCTGTTGAGTCATGTTCTGGTTTCCAGATTGATGGTACCTTTCTCTGGATGAAAGCTCCATTGTAACTTCTCACTTCTTGATATGTGGTTTCATTTTCCAACTTCCTCAGAATTCTGGAATAAAAAAATATCCTTCTCCCTAGTGGAGAAAACCCCAAACCAAAACCCTAAATAATTTATTTGTGCTTTTGTTTATGGATTAAACTTACTATGTGGCTTAAAGCAAAATACTGATTTTTGGAGTCATACCTACTTTACACCCTTATGCTTTTCTTGTAATTTCCTATGAATAGAACTTTAAACTTTGTACTAATAGTAACAGACTCAGAGAGAATATTATCTTTTTTGTCTGACTTCCATTTGTTCTAGCATCAGTTTCAGACAGGCGCATTATACATGCTCCATAATCCATTAATCCTGCAAACCTTCAAAGCTAAGAAACTTCATACCTGTCCTTGCATTCTCTCCTCTCTCTTCTCCCTCCCGTTTTTCTTCTTTCTCAGTATAGGAATGGAGTGAGTGGGGGAATCTGTGTTTTAACTTCTTTTGACAGGTTTAGCTTAACTTGCATATCTGTCTAGTCTCCTTCCTTTAGTTGAACAGATTTTTCAGTATTTTTTTGTATAATTGAAAACAAACCCCAGAAACTTATTGCCATTGTTCTCCTCTGTAGTGATAAATCCCAATGAAAATATATCTCTATGGAAATATATTTATTGGATATATACAGGTTGATTATTGTTATACCAATTTGGGTAAGAAACAGTGTAAATAACAGGGAGAAGTGGATGGACACAAATTCCATCTTCCCAGATGATCCTGAGGGCACACAGGAACTGCAGCTTCCCCTTTGCCAAGAGAATTAGCTTTGAGAATTGCTGCTACAGTAAGCATCAGTATGAATTACTCAGCATTCTGGAAGCTGTGCTTTTAGGAGACTGTGAATTTAAGGTAGATGAATATGGAGAAGCCACAAGCTGTTCAGCACTTTTGCTGCAGATCAGTACTGCCCACTTTTCCAGACAGACTGGCAGATTAGTCACCAGTTTGTAACAGAGGAATGTTACTCCACAGTATTGAATTCACCCTGGAAAAACAGCCTGGCTCAAGAGAGCACACTACAACCACTTCTGGGTCCTGTTGTCTCTGTGCATCAGTCAGATGTAGCTTCCCTGATGCTTAACATCAGAAGCTTCTTTATGACTGCTATAATGATGGAAGTTGTTTGTATAATGTGCTGTAGAACGTAAGAAATGCCTCTAGTAAGCACGGTCAATTGGTTGACAGTTCTTCATTTGAAATATGAGATTTCCTGATCACCCAAAAGCAAAAATTATTAATTTTTGCTTACTAGAGCAAAAATGAAAGGATTTACTGAGTAGGATTCTGCTAGGGAATGTCCTGGGTGATGTATTAGTTAATATTTCCATTTTGATATAGATGATGGAAGTGAAAGCATGTCTGTTATATTTGTCAGCAGTGCCACGTGAGGAGGAGCAGCAAGAACCTTGAAAAATTCAAAATAATCTCATCACAATGAAGCCATGTCCCTCATCAATTTCAAAGGTCCCATGATACATGAACACTCATTAACCACCCAGTACAATGGGTATTTATGTTACAGTGACTATTTGTCTGTAGTTTTTTTAATGAAAATTTCCTATATAAAATGTTCAATGGGGGCTTTTAAGGAACTGTTTTTAATGTAGGGGAATTCAGCACTCATCATATCAAGACTTTTACAAATTTCTCCTTTCAGGAAAAGAAGCAGTTTAATTTAAAAGCTCTTTAGCCTTTAGTTACACAGGGGTGTGCTAATGGGACCTGTAGAATGGTTTAAGTTAGATCTGTCTTGTGGCCCTGTGAGAGATCTGCCTTGTGGCCCTGCGAGATGTTTTATGGAAAAATCCAAAGAGAGAAATGTTGACTGGGTAATATCCACAGGACTATTTCAGCACTCTGCACTCCCCAGATGCAAATTAAAGCAGTAATAGGATAAGACACCTCCAAGTCCCTAAAGATAAATCTGACCTCTTCTCAGGGAATACTGTAGGATCTAGTTGTGGTTTAATGGTATGAAAGAGTGTGCAGCTGCTTTCTCACAAATGAAGAATAAATTCTAACTACAAACTGAGATTTCCTGGTTCGTTTTTTTCCAGTCTTGAATAAGACAACTCTCAAAATTTAAATCTTAGCCGGGATGACAGAGTGTCAGGATCTGTCAGGCCTGCTGCAAACGGCCACTTCTTTTGCTATTTTGATATACATTAAAAACTGCTTCATGGATTACTTTATAGCATGCTGGTTATTAGAAAGTCAATTTTAAGTGTTTCTAGCCACAAAATAACTTTACTTAATATTGCAGCTGCGAGAAATTTGCTTTATCATACCCACAAGAAGCCCATCCTAGAACAACGGTTCTAGATATTGTGCGCTGGATGTGTAGGTTTTCTGCCAGAAGAAAGCATAATTTCTGTGGGTTATGGTGGTTTGTTTTCAGATCTTTGCTGTGAAAGGCTGTAGATCTGTCGCACTCAGATTCTTCACAGCTACCTGCATGTGATAAGCAGCAATCCTTGTGTGAGCACTTGAACCAGAAAAAGAAGTAGCCAGAAGGCAGGAATTGGTGGCCATGGGCTAGTGTGTGTGTGTGTGTGTGTGTGTGTGTGTGTGATAGGGGTCTGCAGCACCAAGTTGGGCTACCAAAACATCGGTGGAGTTGAGGTATTGGCTTGTCTGATAAACAAAGTTAACCAGGCATTCACTGTACAAAGTCCTCAGGAAAATAAATTCATCCATTCACTCTGAAATTTAGGTATTTAGTGCTGATTGCCCTAAAGGAGTCCAAGGGGAAATTAGAAATTCTGTCTTCAGAGCTGGACTTGAATAATGTTATAACTACATGAAAACAATGAACGGGAAGAAGATTTAAACAGCTGCTTTTGAAATAAGTACCATTCTGTGCTGTGAATAAATGAGGGATTCCTGTGAAAAAGATGGAGTATGATCATCTGTTTAAGCTCTTTCTTACTTTATATTCCTTTTAGCACTGCATTAACACTGTGCAGAAACTTGTAATCTAAAGTGCTTTCCTCTTTCATTTATTTAATTCTTAGCATGGATCTGAAGCATCAAGTCCCTACATGATGGGCAAACGAGGAGCCACGGGTGCTGCCCTTACATCAGTTCTCTCTCTCCAGCATGACCCTGTTCACAACACTGAACACTGTGTCAAAAAGGGACAAATTTTAAGAGGAAAGAAGGAATTGCCAACAGTATTCAAGGAAAACGAAGACAGTTTCTTGCTAAAAAATTACTCAGGAAGGTATAAAAATAGCACATTGAATGTTTTGAACCAATGAAGAAGATTTCTGTATTTTGTGTTGCGGAATATATTTGGGTTTTTTAATCCCAGCGCCAACTAAGAACCACGCAGCTGCTCACTCACACCTGCCACTAGAGGGATGAGGGAGAAAATTAGGGGGGAAAAAGCAAATGTCATGAATTGAGATGCAGAGAGTTTAACAGGTAAAGCAAAAGCCATATATGCAAGCCAAGCAAAAGAAGGAATACTTTCACCCCTTGGGCAGGCAGGTGTTCAGACATCCCGAGGAAATCTGCGCTCCATCACACCTAACTGTGACTTGAGAAGACAGCTGTCACCACTCTCCATATCTTCCTCTTCCTTCTTCCTCAGCTTTAAATACTCATGCCATATGGTATAAGGTATCCATTTAGTCCATTTAGGTTGCCTTTGCTGTCTAAATCCTGTAGAAATGCTTTAGTCTTCCCTCCTAAATACTTGTGCAACCCCAACCTGCTCACTCTTAGGGTGGGGTGAGAGGCAGGAAAGGCCTTGGCTTGGTGCAAGCCCCTGTGCAACAATAAAAACATCCCTGCTTAGTCAACGGTTTTTCCAACACAATTCCATGCTAACAATTGTGAGGAAAATTATTCCAGCCAGAACTAGCACAATAGTCTATTGCATCTCAATAATGACATAAAATGAGATGAATGTTATAGTAGTGTTATCATTTAATAGATCAACTGCACAAATGTCATTGCTTATACACATTTACTGAAACAAATATACTTTGAAATGAACAGAATTAATCAACAGATCACCCCCACCTCTGCCTTTCAAAGGAAGCTAAATCAGTTCCCTATATGCAGCTGCAAGAACAGAGTACCAAGCAGCGAGTTTAGTATGCAAGCTGCTGCTGTTCTGCTTCTGCCTAAGTGAGAAAACATGACTGTTTCAACAAGCTGTTAGTAACTCTGTGTATGTGCTGTGTAATGTATTATGCAAATTCACTCCTTTAAACATTAATTTGAGGTCAGTATGGAAAAATGCCAAAATTCTTATAGTTAGATGAGAAACTGCACTTTGATAAGGTTAGCTACTAATTTTGTTAATTTATTATTGCAACCCATATTAAACCATTTGATCTTGTCATTGCAAATACCAATTTTCTTACACTTTAATCACCTCAGTCTTTATTAAAATTTGTCCCAGCCTGTTCAGTCAATAATTGAACTAACAAAAGCCTGCACTCAAGTTAACAGTGCTGTTTTCTTCCATGTGTAACTGCTACCAAATGGTGGCCAGCTGGGCTTGTTGTGGGGCTGAATGCCCAGAGATTTCCAGAATGGCAGAGCAAAACAATGCTGCACAGGCTGAGGCCAAGCACTTTTATGAAGGCTTGGACTTGAAATGCCGCACTGCATATACATATTTGGAAAACAGGAAGCCTGATTATCTCTGCTGAGGTCTGATTGTGAATAAACTGGTAGCTAAGGTGAGGTGCTTGTCTGGAACACATACAAGCTTGTGGTTTGGCTGTTTGTAGTGGAGTGATGGGTGTTGAAAGCTTGAAGTCAGAGGGTGTACAGATCACAGTGCATTTCAGATGGCTTTCACAGTTAGGCGGCATTGCATGTGAACTTACTCTGCCTGGAGGGCCTGCTTAGTTTGAGATCAAGTTAACTGATGAAAAAATTCACTGTCAGTATGCTAGAAGACTAAAACTAGCATAGAAGAAAAATGTGTATTTTTCAAAATTTTTTTGGTAGCTGCATCTCAATGGCATTGCTAGACCGTACAATATTGTCATTTGACTGATAACATATTTGCTATTTGCAGTATGGTTGGGTTTTTTTGCCATTACTGCCTTTTGCAGATCAATTAGAACACGAATCTTATGTCCCAATCTCATCTTTGTTAAGGAAACATTTCCTGGTTTGTGGGGAGGCAGACTAGAGAATCCTGTAGGAAAACTATGGCAAAATATCTGTAGGAATATTATAGGAAAATATAGGAACACTACAGGAATAGGAAGTCATTTTCCAGTTTCAGGAGAGTTATGTCATGAATGAAGAAAGCAAATGCCAGCATTCTTAGGCTGTGTTTATCCTGCTGTGCAGGAATTTGAGGGTTCAGAGAATGATGGTGACTTAATGGCTGTTGAGGAAGAAAAAGGGATAAAGTTTCATCTAATACAAATCTTCTGTCAGCAAACTTCTGCATATGATGTGGCCGGTCAAACACTGGACACTTACTACTGAAACAAAACCCATCTGTGCAGAGTCTGCTTCTCCACAGAATGACAGATTTATTAAAGCACAGGGTGCCACCATCCAAGTGATGAGTCTGACTGAGAGCTGTGCAGTTAATTTTCAATTAACTGCAGAAGAGTTAATTTTCAATGAAAATCCTTCACAAAGGTCCTGACTCCAGTCTGTGTGCAATCTACAGCAGAATAAATGCTGAACATTTCTGCTTGTGAATGATCAGAAACTGTGTTTACTTTAAAAAATAAAGGCTGTCAAAATCTTTGCAAACTGTGAATGCACTTAGGTTGCTCTCCTTCTTTATCCTTTATCCATATGGGTCTTCACAAGGCAGAACTTAACTAGTAACTCTTCCAGTCTCAATATCTTTCTCCAATTTTGTATTTTTTTTCTTTTTTCCTTGCCACTCCACATCTCCTGCCAGTCTTGCTTGCTGACCCTTCTGTTGCCATTTTTATTGTATTTCTGTTTAGTGTTTTCCATCACCATATTTTTCTAGCCTGTCCTTCCCACTTCTGCCCTCTCTACCCTATTTGCTAACCTCATTCTGAGCAAACGTATATCTGAAATTTTTCAGACTGCTTGACTGAAGGCAGAAAATCAGCTTAAAATCTTTCCATTTCAGTGGTCAAACTTGTCAAAACTAAAGCAATTATAGATGGGTTTTGTTGCCTATGTCCTTAAAATCCAGCAGAATTTGCATGAAAAGATGAAAATTGAAACACAGTTCTTGGGTACATAAGACAGTGTTATTGTACTGGCATGAAAAAATAAAAATACTGAAATTCAGTAGCAGTTGTAATTAATTATTAATCAGCAGAGTCTCAGAGATTCTGAATTATGAACAGAAAGATTCTTCTAAATTATCCAAAAGTATACAGAGCCCTAACAAGGTTTGCTGGAGTTCTTAATGATGCGAAGTACAAAGGCCCTGATCCTTCTGTGTTCAAGCCCAGTTTCATGCTTTGCACTGCATCTCTTTTATTGGATTTGTTCAGATTTGCTTAGTGTATCACTTAAAATAGGATTCTGTTAACATTTTAACCTTTGGTTTACTTTATCTCTTCACGTGCTCTCACATATTTGCAAAGCAGTGTCTGTCCTTGTGCTGTGGATCTTTTTGATGCAAGCTGACTGTAAATTTAAACATTTCATGCTCCTGAAGTTCTGATAGGTCAGCATTTGTTTTCAGATTACTTGTTCGGTGTCTCAGAAGTTTGCATTATAAGCTTCTAAAAAGAAGTAATCTTGAAATACAAATTTTCTTTGTGGAATTGTGAGAGAAAAATAAACATATTAATACAAAATTTTGTGCCTGTTCTATTTGTTTTTGCATTTGGCTTTGAGAATCAGTAAGAGGTACAACCCATCCATGCAGCATTTTAATAAAAAACCCCAACAACTTGTAAATAAAATTACTTATCTAGATTAAAGAGGTGTAGTTATCATGCAAGAAACTTTAGGAAAATATGGAAAGGACTGTACTGAGAAATTTGTCTTTATAAAAAATTTGTTTTGGATTACCTACCAAAAAGTTTAACATTTTTTCCCCCTAAAATGGGTTAATAAAAAGCAAATACTGCAATAGCAGTAAATAGAGTTCTTTGAAACATTTCTCTCTATTCTTTATAAATGAGAATTTTCATGTTTTCCTTAGATGCTTGAGAGTAATATGGATATAATTTTCTTATGTTAATACAACTTTAATTTTTCAATATACTTGTATTGCTCAGGAATAATTTATATTAATGTTTATTTACTTCTGTAGAGGAAAAAACTTATGTATACAAATTTATTATTTGAGATGTCGGGTGGACTTTCTCAGACGATGATTCCCAGTTTGAGGAGAATAAGCTTTTCAATTTTGCATGTGGAATGTGGTACATGCTATAAAATTGCTAATCAATATTTGATGAATACTAATTTTCAGTTAAGTCATGTTGTATGTGAAGAAAATATTTTTTAGGTTTTTTCAGTTGTTTGATTGGTTGGTTGGTTGGTTGGTTGGTTGGTTGGTTGGTTGGTTGGTTGGTTTGTTGGTTAGTTAAGTTTTTTTAGATTTCTTTTCTGAATTTTTCAAAAGCACCACAGTTTCACTAGCACAAATATTTAAGGAAACCTTAAAAAAATGAACTTGAATGTTACAATAAAATGAATTTCAGTCAGCAAAAGTAGCACCTCTATATAGAGTAAAATATTCAGGTGCATAACTAAAAGTATACAGAGGTAATGATTATTGATATAAATTGTTCCATTAGAAAAGAGACAGTATATTATCTGCAATAGTCATGAGCAAACAAGAAAAAAATAAGTGCTTTAAAAATGTGCTAATCATAAACTTTTAACAACATGCTCACCAATAATTTTGGGTAATGGATAACTGAGAATCTCATTTGTTAGGGGCCAATTTGCAAAGTAACAGGAATATTTGTCAAAAAATTGAATCATAATGAATCATATGGTCTGTTTTCCTTGGATATGCAATTGGCTTCAATAAATCTGTGCTTTGAAAACCCCTGAGCTCCCTCAGACTACTAGTCTACTACTGCTGTAGAGCCTTCGGAGTTAACATTTCCTCAAGAAAGATTTTATAAAATCAAAGAACGTTTCACCTCCTAATAAGTATAAGTAAGCCGGTGTTGTGGAATGATTATTTAGCAATAGTTTCTAAGGACCAATGTTTATATTCTGATATTAAACATATGAAACATTTGATATACTCTATTTTCAGATTATATGTTAATCTAATAAAAATTATATATTAATCTATTACAATGTGTTTTCATGGCTTACATTATAGGCTTATTTGAATTCCTACTATTTAATGTTGAGATATTTTAATAAATATATATAATTATATAGCATATATATACGTAATATATATAATTATATAGCATAGATCTATATATTAATTGTATGTTCTAATATACACAATTTGAAAATAACATATAGAAATAAATTATGTACTATTGTGTAGTTATATAGTTAAGTGTATTTTTGGAGGCTGGAAAGCTGCCTGGTGGAAAAGGACCTGGGGGAGCTGGTCGAGAGCAGCTGAAGATGAGGCAGCGTGTGGCCAGGGGCCCAAGGAGGCCAAGGGCATGGTGGCCTGTGCCAGCAGCAGTGGGGCAGCAGGAGCAGGGCAGTGAGCGTGGCCCTGTGCTGGAGGAAAGGAGGCTCAGGTGGGACCTTCTTTCCCTCTCCCATCCCAGAGAGGAGGCGGTAGTGGGGCGAGGGTCAGGGTCTTCTTCTGCGCAACCAGCAACAGGACAAGGGGAAATAGCCTCAAGTTGCACCAGGGGAGGTTTAGATTGAACATCAGGTTAAATCCTTCGCTGAATGGGTTACCAAGCACTGGAAGAGGTTGCCCATGGAAGAATTATAAAATTATGAAGGTACGGTACTTAGGAACATGGTTTAGTGATGGATCTTGCAGTTCTCGATTAATTTTTGGACTTGAGGAGCTTGAAAGTCTTCTCCAAACTAAATGACTCTATGATTTTGTGATTATATGTTATATAAACACTACTTTTTAGGGTTAACTAGAACCTTTTCTTAGTATTTTCTCCCATGATCTATATTCTTCACATCAGAAAAATTTCTAGGAAAGGTTTGAAATATTTTAACATCTCAACAGAGATAATATAGCCTACTTTTACAGACTGCAGCTTGGTCCTTGAAAACATGCATCAGTGACTTTTTTAACTGTAAGATTGAATATATTTTCTATCACACTTATATGGGATTTAAACAGAAATATATGCTGCTAGTTCAACACAGGATGTGAAGCTTACAACTTAAAGAAATATTCTCAAATTATAATGGTAGTAATCTGGAAAAACATGGAATTTCATCATCACTGTGGTTTGAGCAGTTATAAAGTGCCAAACTTTTACTTTCAAAACTATCTCTATGAAAAATTGGACGGTAGATGACAAATTTATTTACATAAAGTCTTCTTCATTTCTCACTGTCACAGACATGGCATCAATGTTAGAGGAGACATAGCTGACTGAATATTTCCCAGCAACTTCATAATTCAGTTTGTTGTAAATCCCATTCAAAATAATGGCATGTTCTACCTGAAATTTATCCCTTCCCCCATATCTCCATCCAAAAGACATATATCATTATTTCCTGCTGTTTTTTCATTTACTCCTATGGCTGAAATTTGAATTAAAAAAAAAGAAATTACGTATTTTTTAATCGCATCAATTCTCTGTCTCTTGAATTATCATTCTGGAATGTTCACTTTCTTTTCTTTGAAAATACAGTATTTTAATAGTGCTGCAGGAAGTAATTGACAACCAGCCTTGTTTTTGACATTTTGGGAGACTGGAACAATATGCTAACTAGTTTCTGAGGGGAACACCTTTTAACATTTAACTGAAATATTGAAGAAAAAATTTTATTTTTAGTAAATAAAATATAGTGACTGTATGCTATTTAATCAAAAAGCACTGATTATCAAGGTATAGAGAAGACTACTTCAAACTGACTTTTCTTGAATAGTAACATAGGAAAAAGAGGTTGGTTTTTTTTCCTCATAGTACACTTTTAGCATTTTTTTATTGTTCTGATTTGGAAAAGTACCATTTAATTTTGAAACAAGGGGTTTTTTGTAAAACACATTAGAGTGACCAAATTTAATTTTATGTGGTAAGTCACAATGTAATGTAAAAATATAATAAATATAAAATTTCAAAGCAAAGAAGAACAACACTCTCAATAATACATAGTATAAATAGAAAGTGTAAATATCAAAAATTCTAAAATTAGAAATCAAATTTTATATTTTAAATTGTCTGTCTGTGAAAACACCATGAAGTGTTTTAAAGATGTTAGAAAGACTGTTATAGGCAATCTGATAGTACAAGATTACATCTGTGTCATTGAACAGCTACATTATATCATGTTAAATTAATATTTCTAATATAAACTCTTTTTTTTTCTAAAGAATCAGCTAATTCACACTAATCTTTTTATTTTAGGGTAAACCACATAAAGCAAAAGGACATTCCATGTATGAGTGCAGTAACTGTTACTTAGGATTTGCTCTGTAAGGCATGGTGACCGTATTATAATTAGTACTACATTGAACATGTGAAACACCAAGTGCTTTATGTCTCCAGTGTCTTCTGTCATCAGTGCTTGTCTTCCTGTAAAAAAATTTAGAATAACTACCTAAAAGACTACCATACTGGGTTTTTTCCTAAAGAGATATACCAGGCCAGTCCCAAATATAATTGCTTTTGTAAATGTTAGCTGCTGTAGGAAATTGGGATTTTAATTTACCAAGGGAAAAAACTACTCAACCATGCAGTGTTTCTGACACTGACTTAAGCCTGGTATGATTTAGGGGGTGATAACTTTGATTCAATAGCTGGTACACTCATTGTAATTCACTGAAAGGTGACTGATTTGACGTACAGTGGTTGTAACTAAAAAGGTAATTCTCTTTTGGGTGCTTCCCTAGGTTTGGGAGAGAATCCACATAGCTAAAAGGTGAAAATCACAGAAAATTATGACTTCTCCAAAGGCAGGATGAACCTTTACAGTGTGATCTCTGCACAAAATATTTGTTGTGATAAATGTATCCATTTCCTAAGCTGATAGGAGATTACCTTTGAATAGTCCTCTAGAGCTGCTTGATGTTTGGTGCTGGCCAACCCCAGAAAATAATTTAAACTTGAAGTGTGTCCTAGAATTCTACTATTTCAGCTCCAGAAATAACACTGCAGTACTGCAGATTTCCATGATACCATCATTGTGAAACACGCAGTCTGGAGTTTTATTATGTTTGTTTTTCCTGTAGCTAGAACAGTCGGTCATATTATATACTAAATGAGGTTAATGTCCAGAGTGATAACACTGAAAATTCACTCAGGTTTGTGAATATTGAATCCCACTTTTTATCACTTTTGGTTTCTTTTGGTTTGGGGTTCTTTCCATACAATCAATAGAGGTAAACAATTGGGATTTCTTAATGAAGTTGTTCTTTATCAATAACTATATGAAATAACCTTGAAGTTAAGCTTCTTAAGTTATTATTGCTTATAACTTACATTGCATACCTCATGCATTCTTGGATATATATGCCTTGACTTTAAATTCAATATTTGTGTTCTGTCTTAAATTTCTGCTAGATTTAGAAAAATAATTATGAAGTTTGGATTTATGAACACCTGATTTTGACAAAGGGACAGATTATGTTCTTGTAGCAAGTTTACACATATCATCTGGCAGAGTGGAGTGAACCACTGAATAGGGTTATTCTGAATTCATTTTTTTCTAACTGAGAAGATAGCGTGTCTCTAATTTTTTAAGAGAATGTGATAATTTTGCATTACTGAATTTTTTTCCTTCTACACAGAATAAGTCTGTGCAGTTCACCATGCATGTATCAAGAGATACTTTACTCTTCTACTACATTTAATTTTCTCTGATTTTCACAGCTCTGCATAAATACCCAGTGCAGAAAACTCTTATACTGTCTTTTAAAATATTAATCTAGTGCTTCTGAAAAGATCAATATCCCCAGAGGCCGGAATGTTCTCTTTGTTCACTGAAAACACACAGCCAAATACAGGAAAGCTTTAATTTTTTTGTCTGGCTTCCTTGCGCAACTAAATGAAAGTCTGAAATGGCAATCTCTAAATAAGAGTATTTCATGTTCATTGAGATTTAGGACTGAGTGCTGAATCTACCAAGGAAAGTGTTTTTATTTAGCCTGGATGTGTGGTTACTGTGTGGCTAATTCATTGCTGTTCAGGCTGCTAAGATGCCATCTCATGGAAAGAATGTATGAATTACCAGTGAATTAAGCTAAATTTGAAGAATTAAATGTTGATACAGAACATTTAGGATCATGATTCATTACTTTTCTATTTATTAAGTTCTAGATATGTTGATAATCCAGAATTCTTTTAAAAGCAGAATTACAAGCAAACTCTTTCCATTATTTTATTAGTGTTTGCCTGTTTAGCTTCAGTCAAGATCCAGAAGATTTCACATTTATATGCTGTACAAATATGTGGGGAAAACTTCAATATTTTTATGTGCTTTAGCGGCCTATTCTGTTTTCAATATTTGTTTGGTATCATAAAATGATTTTGTTCAAATGGGATATTTGTGGGTGCCTTCTAGTAAATGCAAAGCAGGGATAATTTTCAAGTTGGAGAATATTAATTCTGACTTTATATAACTGAATTTTGACAAACATCAAAAGTGCAAGTTCCACAACCTCTCTGAGCAATATGTCCCTGCACTTACCTGCTTTTTGTGTGGAAAACTTTCTCCTTGGTTTGCACTTGGATTATTGCAGATTTTGCCTATTGTGTGTGCTCCTTTGATTGGAGTTTGCCTCTCTAACGCCCTACTAGAGAGCTGACAAAGTCCATCTCTGATTATTCTTCTCATGGCTTCCTCAGCATCTTGGTAACTCAGATGGAAAGTACTGATCATTTAAGGTCAAAACCACAGAGCTGAACTAAGTGAATCCTACTCGGTATCTGAGTATCTTTTATTTAATTTAGCCTGAAAAGAAACCAGGTTTGTGTCACAGACATCTTTTTATGAAAAATCCTTTCCTTGGGATTTTTTCCTCCTGAGAAGCTGAGAGGCCTCAGGAACAAATGTAAACAATTATTATCTGCCGCTGTGGAATGCAACAGGCGCATCTGTGATTGGTCTCATAGAGTTGTTTGTGATTAATGGCCAATCACAGCCCAGCTGGCTCGGACAGAGAGTCTGGGACAGCTGCCTTTGTTATTCATTCCTTTCTGTTCTTTACTTAGCCTAGCCTTCTGATGAGAACTTTTTCTTCAATTCTTTTAGTATAGTTTTAATGTAGTATATGAAATAAAATAATAAATCAAGCCTTCTGAAATATGGAGTCAACATTCTCATCTCTTCCCTCATTCGAAAACTCCTGTGAACACCATCACAGGTTTGTTTTCTGGTTTGAATAATTTCTTGAACTAGTATTCAGCACACTGTAAATGAGTGTGAGGTAAAGTGACAGGATTGGAGGAGAGAAATAGCCCAAATATTTTCACAGCTGAAGGAATTCTGTATGCATCAAAGGGGATAATATTGAACCATTTAAAAGAATTTTCTCTTGTTTCCTGATGTACCTGTCATTTTAAATTATCTTATTTATTGTCTGTGGTTTCAATGTGACATTTTAAAACTTAAGGAAAAAAGGCAAAAATCAATGTTCACATTGTAATTACATCTTGCTTGCATAATCTATGGAAAAAAATAAAAGATCTGTGATTCTAAAGATAACACTAATCTTGTCAGTGTTTGTAGAGAGCTGCTATCCATAAATATATGTGCAATAGATAGTCTCATTCTTTCATTCAGAGTTGCAGGATATGTATTCTCTTTCTTGGTGACAGCAAACTTAATATAGTTTCCTATTCACTGTTTTTCTTGAAGAAGATCAGTGCTGCATGTCCTTCATAGAAACATCTGCTTGCATTGAACAGTTCTTGCTCTTTCCCTGTGACAAGTGATTTATTGTCATGCTTGACAGTGCTTGTGTTTGTGTCATGTCAATGCTGCCCAAAATCTTGTTTTTTATAATTCAGTAGTGTTTGAGTACTTGTCATTTTTACATCCATTGCTTAACCCTTACATTACTGGTATTGTCCAAACTGGCAGCTAAACAATTTATAAAGATCTGAAATCTTTTAAGCCTACATTAAGCATATTCTCAGATCATCTATATGTCTGCAAATTACTGATGACTGCTCATGTGTCTCTGTCCATTGGGAAATAATTGATGATGTTCCTGCTGTAGAAAAGAATGCTGAAGATAAAATAGCTTTGCAGAGATACTTTAAAATAAATATGCATGTACAGCAGTAGCAGGATAATGTCTGATTTTTGCTGTGTTTTCTTATATTATAAAAGTCAAAGCTTATGCCATATAAAACAGCTTGCCTTTACAATTTCTATCCTTGAAAATACTCTCTGTATTTTCACTAGGGGTTTTTCTGGTTTTGTTTTTGTTTGTATAGTTTTTAATTGCAGATATTTCCCAGTCCCTGAGGTTTTTATTGGTCTAAGTGAATCTTCTATTCTTGCTTTTTTTTTTTCTCCTACAGACATGCACATTTTTGTTCAAATTAGGTGCAAATATAGTCACACCGCAATTGCAGATAAGAAAATAGTCCACAGAGATGAAAGAACATTTCAGCAATAAAGGTATAAACCTCTATTGTCTGAGCTAATGGAGATACCTTTATTGTAGCATTTTAGCCGCAATGCTTCCCCTAAAGTATCTGCTTTCTTTTCTTTTTAACATTCCATACTTTTTTGGTTTTGTAGTATCTTTTGCCCTAGGTAACCATTTTTTTTTTTTCCTCTTCTCTTCCTCTTCTTTCCCCGGCATATAACCTCTGTGTTTCCATGATATTTTATATGTATATTTTTCCCCTCTTTCCAATTGTATGCTCATCCTCACCATGTATAACCTAAAGGACAGCACAAGCATTGTCCTCCTGACTTTTCTTATGTTCCCACATCATCAAATATCTACTTGTCTCCTACTTAAAACAACGGTCATGCATTCCTTTTGCAACTCTCCTGAAAGAGAGCACACAAAAAACCAAATTGTGTCTTTTCCTTCAGTATGTCAGGACATCTAAGAGTGCTTTTATTAAGAAATGTGATGCAGCCTCTTTTTTTTGTGTGTGTGTGTGGGGGTTTTGCTTTGTTTTGTTTTTGTTTTTTGGTGGGGTTTTTTGTGGACTTTTAAAATTGTGTTCTGTGGTATAGTACACAAATGAATAAAAAAGATGCTGCCAAGATAGTACCTACCCTACCAAGTTAACCTTTACTTTACTTATTCAGTTTACCTATGTTTGTGATTAACTTGTTCTGGGTTGGATGTGCATATCCCTTATCAGTGAGTTCAAGGATATTATTTGTGGAGAAGAAAAGTTTACAAGAGAGAAAAGGGTTTTCTTCTTCTCTCAGGATGGTACTTTTAGCACTAGTGAGAGTCATTCAGAATCTCACTCCTCCTTTAGACCTGCTTTTTTACCATGTACAAGTTTCCCACTTGTTAAACATGTACAAGCAGTCAGCCTAATGTTCTCTTGAAAAAGTTGTGAAGCAACATCTAATTGTTTGACCATGAAGCTTATTTTTGTAATTTTGTCCTGCAAACATGATGCCTATGTCTTGTCCAGAATGGGATCTCATGTTTGTCTTTCATTTGTCCATTTGTGAACACGTAATCCTTGGCCTATTTTATTTTGGCTGACGGTAGAGAGGTAGACTCGCATTAAGCACCACTGTGGATTTTAAAATCTTATTTATTGGTGCCGCGTGTGGTTGTATTTAAGCCTTATTTTTTCCTTTCAAATTGAGTCACTGCACCACACCATATACCTCTTAAATGTACTTTTTATGTGTGTGTGAGTGAACCTTTGCTGTATTGTGTATCAGAATGCAAAGCTCAGTCGCTGTTATAGGTCAGGGTCTGTATTCCTCACCTTGAGAAAAATAACTAAAATACCGTATTTCAGTTTGTGCTCAAGCAGCCACAGGAAATCATGTGCTTTTTATTTACTCTCCATATTCTTCCTTGATAAGTTTATGACAATTTTACTTAGAATAATTTTTTATTTTAATGCTGGCATTTAGTTTTGTGTTCTACTTTTCCGTGGAGCTGAACCATGCAAGATATTTTGTGGAAATGGAGGCATTGTTACCTGGGAGAGTAATTATTAACACATTTGATCTTTCATTTATTTTGTCATTGTAATACTAATGTACTGTGTTAGCATTCACTATTCTCCTAGTAGTCTCATCTACATACTTTGATCATTGGTTAATCCACTATGGATTTTATAGATTTCTGTCATATTCCCTCAAGGTTCTCTATTTTGCCTAAGAAGTCTGAGCCTGCTTGACTGTTGCTTAAAAGGAAATTGATTTATGCTTTTAGATAAGGCAAAAAGGAAGTCTAAGTATTTTCCACATCCTTTCTGAGATAGTGAGACCAGAACTGTAGATAATACTTCTGGTGCATGTCCAACATAAATCTATGTAGCAAAGCAATTATGTTCTCTACTTTATTTGCTAATCCTTTCTTGACATTTGAATTGCTTGGTTGTTCTCTTTTTTTATCTTTCATGAGCACCAAGCTGCTTATCAGACTACTCAGGAGGTACAAGGTATTGGGGCTAATTGGGCAATTGAGAACATCTATATCTTCACATATAGAAATCTTTCTCCCACACCATCCTCTGCCTAGGTGATATTCAGTCACATTGAATCTTTTTTACTATTTTAGATAGATTCCTTGGTCATGCATCCATTCACCTCAGTCAACCCCCTTACAATACCAAATATTTGACCTGAGAGCAGAAGTTCCTACTCCATTCCATCCCTCCTTTTTCATTACACATACAAAAATGTTGAACAGCCACTTATACCTATGGAACTGATAACCTCCCTCCACTTCAAGAAATGACCAATTTTTTGTTGGTTTGATGATGATGATTTTTTTGTTTCCTTGGTTTTTGTTTGTTTACTTGTTTAGCAAAAAAACTCCCTTTTGTATCATGGCTGCTTGCTTTAACAAAAAAGTCAGCTATTGTGATAAATGATCCACAACAGAAGGATCTTCCATGAGAATCTTCAGTTTCTTCATTGAAGGCAAATGTGAAGAATTCCTTTAACCTCAAATTTTATGTAGGTTTACTTGCCAAAGTTTACTTGCCAAAGTGTACTAAATTAATTTAGGCTTCATGTCTGCTACCTAGGCCTCTCATTTTCAGCCTCAAGATAGATACAAAGGCCCATGCAGAAAAGATTTGACACGTGTGTTAAACTTGAATTGTTCCTGTTTGATTTCTCTGGGATCCCAATGCTCACCATGTTGTCTGTTTGTTTTCTATCTCCTCATTTATTCCTGCATTATGTGCAAGAATTTTTGTTTACCAAAGCCGGTTTTGTATGTTCGTGACCCAAATATCTATTCCAGTGTTTCCAGTGCTGAACGTGACCACATCTTTATTGATACCCACGTTGGGAATTCAGAACAGAAATTTTTTTCCAATAAACAGGATTTTTTAAATTGAGGGGCGAAAAAAAAAAAAAGGAAAAGATGATGAACAGCTGGACATTGTGACTAATCACAAAATAACTGCGCACTCTCAGGAGGAGGTAGCCTTGAAAAACACGAATATAATCCTAAGATATTGGGGGAAGAATTCTTAGAGAACAGAAAAATGTTAGAAGAGCTTTGTTTAGCCTACTAATACCAAGGCATGGATGTCATGACATCAAAGACTTAATCATAAAGAAGAAATATATTTATACCAAAAGATAAAGGGGGTAAATAGACTATCTATAATTTTAGATATTATGTTAAGCTCTTCAATAATTAGTTTCTCCCATTTCTAGAGCACCCTCCCACTATGAAACAAACTCCCTATTTGTTTCAAAAACATATGTTAAGTATTTATGGCATCAGGACTATGCATTATATTCTTCAGGAAGCGTATTACATTCAGTCCTTCCCAACACACAGTAAAGACTCAGGTATCTTCTCTGTGACAGACATATTCACAAAGGCTATTGCCTGTAATTTTGTTTTCTGTTGTCTAAGGAAGAATTTTAATCAACTTATTTAATCTAAGTCATGTACAGATGACTGTATTTGTACACACTTCATTTTCCTGTTTTGTTTTGGCAAGTGCTATGATTTGTAACTGGGAGACTTAGGTTAAAACTGTAATGGATCTAGTCAGGTGTCTCTGGTGTGAATCTCTGATAAGGTCACATCTTGATACTGCTTTTTGCACATTTTTAGGTATTTTTAGCCCATCCTGGGTAGCTGTGTTTTGTAGTGGATCTTCTGGACAATCAACACACACAAAAACCTCCATAACTAATTTCTACTGCAAGTTCATTCAGTGGTGCTCTTCGGGACATATTAACTCAAACTTTAATTGAGTAAAACAAGAAAAAATCCTTTTGATGAAAAATTGGACAGTGTATTGCCAGTAGTTCTCCTTCTCCATGGAGCATGCAATTACTGTTACAAATGATTTTAACTTTTAAAACGTAAAGTTTGATAAATGAAGATTGACAGGGTTTTACAGATAGATACTGATCTTATCCAATATTGTATATACAGTGTGTATCAATCTTTGTATGGTAGAGTTTATTTTTTAAAGAAGAAATTGAAATTCTGGGACCCCTGCCCCTGACAGAATGCAAGACCACTAAGACCATTTTCTTCCAGGTTTAGTTGTCGCAATACCTGACTCTAACTAATCCTGTGAGAGTGCAGCAAAAGAAATGTCATAAAAAAACTGTCTTTGTTTTTCTGAAGCTCTTACTCCTGCAAGGTATTTAGTGTGTTATAAATATTAACCGAACTACAATTATAATAAAACTGATTTGTTATTTATAACATATCTCTTTGTTTTTTGTCGTGCATAATTTAGTGTTGTTTAGCATGGATGTAATTGCTAGACTTTTGCAAATATAATTTATATTGGGCTTAAATGATGGGAAGAAACATCTGTGCTCTTGTCTCAGGATTTCTGTAATGTCTTTGCTGCTGCCATATGGTAAAATTTAAATAATAAACATGATCATAGTATGAAAAGTACAGCATAAATTCTATGTGAATCCAGTTTTTGAGTAGTTTTTAAGATTCTCATTATTTAGTCGTTCTTTGACTCTGTTAGTCTGTATCTTCTTAATTGATCAGCTTCATATGACAGAAGGGAAAAGAGATTTGTAAGGAACAACAGCTCTCCATGCTTACCTGTCACTAAATCTCTTAAACAAAAACAGATTTATTTTTTTCACAATAGTCAGATAAAAAGTCTACTTCCTTTACAACTTAATTGAAATTCTTTTTTCATATCTGCCAGACTTACCTGTAAAATTGCCATGTCGTCATTTAGCAGTCTATATGTTGCAATAGCCATGTTTTACATTTCAATGCAGTTGCCTTGACTGAGATAAGAACTCTTTGCTTACTGTTATAAACCAAATTTTTCTTAAACAGAATTTTATCAATAGTTTGAAAGTTGTAGTAAAGTCTAGATATGGTAAGACTTTGAAAACAGGGAAGTGAAAATGACAAGAAAAATTTTAACAGAATCGTGGAATCATAGAATGGTTTGGGTTGAAATGGATCATCTTAAAGATCATCTGGTTCCAACCCATTGCCATGGGCAGGAACACTTTCCACTGGATCAGATTACTCATAGCTCCACACAGCCTAGTCTTGAACATTTCCACAGATGGGACTTTCATCATCAAATCTGTGAAGGGTGCACTTTCATCTGTACCATTAAGGAAGATATTAAATAGAGCTGGTCCCAGCACAGACCCCTGAAAGGCACCACTTGTCACTGATGTCCACCAACGCTCTGAGCTGTTGACCACAGTGCTTGGATGTGACCATCCAACCAATTCCTTATCCATTGAAGAGTCCATCCAGTCTATCTCTCTCCAGTTTGGAGAGAAGGAGGTTTGGAGAACTGTGTCAAAGTCTTTATTTAATTTCAGATAAGTGACATCTATAACCCTTCCTTGTCCAGTGACGGAGCCATTCCATCACAGAAGACCACAAGGTATGTCAGGTTAGTGAGGTAGGGCTTGCCCTTAGCACAGCTGTGCTGGGTGTCTGGAATCACCTCCCCATCCTCTATGAGCCTTAGCAGAGTTTCTAGGACGATCTGTCCATGATCTTCCCAGGCACAGAGGCTGACAGTTCAGAATTCCCAGGGTCCTCCTTTCTACCCTTTTCAAGTTGGGTACAATGTTTTCCCTTTTCAGTCACCTGGGATTCCATTTGATTGCCATGACTTTTCAAATATCATGAAGAGTGGCTTGGCAGCTACATCAGCCAATTCCCTTGGGACTCTGGGATGAATCTCATCAGGTTCCATCAACTTATGTACGTTCAGATTCCTCAGGTGATCACAGACCTGATCTTTTCTTACAGGGAGCCTTTTGCTCCCCATTCCCCGTCCTGCTGTCCATCCACACAAGAGGTGTGAGAAGAGAGGTTTCCAGAGAAGACTGAGGCAATAAGAATTATTAAGCAACTCAGCCTTCTCCTCACCCACTGTTACCATTTTACCAGCATTGTTTACCAGGGAGTTTACATTGTTTTTGACCTTCCTTTTGTGGGTAACACACTTGTAGAAGCCATTCCTCTTATTCCTTATGTCCCTTGCTGGGCTCAGTTCTAGCTTTGCCTTGGTCTTCCTCACCCTAGCTGTCCTCAATTGTACCTCATGTCTATACTCTTCCCAGCTCACCTATCCTAGCTTCAACTGTGCACTTCTTTCTCTTTAGTTTAATGAGCAGCTACCACTCTCCTGCCTCCCTTTCCCAATTTCTTGCTCCAGAGAATTGCTAACTCTGGTGCTCTATGGTATGCTTCCTTAAAGATCTGCAGCTCCATTCCACTTGGCTATTTAGGGCATTCAAGCAATAAATAACTCTCTAATTTAGATTAAACTTCTACAGAAAACACTTTTACAGAAATTATTTTTTTAACAAAATTTATTATAGTGAATTTTAAATTCTATATGAAAGTACAAATCCTACCAAGAAGACTTTTAAACAAAGGAATATGAAACAGGCCTATTTAAAATCTTCAGTCATAAATTATAAAAGTAAAAATGCATACAATTTATCAGGAAGCTCTGTGCTTTTTATGGTCTAAATACAAGGAATTAATATTACTTTAATCCATAAATTTTTTCAGAATGTTTCATTCAGGGTAAAAGTGAACATAGCTGCACTGTAAGCTTCTGCTGTAATATAGGACTTGAGCAAAATCTTCACCTTCTTTTCCCTAAGCTTTCTTGAGGAAGGGGTTCAAGATTAAGCTAATAATTTCTTATTAGTTTAAAAGTTTCTAGATATTCCAAAAGGAAGTACAACATAAGCCTGTTTTATACTTAATACAACCTAGACTTAGAATTTTTTCCTCAGGTTCATACTGTTTTAAAAGATTAAATTAACAGAGTGATTTAGATAATACAGTCACTAACACATTGAAAAAGCATTAAATACAAATGGTTGATACCAGATTATCTCAAAATGGGTAATTTGAATTCAAACCATATTTAAGGGATTTAATCTATTCTCATTCAGAGCCACTAAGTTGAGATGAGTTGTTGAAATCTTGTTGCAGATTTGCTCAACTTTTCTTATTTTTTTCTTTTTCTTTGCCTGCTATGAACATTAGTACAATCCAAATATGCTGAAGAAGCTGCCCATGATTAAGCACTCAATCAATTCTATTGCACTTATATTATTTTGTTTGCAATTGTTACCATTGTATGACAAATAAAAACTAATTCTAATGAATGAACAACTAAATTTAATGAATCAGAAGCAGTGTTTATGAAACAGCATTTGATCAACGAAGAAACAAATTTGTAATCAAGTCTGAAATGTCTTTCCTGTCTTAAAAAATCTATCTCCTTTTCCTTCCTTTAGAAACTCAATCTACAAATCAGTTCCTTTCTCTGATCAGAGATCACTGTAAGTTTGCTGAGACGGGATTGCTCTGGAAAAGTCAAAGCTAATCCTGCCATCTCTTATGTTATGAATCAAACCTGCCTTCAGTTTTGAACAAATATTTTGCACATATCACACAGAAGTTACCTATTACCAATTCCTTGTCTGAGTACTGTGGACAGAGACTGTCTTCAGAGATCTGCCGCAGAGAATCTGACTGCGCTAGAGCATCAACCTGAGGATTCATAAACAGTATTTCTCCACCAAAGTGCCTTCCGCTGGAGAGCACTTAAAGCATCATGTCAATTACCCAGTGTCATGTCATTAAAGGCCTCTTGGAGGTGGAAGTCCCTGCTAGCCATAGACATTTGACAGTAATAATGTGTATATACTGCATGTCTTAAATCACAACTGTCATCTGCCTGAAATGGATGATGGAATTCCATAAATAAAGGCACTTCATATAGTCACTATATACACTTCATGTGGTCTTAAGAGCGCACCGAACAGTGTATTTTTGGTGCTTTTCATTATTGGCGTGGTATATGCATTGTGAAAGACATTGTGTCTGAACACACAGAGGAGTGACTGTTGACTGCTTCTCAGCAGTTGCGCTGAATTGTCTTTTTGGAAGCTGCTGCGGTTCCCCATTAGTGACACAGAGAAGTCCCATTCATTGCCTCCGTGTCACAATATCATTATAGAGCTCTTGCCGATGATTCTGCTGATCTGTTTCCCTCATCTTCTGTACCCTGAGTTCTTTGGTGGCAACTTGACTTATTTCCTCTTCCATAAGCAAATACATTAGTGTTTCTAGTCAAGGAAGATTAAAATTATTTATATATTTTCAAGCAAGCGTGCCTTCTTCATAAAACTGTTTTGTTTTGCTAATACCTCTAATGTTTCTTTTCACACACAGCAGATGCATGCACTTAAAACATTTTATGACAATACTTTTGGGTTATGAGGAATAGCAAAACAAGAAAGAATGAAGTAAGCTTTTCAAATCACAATTTTTATGTCTATTACATATTTTCTGGTTTTATGTGCATATGTGTGTGCTTGTTTTGTCAGCTAACTGGGAAATCACAAAAGATGGCAAATAAAACTAGATATAAATCTACCAATAAGATGAGACAGTGTAAACACCTAGCAGGACATAATGTCTGAATGTGGCAGAAAGTTGTCTTCCTATAGTTTTTCTAAAGGCTTTGGAATTTAGTCAATAACTTGAAGACCAGGCGATGAGTTTTCAGCTCATATATTATTTGTTTTTCACCATATGGACCTGAAAGACTCAAATTCACCAAAGGTACATATGCATCTAAGCATCTCTGAGTAAATTAGAAAATGCAAATATCCCAGAGAAAAATACTGCTTTTCACATGGAATGTACTTACAAATATACTAAACATTGTCAGAGTTCAACTGATTCTAAATTATTCACATGATAGAACTAGCTACAATTTGGATTTTTAAAGAATTAGAAGCATGCATCATGGAACATATAACTGGAGGAACATGCTAAAGAACCTGGCTAAACATTGAAGAACATTTGCAGATGAAAAATCTGAAGAGATGAAAAACTAAATACATGCATAGGAAGAGCTAACGAAGAAGATTTTTCTTGAAGATTAATTAACCACTCTCTTGATTGTCAGTGTTTGAGAAAAGATTTATATCTTGATATTTTTTGTTTTGTAACAAGATATCGGCAAGGAGGAAGTTAGAAGAAACTATTATTATTATAAGGAGAAACTATTATTCTCATAGGGTCATGGAATAAATTTACTGAACTGCCTTATAGCAAAAAACTGGTACTAAATGTAAGAGGTGTGTCTTTGGGTTACAAATTCAGAAGAAAAAAATAGTTTTCATGAAAACAATGAAAGTCCAAGTTTCTGGTGCGGCAGTAGTTTCCATGGCTGTATGACAGCCTTGGAGCTATAGCTGGTTGCCTTGAAGGTGTAAATTTTGGAACAGTGGCTTCTCCAGGAAGCTTGGAGGAGGGTGTTTGGCACATATTTTACACTGTGGTTTTGTGATCCTGATACCAAAGGAGCTTGGGCCCTGTGAAGTGCTATTTAAAGTGCCATTTACTGAAGCTAAGGAAAGAGAGGATGGTGTAGTCAACATTGCAGCCCTTGGTGTGCTAGTAATGTCACTTCAAAAGGCATTGAATGGATCTCCATTCAGGGCACAGCTTGCTGTGCTGAGCCCATACACATACCTTACCCTTTTTGGTCTTTTGTTCTCTTATATGTTTTTTCTTAATATGAACTGAACTTCGCTTTTGTAGAGGGATATTCACAGAAGAAAAATTCCTTTTAATTTTTTTTATGAATACATATGTGAAAACACAATGCTTATATTTAGTTATCATTCACCTCAGACTATAGCCATAATTACATTGGTTCAGTCTCTGTATGGAGGGCAGAAAATCTTGTGTACTAAAGTGCTAATTTGTCAGACTATATGATACTGTACCCAGACCAGCTAAATAAAGGCATAATGAAGACGAATCACAAGAGACCAAGAAGGCCTCTCTTCTCTTTTTCTTTAGAATAGCCTGGAGATATATTAACTTGTTCTCCTGCTTGTTTGCAAGCTTTTTCTTTCTTGCTAAAGAAATGCCTAGAGCCCTGAAATTTTAATGCATTGATCTGTAGCTCTGAATATTCTTACTTCATAGTTCTGGAAATAACTTTTTTCCACATCTGAAAGTCAAACCTTATATATACAGTTTGTTCAACCTAAATTGCACATGAAAATGGCTCAAGAGACTAGAAAAGTCAATGAGATTTCGGTCTTGTTATGGTTTAAAAGTAGATTTGCCAAAATGTTATAAATCCTGATTTTTTATTATTCAGAATAAAAAGAGAGAATCTTCGTTGTCAACTTCAATTTTCCATTTGGCAAATATCACTTTCCTTGTATAGTTGTCCCCCAGTACACCAGTCTTTTTCTTCCTTAATTTTAAGGCTTACAATGAATGTGGGTCTTTACAAAAAGAAGATAGAGCAGAGACAATCCAGGCAATTCAGGAGTCAATTTCAATTAGTCTGCTGTTATTGCAAAAACTGTCTGTGTAGCTTCATACTTGTGAGCTTTCTGAATTCAGAAAAACACAGTTACATTTTTCTCTTCGTGATCAGTACACTTGTTGTCTAGGTCTGCATTGTGTTTTCCCAAAGAGCATCAGAACACTACTGTCCCAGATTATGACTTATCCATCTCCTCTTCAGCCTGATCATATATTGTGCTAGGCTGTGTCTTCAGACATATCTTTATGCTTAGCTTTGCTAACTTTTTCCCCTCTGCCTTTCAAAAATGCACTTGTAACTTATCTGCAGAAGATAATCTTTATTATAGGGAAGCCTCAGTGTCTTCCCAGGCTTCAATGATGGCGATTTTTGGGTGTATGTACCTTCCTACCATATATGTTGCTGTGGACACAGACAATGTTCTTTATTGTTAAGACCCACAGAGGTTTCTAATGTTGAGGAAGGGTGGTTTTAATTTTGTAGCGTTTTTTAAGCTTTGCTGCTCCTTGTGTGTTTGAGTCTTTTTTTAAACACTTTTTCTATACCACAGCTATGTCTCAAGATACAGAAGTGAGAAAAAGTGCTTAAGCTGTTATTTTTAAGTTAAGAGCATGAAATTAGAGACTGAGCAGAGGTAATTCAATAATTCTTGAAAGTGCAGATCTCAAAGTTCAGAACTAGCAGGAGCCCTTTAATTCTGACAGTGTGAAGTCTGACATTTTAAGTAGCTGTATTATTTACTGTATCTGAAAAGTCTGAAGGGTTTAAATTTGGGCACCTAAAAATTACCAGTCTGACTAAGAAAGAGGCACATTGTTTTTTTCTTTTTGAAGGACTGGTATTATGACCAAACCTGCAGATTTTTTTCTGCAGTGCTACTTCACCAACTATACACAAGACAACTTAAAACCCCTCGTATTTTATGCTGCCTCTCTTAGGGGAGGCAGGTGGAAATGTAGAGGCACATCCAACTAACACAGGAGAAGAACTGTGAACCTTCATGTCACTTATTACTGTCTTCACAAGTGTAGTAAAGAAGAAGGAGGAGAAGTCCAAATTCTTCAGGGTCCAGGAAGTGAACGGGTGAGCAGGTGAGCATTTCCCATATGACTGGAAGTCCTGTTCATCATTTAAAAATGAAAATTAAATATTGCATATTCTACAATTTAAGCATATTAGGACACAGATTAAAGTATTTCTTTCTCAGAACAGTGTGTTCAGGTTTGGGATTTTTCAAATCTCTATATTAAAATGCTGACTGTCAAAACAAACAAGAGATATTTTTCATGTGCGGTAGGTAGGGATTTTCATCCTTATTTTCAGGCTTCCTCAGATATTTAAATAGCAAAATGTACTATTTTAAAAACTGGAAGTGATGTGCCAGCTCTATTTTCTTCTGCTGCTCAGAAGCACAAGAAAATATGTAGGTCTACAGCGTCAGTACAGGCATTGCAGCACTTGCTGGCATGTCTTTGGAATTCAAATTTCTGTTTTCACCAAATCTCTTTACTTTAGTAATAGACAAAGAATTTGCATCTTTAGAAATATTTGGAGATTTTTTAATATCCCTCACTGAACAGGCTCTTCCCTGGGGCACGGCTTTACTGTTATGGGGCTATGTGTGCAGTGTAACATGCCAAGGACTCGGGAATAAAGATTGATATCTACGGAGGAGCTATACGATGGCTTGTGCTCTCTGAGGGAGGTCTCAAGCCAAGTGTATTTGCAGCCTGTCAATGTTTGTTGGCAGATAGAGATGCCCAGGAACACTGAGGTCTCAGAAACATGATTTTTTGAGTGATTACTGGTGCTACTTTTGTAACTATCCAGATAAATATTTTTCTGCTGCTTTTTCAAATGCAAGTTTTTCTTCCATTCCTGAAAAAAAGCAAACAAATTAACCCATTGGGACTTGAGAACAAGGCAAACCAGATGTTATTTTCTATGTGATTACATGTTTAATTCCCACATGAGTAAGTTTTATCACATTGTAATGGTAACAATCTAAAAGGCAAGAAGGGGCACTAGGGCTTGGTATTTTGCTTGGCTTTTGTGCCCATTACTTATATTGAGCAAGACCAATATGTCTACGTTTGGAGGCTGCCTAGGATAAAATATTACCATTGCTCCTAATAGAAGACTTATTCTTCTGAGGTTTCACTGTCTGCTGGTGTAATGCATTTTCCATAAGAATAAAAATTACGAATAACAGGAAACTGGGAACACAAATTTCGTTAGACTTCTGTTTTGATAACGATTTCTCCCCCTGCTGCATGATGTCATTTTAAAAATGAATGTGGAAGAAGAATGATATCAAAGGAGGGCTAGTTTGTTCAGTGATTGTTAGAATAAAGACGGGGGACGCAGTATGTACTGGTATTCTTTGCCAGGCTCAGCCACTAAAGTTTAGCTTCAAGGGTGTGCATGCTGTTGCTAAGGAAAACTTGATCTGTGAATCCCTTACATAATGTCATTAATATTTTGGTTTGAAACATGTCATTCTTGTCATCTTGCAGTGTATGTCTCCAACAGCTGAAGTCCTTACTTAAAGCACTGTCATGAAACAGATGAAACAAAAGGTTGGTTTAGAGGTACTAATGGAAAAGCTAAAACAAAAGAAAGCAGGTTGCAATGTGACTGCAGATAACCTGATACTGCCTTGATTGCTTCTATTCAGAAAAGGCAAAAGGAGGATGAATTGGTAATTTAGGACAGTTTTTATTGATAAATCAGAGCATGTATCCATTTGGCATAGGATGTGTGGGAGGAGGAGATTAGTAAAAGGAAGTGGAGGGGAGGTTTCTGTGGTACCCAGATGACAGATTACACGAAACTGATTTTATCTTGTGCATTTCTAAACATGTAGTGATTTATGCATTTTAGATGTGTTCAAAACTATGCAATCTAGAAATGTGCAATTGAAGACTTGCCTAAGAGCTGAATCTCTAAGGGAATATTTTATTGTTCTAAGGTCTCATATGATGCCTGCGTTCCTCACTCATACTACATCTTCTGTATTGGCATCAGAAGTCTTGGGATGATCATTATGAAAAAACAGACATGATGAATTCTAAAAAATGAGTCAAAATTTTAGATTTTGACTAGAAGAGTAAAAGAAGAGAAAAATTATTCTAGAAGAGAAAAATTATTAGAGAAAAAAGCTAATTGGCAAAATCTTTCTTCCAGGCTGTCAAGATGTGAAACATTTTAAGATATTATGCTGTTGATTCAAGAAAATGTCTCAAGTTTCATTCATAGTCAATCAGATCTATTTCAAAAAGTATTTTACAATCAAAGCATAGATAAGGCTGTCAAGCTATAAAAGGCAGTAATACGTGTTAAAAAAAAAACAACAAACTGCCAAGAAAACAAAATAAAAAAAAAAAGCTCTGACTAAACATCCCACACTTAGAATGATTTTAGTAATAAAAACTGAGATTGCACCATGTTAAGGAATAATGAAAAGCTCCTGTTACTCTTGTACTGAAAGAAGCCACTACCTCTCAGACCTCTCTCCTTTATCCCACTTGTTAGGAGCTATTCCCAAAATTCTGCTGTGTGTGCCAACAGCCTGTGTTGCCTATACACAGGTACTTGCCATAATTTGATTGATTGTCCTGAAAAGTGAGTATAGGACAATTCTTACATCTCCTTAGGCTCCCTGCCAAGTGTACGATTGCCTTTCTAAGAGAAGATTGCTGGAATATTTGAATTTGAGTAACAGACTCAGTCTCAGTAACTGCTGCATAAATGCATTTTGATATTTCAGCAAAAATGTTCAACTCTATGCACAGATACATAAAAAATAATGTATCCCAAATCATTTGGGATGAAAAAGTAACAACTATTTGTTGTCACTTGATAATTTAATATCTAGACAAAGGAATGGCAGAAAAAAATCCCTTACAAGGTGATAGGTAAAGATTTCATGTGTCTAATTTTATCTGCATACAAAATGGATAATATCTATTGCTGAGAAAATAATTTAAAGCTTACCTTTTATTCATGTCTGATCAGAATGGAAGACACTACTGTTAACTCTTGATGGAGCTGTAAAACTGTCTTAGTCCATGCAGCCCTTCTTTGGGAAGCTGAGTTTGATCCCTAGAATATTCTCTCCAGAAGAGAAGCACAACAGATGAATGTTTTATCCATTTGGAACATATCCAGCTGGTAACTTACCACTTAACTTATGTTCAGACAGAGCAGTGGGCTTGGGTTTAAATTTCTATTTCCTGAGGCAGCTGACACCCTCTCAAGCCTTGTCCTTATCCACTGCTGTGTATTCCAGAGCTATAGGAACTTGGTTAGAGAGGCTCAAAGGTTTCTCAAACAACACTACTTGGTGCCATGCTATTGTGCAGAGTTCTATAATTTTTACCAGTTTATACCTCCATATTTGGAGTAGTTAGTTCACATTTTTCCAGGTAGTGTAATAGGATACATATAATACTTCTCTCTTTATGATGTACAATTTGTAAAGATTTGGAGAAGAGGACACTTCTCCAATTATGACCAGGGCAGTGTGAAATCCAACAAAGATAGGCCTGTATTACTTGCAAATAAAAAATTTTCTGTGAAGTGAGGTAACATCAGAATTTTTGATACATTTTTGACCATGTGATTTTCAGAGACTTCTGCATGTGTACACTATCTGTAGATTCACTGCCCTGATCATTGAACAAAAGCATCTACGCCTAACTGACAGACTTGTGGTCATTAAATTGTCATTATGTAATGTAAACTTTCATGTCTCACTCAATGAAATCTATCTATACTTTCTTGAGAGTTTTTGCTTTGCTCAAAGGTTTTTAGTTAAGATCTGTTATTCTGAATTTCCCTGGGGCTAATTCAGATAAAGATGCCAGAAAGTTCTTTGCATTGTTTTTATTTGCTTTGATTGTGATGGTAGCCATCAGTAAACAAGAATGCAACATGGAGATCCAAGCACCAAATATTGACCAAATAACGTCAGCAACTGCTTACCGACATTATGAATTGACTGATTTGAGAGACATAATCCAGACACATTGTGTGGTAGAAGGAGGTATACAATCCAATTTTGAACAGTGATATTTTACAGCCTTTGACTGACAGATTTTAAGGCCAAAATAGACCATTAGATCATCTAGTCACATATGTCCTGCATTTTACAGGACATTATATTTCTTTCAGTGACTTGAGACTAAGCACGTTTTCTGAAAAGATGCCCAGCTTTTATTTGAGAGCACCAGGTAACGAACAATCAATCATTCCCTTTGGGAGTTTGTTCCAGCTGTTATTTACCTACACTGTTGAATTTTTTTATCTTATTTCCATTGGAATTTTCCTGTCTTCCATTTCTAACCACTGGTTTCCATCTTTCCCTGTTAGATTAACGACTTCTCCAGTATATTGTGAGGGAGCTTATAGACTGCAATCAAGCTACCTGCCATCTGGATTTTTTTTTTTTTTTGCTAAGATTAACAGACAGATATCTTTAAGTCCTTGTTCACCTGAATTTTCTGCAGCCTGGAATAATTTTGCAGGTTTTTTCTATATCATCTCCAATTTTTTTTCAGTGACATTTAAAAAATGAACTGTTTGCAGTATGGAGAGCAGGAGGCAGTTTGCCAATATCAATCTCACCAGTGCTATCTAGAGGCAGAAAATCACCACTGCTTTTCATTACTCCTCCTCCTTGCTTGTTCCTTCTACGTTTCATTAAACCATAGTAGTGTCTATAGTAGTGTCTATATTTTACCGGGATTTTCTTTTCTACAATGACCCAGAGTTTCTTTTTCAGACTTTCTACTATGAGGAAATGCTTTTTCATTGTGCAACATGTATTGAATTTTGGCTTTGGCTGATGTAGAAGCAAATAATTTTTGTTCCTCTGTAAAATTATTTATTTTATTCCTGATCTGCTCCCCTTTGCCTTCCCCTTGTCTGTGAGGTTTGTGTAACCTTCATGGGCTTCTGTGCTAATACAGACTACTGAATCACACTTAGAAACATGGGGCTTACGTTATTCAATCCTAGAAACAGCCCCTATTTAATAAGAAATCTTTATTGCCTGTTGTTTTTGCAACTAATCAATTATCTAATTATCTGTCCTTCTAACATATGCATTGTTGTCCTGTTTATCATTAATTTGCTAATTAAAGGATAAGAGATGCTAAGTCAAAAGCCTTATACAAGTTTTATCTCTGCACTAAATTTATCAAGCAAAATTCTAATCTTGCCAAAGATTGAATCTGATTTGATTTACAAGAGCTTTTCTTTTTCTATTTAGATGGTATCAGTTGACCTGGATTATATTAATTTCATTTTATTTTTATTTCACGCTAACTTTTCTACCTCTCTTCCTTGTAAGACATAAATATCCACAATTTCCCATTGGAGAAATTTTGAACTTCTGAGCCCTTTAGAGTGTCTTTGATTTGCTAATTAATATAATAGCATTAAGAAAAGTCCAGAAAATCCTCCAGCCAACTTACTAAAAATGCATGGATAACATTATAGAGGCCTGTTGATGTAAAACTACATCATTCTAATAGATTCTCTTTAACGTTGTCCTTAGATAGCAATAGATTTCATTGAATCCCTGTAAAATGTTATTAGTAAAGCATTGTATTTCTTTCCAAGCCCTGAGCAGAACTATTAGTTTTATTTCTTTCTGTATCCTAATTTACAATTTACTATATCCTTTGTTGAAGTATTCATGGCATTTCATTATTCCTTGAGCACCTTAAAAGCTCATTACTTTTTTCCTGAAGTTATTTCAGGCACAGCTTTTCCCCCAACATCTTATCTTCTCATGTAAGTATATTTCCCATTTACTTGCCTCTTCTTATTTTCCACATTTTTCATCTTTCAGCTCTTATCATTACTTTTACGAGTTCAGTTTTTTCCATTCACTGTGGCACAATCTTAATTCAATAACAGAAGAAATTGGGACTCTAGAGGTTGGTTTTGCTCATCACATTGCTGAATTCAGCGACTGGTCTGATGGATCTGTGTGATGATGCAGGACACAGGTATGTAAGGCAAAAAGTCGCATGAAATTTGCACAAGCAATGCTACTTCTGACTCATACTTCTTGACAGGAAGCATGCTCTTTCAGTCTGTTTTTGTTTTAAGAAAATGAAAATGTAAACAAAAATGTGTTCTTGGGGCTGATGGTGATGCAGAAATAAGTCATCAGCAGGTTTAGAACCTGTTCAGTCTCCAGAACGACAGAGCTGTGGGACACGGGAGTGCGCTGTGTGTGTCACACCCTACAGCTGAGAGGTAGGAAACACAGTTTGAATCTTCATCCATGATTTTTCCATGCTTTTCTCAGGTGCTACTATCAACATGGCAATAGTAAACTTTAAGAACTCAGATGTCTGCTCCAGGACACAGACTTCCATTAGATCTTGGAAGGCGTCCTTCCCTGAATTTGAGATCCTACGGCCTGTTCCAGCTGAACCTGCTTTTCTACTCCTTCTAAATCTTCCCTACACTCTTTTTCCTGTCCTTTCCAGCTTCTCATCCAGTTGGCTTTGTTTTATGAGATTATAGATGTGTTTATAATTCACACTGGGATATTTAGTGATAATAATGGAGATATAAAGTAGGAAGTGAGTTCACCTGCATACATGCATGCAGGTAGAGTTTTGTGAACATACACACATATGAGATGCATTGGGTGTGTCATGCAAAACAAAATATGAATTTTAATGTCCTAATAAGAAGCAAGTGAGGAATTTAAAGAAAATTCTGACAGATTTCAGGTGGAAGGTTTATTTTTTTCCCCTTTCTGTCTCAAATCCAATTGTCACCTTTCCCCAAATTCTTTCTTAGTTCCCTTCTATCACACAGATGTCCTATTCCATAGCACTTTTCCAATGTCTATTCTACAGTGACTTGGTAATTTGAAAAGATTTGATAAGACTGGAAGGGTAAAAAATGTGAAAATAAAAGAGTTCCTCATATTTTTGTCAAGCCTAAGAGTAGTCAGCACAAAATGCAGCCCTGTTAATAGGTGAAAGAAATGGTGCATTTCTTTCACAATGGCAGAGGGACTACCACCTCCCTTCAGGGAATGGGGGTTGCAGGGCTCTTTCCAGGGATGCAGCTCTACACCTTTCTGCTGAAAGGTCTCTGCACTTAAACTGCAGTTCCATTTACCTGCATTTACAATCATTCCCATTGAAGTTTTCATTTTTCAAACATTCTGAACATCATGGAATCTTCTGTAATTTTTACTAGTCTTCTCTGTGACACCAACATTCAATTCCATGTTCTGCAGGGCTTGCTGTTTGCATAAGCTAAGATGTGAACTAAATTTCACTAGGTATAGAAAGTGTCCACAGCTTAGAAAAATGAAGACAGCTTGTACTTTTGTCACACTGATAGATTGTGAGAGTTAATAGAACAGTAATGGATAATGCATTGTAGGTTTGTCTTACCCTTAAAGAAATTGATATGTTTATTCATCCAGAATTGCAACATTTTCTATTAGTTATGCTTTGCTTTGTCAAGTCCTATTGGTCCGGTTAAAAAAGCCCCACAAAGAATCCTAAACCAACCAAACAAAAACAAATCAAATCAAACAAACAAAAACAGAAAAAGCACCAACTAGCTGTCTCATAATAAATTAAAGCCGAATAAATGTTTTAAAAAATCCCATAGATTATTATTCTTGCCGCATTGGGAAGTGGAAAAAGATATTAAAATTTTTTATGTTTCTCTTAAAAAGACTTTTTTAATGCTGTTTAGGTATAAATTACTGTGCTTTAGAAAGCAGATTTTATGTAACCTTTTCCTAGGCACTTTCTGTATAATAAACTTGCCAAACATCATAATGTAGAATAATGCTTAATTCCCTTGCATTATACTGTAAATATTATTTTGTCCATACAGTTGTCCAATTTTTATGAAAATTCTCATTAAAAGGTCTTTTCAAATAAATATTGGAAATATATAATTGCATTCTTTTTGTTCCAACTGAGTTCCTTTTGATATTAAAAACATTGTGCAACAGAGGAAAAAATGCATATTGTTGCAATTAATCATAACTATGACAGCATTTCAATGAATTAAAAGGCTATAAGGGACTCAAAAGACAAAAAAGAAAAAGGAAAACAAAAGAAAAGATAGCCGACCTATAAATATTTTTGTATTTGTGGACCTGAAGTGAATAAAATAAACAAAATAAAGGAGAAAAATCCTTTTAGATATTCTTCTGAAGTGGGTATCTGAATGAGACAGTATCTACGACATTTCATTTTCTTTCTTTCCACACAGCAATTTGAACTTCAGATCAGAGACTAGTGCTATCTTAAAGATGCAGGATATCCTCCTGATTTTAAAAAAAAGTCACAAAGATGGGTGGGCAGAGCAATCATTGCTTCTTTTAAGGCACTAACACAGCGACTGACGAAAGTGTCTTGTCTGGCAGTATCTCAGGTTAGAAAAAGCCACCTCAGGACTCTCAGGCAGACAATTCTCACCATAATTTTTTCTATTAATTCATCTGATATCTCTCTAAGGAAAACACTATTGCCTCAGGATTTATAATACTATATATAAGTATGCAACAGAACATAGACTTCTTCGTAGGTTTTTTCTAGAAATTACATAGAAATACTATTAAGACTGCAATCGACATGAGGTAGAAAAATAGGCTTAGCTTTGGCTTTGTTACCTGTGAATCTGAATTTGAGTGAGACATTATCAGTCATTGTCTTTTCAACCTCCTGAAGCATTAGAGGATGAAGTACTCCCGTGAGGAAAATGCAGACAGGAAACTTATTCCACAGTTCCTCATTAGGGCAAGAACCTCAAGGCAATTCCGACATTTCTGCTGTCCCCTGGCATTCATGAGGCAGTAGGTTACGGCCAATTAATCCATCTACTGTTGACACTTTTTGTTCTACTACCAGCCTGCTCTCATCTTGTGAAGTTCTCTCGGCAGTGTTCAGGAAAACATATATACTTTTCTTCTCTTAAGGGTTCATGCTCAGGATGTCTTTGGCTTAAATAGCACCAAGTTTGCTGTGAGAACTCCTTATGTCATCTTACGAATCCTCAGCATACTGTCTAGATCTCCCTGTGGACGGTATTTGCAAATTTTATTGTTACAGCTGTGTGCTTCTTTGATTAAATAAACAAGTTCACCTATCATTTTAATTGCAAGTTCATCCTGCAGGCTGTTATTTATTCTGAATGGAGAAACCATACAGATTCGATAAGGCTTGAAGCACAAGCTGAGGACAGTTTGTTGTAAGCAGTGGAGGAGGAAGCTGAGAGGCAAAGGAGCCATTTTCCTGTAATCACTGATTAGACTTTTTTTTTACCTTAGTGCATCAGTATGTAAAACTTCCACTAAGTGGAAGTTGATTGGCTATTCCTATGTCTTTTTAAACCTCACTTGTGTCTAGTAAAATTCAAATTTGTAACATTTTAGCCAGACTCTAGTAATGTCAACATGACTGCTGATGCTTTTAAAAAGCTTGAGAAGAGCTGGTTATTTTCTCAGCTGATTGAATTTTGCCACATTGCAAAATGTGCATGCACGTCAATCTCTTGAAAATGTTTTTTGGTCTGTTAAATCATAATACATACTACAGTGACTGAACTATAGTACATCCCATTAAGACAGCTGCAAGCCTACAGCTATGTTTTAAAGGGCATTCCACATCCCCTGTGTTATCACAGTTAATTACAGGAAGACTCACCAGTTCGAATTCTGTCTTTAATGTGAACCTATTTGAAATTCTGATTTGGATGAGGACCCTTTGAGGAATACAATCTATAAACTCAGAGCCAAGACTTCCACTGCATATAAAATGAGTCCCTTCATTGGCCATGAAGTTTATTTGAGTTAGAAAGAAATTACAAACACAACACAAAAAAAGAAAACTTTGTGACAATTTAACAATATAATTTTAAATCATAGGGTAAATTTTTCCGTCTTTTCTAGGGAAGATCCCTATCTTGTTCAGAGAGTTGTTAGGGAAATAATTACTCTTTCAGCTATTACTGCAAACATTTCAGTAAAATGTTTCAGATATATTTAAGCATGTGGCTAAATAAAAAACAATGTAAGCATGTGTATTTATGCATTGTCTTTTGCAGATCCATTTTGACTGGATCAGGATTTATCGTCTCTATGAAATCACAATAAAACTGAGCTCACAGCATTCTGTAGTATGCATACAGCTCCCACAGTCCCTTTACCCCGTCACCAAAGTGGTAGCTCTCAGCTGCTACATTTCCTGAACTCAGTATCATGCTCCTGATCATCTGTGACCCTCATAAATAATACATAAATTATTAGGTATACCTAATAATAATAATAAGTCTCAGTGACTATTCATTGATCAGTTGATCCTTACCTAAGATGTATTTCCTGTCACCCATGAGTGCCCTATCAGATGTGGCTTCAGGTACAAGACATCTATCAGAGACAATAGCAGCATCAGTGGTCCTCCCTAAAACACTTCACTATCTGCACCAGAAAAAATATGCAAAACTGTTTGGCATCTTCAGTGCCTTAAAGTAGTTCGTGAAACTCTATTCAATATCCCTTTGGTGTAACACCACCAGTAAGAAGGACATGCAGCTGTCCAGGGAACCAAGCGCTCCAGTATGCAGGACAGAGCTACATTTATCTGGCAGCGCAGCTTTAATGCATTCCAGCAGCTTCTAGCTGAGAGCAAAGCAGGCAGCACTAGCCCATGAACTAGAGCTCCCACGTCTTAAAATATGCAGCAGCTGAATGTCAAGTATTATCACTTTGTGACCAAACATGCACAGAATAATTTGAAGATTAATCTGAAACACAGGTAAGTACATACAAGTCAGTATAAGAAAAAACATAAATGGTATGCACTGCAAATAATTACTGCAAACACATCAATGCAAACTATCGGTCTTCATGAATTGAAAAAACTGAAAAATAATGGTTATGCAGCTGTTATTTGCTGCTTGAATCTGATCTGGGATAGTTAAAGTATAAAAAATTTAGCAACATTTATGAGAAAAAACAATTCATTTATTTGAATCTGTATTAATAGTTACTGGATGCTTTTAGTGCTCTAAGAAATGCACCATGTCTGAGTTCTGTGTCATTCTTAATTTAATTAAGAATTAATTTTATTGTGCTCAGACGAGGGTGGGGAAGGGGAAGAAGGCTGAAATGATCTCATGATCATTTGCATGAATGATCTCATTTGTGCACCAGGACATTGCTTGAAATAGTCGTCATGCACATGATAAGTAGATTATGTTGATTTTTGGAAATCCTTTCTTTGGTAAAAGTATTTTGACACTTTGAAGATTCATTATCAGCATAGGCAAAATTTATCTATATTTTGTCAGTGACATACAGGCAACATTTTAAATTTAAGGCTTAACTTTGTGATATGTGTGTTACCCTGTGAATTAATTTCTGTTAATTGACCCTGATGAACACAGAAAAAGTTATGAGATCAATAATATTTAGGTACTTATCTGCCTACCACAATCTGTGCTGAATTTGAGAATACAGTATTTTCTAATGCATTTTTTTAACTGAGAAGAAAACTGTCAACGAAGATAAACTATCTTTAAATCAGAAAATAGCTTCTTTCCTGCTGCCTTATCAAACAACACCATATAGTCTAGAAAAATGTGCTTTCTGAATTGCTAATGGGAAAATTTTTATGTCTTGGACTAAAAGTTATAACACTTGATTTGGGTAAGCATATTTAAATTACTTTGCCTCCTAGAAATAAAGTAAAGCATGTGGGAGTGAAATATTTAGTATTGTTTTTGCCAGATGGGTGGGAAAATATTGGAAAAAATTGCAGAAATTCAGGTGTTACCCTAAAAAAATTAAGCAGGAAAGAGCTAACAGAAAATAAAATTTAGGAGAAATAAGTATCATCAGAAGTTACAATCCAGCATTTGAAACCCAGCTATGAATATCAGTGAGAAACCGTAAAGGTTAATCAGAAATTTTGCAGAAATTTAATATATATTTCATTAATATTGAATTAAAGATTATATTGTTGTTGGTAGTTAACTGGGACAGGGCAACATGGGCTGCATGGCTCAGCATGTGCCCCTGGTAACTAAGAAAGCTGCAGGATCATCTCCAAAGAGCTGGAGATGCTGAGTATGACACTCAAGGGCTACTGAAGAGTAAAAAGTAAGGGTCATTGACTGATCACAAAATGAGGTTGTAAACCACTGCTCACAACAAGATATGTTGGAATGGGTCCTGGAATGTCCTCAGCTTTGTCCAGGAACTCTCTGATCCATTGACAGCTGGTGAACATCCAAACAGAGCCGTGTTCTAAGGGGTTACCAGCATGACAAATGTGGCCCAGCACTTGGGGCCCCTCACCTCTCAGGAATGGAGAGTCCATTCAGATGAGTTCCCAGATGTTGTGTTGAAAGAAATAATTATTTAGCCATCTACCACTACCATATTTCCTATATTCCTATATTACAATTCCTATATTTCTAAAAGGATTAAAAAGATGGTTTAGGTACAATATTGAATGTTTTTGTTTATTCGGAAATGGAAAAATAAATTATTGCTGCAGTTAACTCTCTAAATATTGTATTTTATCTGAGTTCCAAACCAAGGCAGGGACATGACACTGAATTCATAAAAAAATGCAAAGCAGTTCAAAGATCTTGAAGAAATTATGCTTAAGCAATATAATGCTACTTGATCAAATTGTAAAGAAGGTAAATTCTCCCATAAGTATTTTGTAATTCAACTATGGCACAAAATAAATTATTATCTTTTCCTGTGTTTGTTCATGTGTTGATATATAATACATAATGTGTACATAATGCATTTTAAAGAGTTGTCTCAATATTTATTTAGCATATAGGTATGATAGCTAATTTGGAAAGTTAATGAATTCTTTTTCTTTACTAAAATAAAAGATCCTTTATTTTTATTCCAGTTACAACTTTCTGTTCAAAGAGTGATCTCTTGCTTAACAAAAGGAAACTCATATCCTGCAAACCCGCATTTTTTAGTACTCTCCATATTTCAATGTATTATTTAACTTTCAATAACATACCTGAAGACATAATCAAACACAACAGTAGCCAAGCAAACATCCTTTTCTGTCTAAAACTCCAGATAAATGACGCTAATTATTTGTGGTCTTTATTTTAAGAATAATGAACTGTGAACATTAGCTTCAGGTAATGAACTGGGTTTATTGCTATAAGCTTATAACAAAACAAAACAAAAGAGAATAATACTTCATCTTTCATTCAGGAATCTACTCTGCATGAACTTCTCTCTTGCAGATTGTAAGTAAAGTCAAACAAAAGTTAAAGAATATGCCTAAACATAGTAATACTTCCAAGCCAGTGCAACTTGATAATCAGTGTCAATTACTGCTTTTGATAATGGAAAACAACAGCTAAGGTGAAAAAATTAATACAATTCTCAAATGTATGTTAAACAGATGAATAATGCTTAATAAATGTGCTTAAATATCTGTAATCACAACAATCGAATTATTTTCGACATAAAACTTTGCTTACAGTACAAACTAATCTATATAGTTGCCCAAAACACATGTTCATTTTTCAAAACTACGATTTCTTTTAGTAAGTAAATTTGTAAGTGATTTTAAAATACAGCGACATGAGTTACAAGAAAATTTGAATTCAAATCAGTAAATAACTCACAGACTTGAAGTTCCATCATTGATTTTCAGGCCTATAGAGTGCAAAACCCATAAACATAAGTATTTACATCCCTGCAGGAGAAATAACTTAATTACATCACAAACTACTGTTATCAGTTTAGCAACGAAAACCAAGGATTTGCTGAAAGTAACACTGCTCATTTTTTCAGAATGTTATTTTAAAGGCATAAATAACTCAGACACATTTATAATAACACAGAGAAATATGGTTTTTACTCAAATTAATATTGACCAAATTACACTCAATTTAATATTTTTTTGATACATTTATAAGCTTTTCTTATTTTTAAAAATTTATACTTGGAATAGATTGAGGAGGGACTCTGGGAACTTTTGGAATTTTTCTTCTTGTTTTTTTCCTTCTTCAACTGATCTTCTCTCACCTGCTGACTATGTACCTTAATTTATTCACGGAAAAAAAAATCCCTATGGTTTTGCTCAATACAATGATAAGCAGCACTGCAAATACTTCACACTTTAAAGGCAGATAATTTATTTCAGTGTTTCTGCTGAGATTGAAAACAGCGGTGCCATGAAAAACTCTAAAATCCCTAGCAATGAGTGAAAAATCAAAAGCACATCAGAGTCTCACACACATTCAGAAATCTTTCATGTGTAGCAAAATAAACATTATTATTCCTTTCTGATATTGCTATATTATTATATTTTCTAAATGTAAATCGAGGGATTAAACAATTGAATAAAAGCATGTTGATTTTAATGTCAGGTTTACCCTCTGCAGAATAGAAAATACAGAAAATTCTCTCTTTATGAACAATCGCTATGTTGCGCGGTAGAGCTTTTCCATAGTGTCTTGCCATTTATAATATAAGAAATGTATCAGCAGTGGAAAGCTTCAGCATTAAAACCTCTTATAGTTCACTGGATTCAATTCTTTTGTCTTACTAACTGTAAGGATTTCTTTTTCCCCACTCTTTTTTCCCACAAGATCAAGATTACAGGAGTTAAGTCACATTTTTTTATACATATATGTGAATATGTACAAATCTATACATGTTGTCTTTAAGACTCCAAATAACATAGAGATGGGGACCCATTCTTGCTATCCTTCTTTGCCTTTTTTGTTTTTTTTACCCTGTTGTGATTGACCTGCCATTTTGCATTTAAAATGTAAATTAAAATCTGCAAGACCAGTATCAGGTTAGTGAATATCAAAAAGATTTACAAAGCAGGTGAGACTATTAGGGGAAAATATTTTATTAAAAAACCAATATAACTGGAAGAAAGTAGAGGCTTTTAGGCATAAAAGATCTTTCCAAGTCTGAAACAGAAACATTCCAATAATTTTTGCCACAGTGGTTGCTGCTACTGTTACACAAAAGACTACTACTGCTTCTTGCAAGGTGTTGAATTGCACTATATATAAAGTTTTAAAATATTATTTCTGAGATCATGGCTATATTACAAATCAGAGCTTGTATTTCTTTGGGTTCGTTAATAACAAAAGGCAATTTTCACTGAATAATCAGCTCTGTTTCATTAAGCAGGCCCTTGGTTGTTATGCATTAACAATTTTTTTTTTACTGGGAGTGTGAAGACAGAACATTGGTCATTTTATACACCGGCAACAGAGCTATCAAATCAAAGCTATTGGATATTTATATTGTGATAGCTTTTATGCGCTCTAGTTAGAATTGTCACACTGAGCCAGCTACCAGACAAACAGAGCACCCTGCTCTCGTAAGATTAGAAATATATCAGTAACTAGATATTCTGAAACTACATAGGGTCCTACAGGGTCCTTATATGGGAATGGCTTCTTTGCTGCACCAGCATCTTCCTTGCTTCTGGTAGCCTAGAGAAAACCCAAAGCTTGCTGAAGTAAAAATATTTGTTAGCTGATTACTTGGTTTTATTCTATTCTACTTATTGAACTGTTTAGCTTGAAAGTGAATAATTCTGGATACAGATTTTCTGGAAGACTCGAGTATGTAATTTTGCCACAAATTAAACATCAGTTAGTACCAGAAGAACTGATCATTCCAAGGAATGCTCTGTGTGCTCTGCCTTTGGAACTAACTGGAATAGATCAAGCAGTGTTTCACAAACTATTGAAAGCCCTTGCTAGCAGGAGCATGGTGACCCAGACAGAGCTCTCCAAGAAGCAGCAGCTGCTCAGGTCTGTGGCTGCAGGGAGGGCTCAAGCCTGGCATTAGTGTTGGAAGACAATGGAAAAGACACCTCTGAGTGGTGTGGATGATCTGCTCTGCCCAGTGGCAGGGCTTAAAGTGAAGGTGAAGAGACTGAGGAGTGTAAGGGAGTGAGAAAGATAGATCACACCCTTCCACCCTGAGAGAAATGCAGAGGATGTAAATTCGTCATGGATTGGAGGAGACCCAACTTTCTTGCCATCAGACTGTAGGAGGGGACCTGAAAGATGATGGTGAATTGAGACAGGTCCCCACTCAAAGAGGTTAAAGAATCCCCTCCCAGTCTCCCTTGTCTTCCCAGGAGCCCTCATAAAATAGGTATGAGGGCCTGGAACTTGGCAGATGACAGTGGAGAAGAAGGTCCATCTGAGGGGTCTCCCACATTAGCACAGGCAACTGGATGGATCATTACTACAGGTAACAGGAAAAGAAGGCTGTAGTGGGTAATTCCCTTCTGAGGGGAACTGAGAACCCTCTGTGCTGAACAGACCCAGCCCACAGGGAAGTCTGCTACCTCCCTTGGGTAAGAGATACTACCACAAGACTCTCTGGACTAATTCAACCCACTGTTGCTTGTGCAGGTCACCAGTGATAACACAGTTGACAGAAATGTCAGGATAAAAATAACCTCAGGCCACAAAAACCCCTGCAGCATTATAGGCTGGGACAGAGAGACTGGAAAGCTGCTGGATGGAAAAAGGACATGTGGGTGCTGGTCAACAGTGTCTGAACACAAGCCAGCTGTGCCCAGGTGGTCAGGACGGCCAAGGGCATCCTGGCCTGCGTCAGCAATAGAGGACCAAGGAAAATATTCTTTCCCTGTACTGAATGCCAGTGGGGTGACACCTTGAATCCTGTGTTTAGTTCTGGGCCTTTAAATTCTGGAAGGATTATGGTGCTAGAGAGAGTTCAGAGAAAGAAACAGAGCTGGGGAATAGTCTGGAGCACAAGTCTATTGAGGCACAGCTGAGGGAGAAAAGGAGGGTCAGGGTGACCTTATAGTTCTCCACAACTAAGGAGTTGGCTTAGGTTGATCTGTTCTCCAACAGGTAAGGATTGATCTGTTCTCCCACAGATCTAGAGAGAGGATGAGAGGACACCATCTCAAACTGGACTAGGTGAGGTTTAGGTCAAGCATTAGGAGAAATTTTTTCCTGGGAAGGGTGATTAGACATTGGAATGGGCTGCCCAGGGAGGTGGTGAAGTCACTTAGCCCAGAGGTGGTTAAGGGAAGACTATATGAGGCACTCAATGCCCTGGTCTAGTTGACACGGTGGTATTCAATCATTGGTTGGACTTGATGACCTCCAAAGTTGTTTCCAACCTAATGGATTCTGTGGTTCTAATAAAGAATTATAAGTTTATGTTCTGAAGTGTTCAGAATAGCATCACTTCTCATTAGTTTTATATATGTCCTTAATTATTCTGATAATAACACTTCAAAGTAGTTAACAGCAATAAACTAGTTGCCATGAAAGAGACCCACACACTGCTGTTGCTTTATTTTCTGTGCATAACTGCCTGGGAAAAGATAAATGAAATTAATAAGTGCTCCTTCTGTCGAAAATTACAATTCCCTGCAGTCATGGGGTGTATCCTCTCTTCCTCCTTTAGACTACTTAAACTGTGAGTATAAAGTTAGTGGGAAATTGTGACAGAACCATGCTGATCCACTTAGCAAAGTTTGGTAAATATGAAACAGCAGGTTTTTTTCCCTTTGCCATTAGCATGAGCACTACTGACATGCTGTTCAAAATGTGCAGCCCTTTTCGCTATCTACTGAGAGTTTCTGCTCTTGCAAGGTTGTCAAACATTTGCTAAGACCAATACATTGGATATTTACTGCAAATGAGTACCTGATCTGTAGGGACACCCCCATTTATTATGCTAGCCCCATCAAAACACAACCTCTCTGTCCACTGGGATCCTCTCTACTAACAGCTAACAGCTTGGCCTCTGCTATGCCTCTTCAGATCTTTTGGGTAGATTTTGCTGTAGGCAACCTGGATTAGAAAAAAATTATTTGAAAAAAGCTAATCAGAGAAAAAACATTTCCAGTTTACTTTTGTAAAGCTGAAAATGCCAAAAGTTATGTATTGATAAGTTTTTTTAAAAAAACAGATTTTTTAAAATGCAACAGTTTTTTATACTCCTAAATGTTTCATTGATTTGCAAATCTCTTCTAAGCATTCACTCTGTGAAGCAAACCATGAAGGTGTTAGAAATACAGTGAACAAGTAGAGAATCTAAAAGGATGGAAGAGGGCCATTAGAACCTGCCCACCTTCTCAAGAAGGAAACTGGCTAAACCTGTGATCTGTGTTTCTTGAAGTTTTATTTTCAATTCCTAAGGGGACTCAGAAGAGAAAAATTAGACATTCACCTTAGTGAACAACAACAACAGCAAAAATTTTGCAGTCATATTTTTCGTTTCTAGTAAAATGACACCTAGATGTGAGAATCAGATTGGGAGTCCCTTGTAATTGCTGAGCATATGTGTCACTAAAGCAAATGTTACAGTTGTGAAGCACTTAATGTCTCAGCAAAAGTGATGATAGTATTATACCTAAACTGCTAGTCAGGAAGACAAATCGAACAGTGATCATTTATGGGCACAGCTTGCAGCTAAAGTTTTCAGTTATCTTAATTCTGCTTTGATTAGTAACAGTAAGCAACAATTCAAAAAGTCACAGGCAAAAAAAAAGCAACTGGCCCCAGTCAAACTGAGGGCGCATCCTGCAACTTATCCTGTTTCAGAGAGTAGCCAGTCGCTTATGAATGGGGAAGGGTATAAGGAATAAGTGTAAAAATGCTTACCCAGAGTATTATTCTGGTCTTCAGCAATTCAAGTCAGCAGTCCCATGGGGTTAATAGACTGCGTGGATTATTCTTTCTTAAAATCATTAGGGGCCTTTTTTTTGACATGCATAAGCTTGTAGCATCCAAACAATTCTGAAGCAAGAAATTCCACAGAGATGCTACCTGTCCTGCATAGTGAAAGGAACTGTTGTTGCAAAGAGACTTGAAAAGAGAATAAGGTCATGTGCCGGAAAGAGGTGTGAAATAGACAAATAAGTAGGAAGACTGTCTATCACTGAAGGGGTATCAGGAACAGCCAAAGGTGATACAGAGACTCCAACATCAGAAGGCATGAAAGGACACTTTATTATTGGAAATCTACAGTTCTTATAGAAACAATGGTGGACCTAAGACCTGATTGGCCTTAAGGAAGGATTCTCTCACACTATTGGTGAACTATGAATAGCATACTCTGGAGAACCATATCTAAAAACAATAGTTGCAGAAAGAGAGATAATAATTGTTTGAATTCTTTCCTCCAAGTTTCCCACAGCTTCTACACAGCTTCCATCTCTGTTCCCTCTCTGTTTCCTTCTCTCTCTGTTCAGAGGATATGTGATTCTACACTGGCCACAGTCTTTAATAGCAGCACAGCAGTTTCTGGGATAATCAGACAGTGAGGAGGTGATAACAAAACAAGCACTTGCAGTGATGACTGCCAAGTTTTTAGACATCTGTTTTTCCAGTGGGGTTAAACTCAAACTTTTTGTGTTGCTTCTGTATGTGGCATTGCCGTAAAATGAGGAAGAAGCATAGAAAGTGTACTGCTGTTCCAGTGATGGCCCCTGGTGTTGTCTTGTCCATAACACGCCCCTTGCTGGAGTAATTTGTAATTTCAGATTTAGCTGGGCTGTCTCAGTCACTTTGTAACCCTCCAACTCTCAGGCAGAAAGAATCTGTGCAGAAAATTGCGAGAGAGCGATTTCCTGCAAGGGCAGGAGGGTAAGTGGAAATGCCTCCTAGAGTCAGATTCCTTTCTGTTTGCACTCTCACCAAGGCAGAGAGTACATGCCTGCTTCTTTCCACAGGTCTGTTTAAAGCATGCAGAATGTTTAAAATGGGTACACAATGATTCAATGCTTCAAAAATTCAAGTCAGTCAAGGTAAAAAGCTAGCAAGATGGGGATCTTTGCTGACAGCTGCAGAAACAACCAGCACTCTCTCTTTGTTCTGCTTTACAGCACTATCCAATATTGTCAGCATCATTGTCATAGCTGGGATGTGGCAACCTTTTTCAACCTAATGAGCTTAGTTTGTGATCTAAAACATTCCTAATAAGCTTAATGCACATTCCAAGGGAATGGGAGACAGCAGGCTTGATGCTGTATGGTACCTCTCATACACTGCAGGAATTAAAAACTCTCAGCATGATTTATGACCAAGGTCAGTGAATGCAAGTAAAGTCATTAAAGCATTTATGGGGGGCCTGGATAGATTAGATGCCCTTATTGACCTCTGCACTATACTTCCATTTCTCTGCAGATAAATAAATAAAAAGGCTTTATTGGAACCAGATATTTTCAGAGCAAGTATGGTTATTAACACAATTATTACAAAGCTTCATATCTTAATTCTTTTATTCTGTATTCTTTGTGTCTTGTTTAGAAAACACACACTTATTGCTTTTGAAAATGTATCAGCAGAATGTATACAGAGTCTTGTGTTTCATTAATCCAATGACATCTATGCTCTTGATACCTCAAAGTTCATTTAAAATGTATCTATCAGATACACTTTTATTCATTTTTCTTTAATGAACCGATGTGGTGGCAGGGAAAAAGGCTTTTGGCTGAGGGTTGGCCGTTGTTTTTTCCTTTTTTTTTAAATTTTGCCTCCTTTTTGTTAATTTTAGCTTCATTATTAAGGTGAATTGTAATGATGTTTAAATCCCTAGAGGCACACTGGTTTAATTTGATTTTTTCTGATAGATGAGAAAAAAAATGTTAGGAGTTGCAATCTTGTATTCCATACTCTTGGGCTTACATTTTTAATGTGTCTTTCAAACTAAAATTGATTTTTCTCTTTCTTTAAAATAAAAAAACCCCATATTTTATGAGATAATTAATACCTTTAGTATTTTTTAAAATTTCTTGATAAGCATCTAGGTTGAAGAGAGGAGCAGTTGTTTTCCTAACTATTGATAAGAATCTATAGTATTTCAAATTTATTTTTTTATTTCTTTTAAAGAGAAGATGGAATGCACAAACATCTGTGTAAAAACTTTCAGTTAATTAATTACTTTAAGTCTTGCATTTCTAAGTTACTATCTGCTTTATCTAGTGGAAACCATAATTTCTAGAGAAGTCCAAGTACAAGCTTGGACTTTTTAAATTCTAGTGAAATAAATGGTAAGAGTTCATTTGCAGGAGATAGGGAAAACTTCAAATCTAACTTTATATCAGTTAAGAGTTGAAAATATTTTACAGGTATCTCAATCATAGAATCATAAAATGTACTGATCCATCAGGGTCATTGAGTCCAGTTTCTGGCCCTGCACAGGACAGCCCAAGTCACACCATGTGCTTGAGAGTATTGCCCAATTGGTCAGGCTGGTGCTGTGACCACTGCCCTGGGGAGCCTCTTCCAGTGCCCAGACACCCTCTGGGGCAAGAACCTTTACCTGATACCCAGCCTAAACCCGCCCTGACACAACTTGAAGCCATTCCCTTGGGTCCTGTCTCTGTGCGCCCCAGAGGAGAGATCAGGGCCTGCCCCTCCTCTTCCCCTTCCAATGAGGAAGTTTCAGACCCCAGTGAGGCCTCCCCTCAGTCTCCTCCAGGATGAACAAACCAAGGGCCTTCAGCCATTACTTATAAGGCTTCTCAAGGCCCTTCACCAGCTCTGTGTCCTTTCTTTGGACGCTATCTTACAGCTTTATGTCATTTTCATTTTGTGGCACCCAAAACTGCCCCCATCAGTCGAAGTGAGCCCCCCCAGCCCACAGAGGAGCAGGACAATCCCCTTCCTTACCCAGCTGGTGACACCATGATTGATGCCCCCAGGTCATGGTTAGCCCTCCTGGCTTCCAAGGCACATTGTTGACTCAAACTTTATTGCTATCTAAAATCTTTTTTCTGACTATCTGTATGAACATATGAATGATTGGACTTCTGGCTTTGTGTGATTATTTAGTATAGTGACTAGCATAGTTGTGTTTATTTTGCTGTAAAGAAGAATATAGGCAGAGAGAATTGGGATTGTTCAGCCTGCAGCTTTGAAATCTTTCTTCTGACCTAATTGTGGCTTTCTAGTACCAGAAGAGATTCTACAAAAAAGATGAAGAGAGACTATTTACAAGGGCATGTAGTGACAGGACAAAGGGCAATGGCTTCGCTCTGAAAGAGAGCAGGTTTACATTAGATATTAGGAAAAAATTCTTCCCACTGAGGGTGGTGATGGACGTGATCCCTGGAGGTGCTCAAGGCCAGGCTGGATGGACCTTTGAGCAACCTGGGATATAGGAAGATGTCTCTGCCCAATGGCCATTGGAACTGGATAATCTTTAAAGTCCCTTCTAACCCAAAGCATTCCATGATACCATGATACCAAACCCTTTTCCATCTGTATTAAACTGGAACTTGTGAAGCTTGAGCATCTACTTCTCCTCCACTTCTGTTTAAAATCTCAGTTCTTCTCTTGCTAGTCTGCTTATTAGCAAATGGCTAATAATAATTCTGGAATAAGTAGAAAAAGAGGCTAAGGTACTTGAAGTCTGAAAGCTTGCTGGTCCAACACACACTTTAATCCACAAAGAATGCCGGAGAAGCCAAACTAAATGCTTGTTTAATATAACAAGTTAACTTGGGACAGCCCTGTGTGTGTTAGGAAAAGGCACTGTGTAACCTTGTTACAGACCTCAGACCTCAGGTCTTCCCTCAGCAACAAAAATTACCAGAACTATTGTCTGAGTTGGGATTGGGACAGAGAAACGAAACCATTTTTCCCACTTGAGCCAAAACATTAAACCAGCAGGAGAGTGCTTTTCAAACAGCAAAATAAAGTAGAACTCTGAATTATTTTTCTACAGTTTTCAAGATCCTTTCTCTAGATATGCTTTTGTCTTGGCCTTATGTATTTTAAATATTTACTATGAAAAATTGCCATAACTATTCAGCACTGACGTTTTGTATTTACTTCAGCTGCAATGCATGTTGCTAAACATAACTAACAGTCTTAATTCATAGAAACCAAAAAACCCACATGCATTACAGCAGTGTGCAGCAAAAGTCACAGATGTGTTCACAGACATCAGTTTGCATCAGGGGTCCCTAACCTCTGCAAGCACAGAATTTTAACTGGAAGCTTTGGCCCATTTCAAGCAGTTTCAAGTAATTTTGCAATAGTGGGTGAACATCAAGGACTGAAAAATATTTTTTGATTGCTTTTTCTGGGCCTGTTTAAAGCCTGACTTTACAGCATGCAGCGGTGGTCCGCGGCCTGAGACCTTTTGACCCGGCTAGCGATGAGGGCGGCCAACAGCCCCACTGCAGCGGGGGGTGTCAGGGCCGTGGCAGGGCCCCAGGGCTGGCAGCTTCAGGCTCCCCTCGGCGGCGGAGGCCTCGGGCTGTGCCTGCGGGACGAGGTCTCAGGGGAGAGCTGCGAATCAGGACGAAGAGAATGAGACACGGACACTTCCTGGCGTCCAAACCGGCTTAACGTCCCGGCGGCAACCAGCATGGATTGGCAGAAAAAAGGGGTAGAGCATGAGGTTATAAAGGGAGGTGGGAACCAAGGGAGGGGTTTACAGAGAACCAATCAGGAGAGGTTGGGGGATGAACTGAACATGACAGACTTGAAGGGAGAACCAATAGATACATTGTATAGGAGGGGCCCCGGGACCACAGCCAATCACGTCCCCTACTGAGGGGAACATTCTGGAAAACTGGGAAGGGTGGGGAGTGGTTGACTGGGCCCAGGGAGGAGAGAAAACTATACATATTTGGGAATGGAGAGAGGGGAAATTATATAACGTAGGAAAAACCATAGCAACCATATAATAGACAGAAACTGAGGCGGGGAAAACTGGGAGGGCAGAACCATCATAACAACATAGGGGAGAAACAGAACATACCAACAAAACACTACAACAATAGCAGACAGGCTATGAAAGCCTGAAAGTTTTCAAAAGTGTTTGCAAAGACAACCTGAATAAAAAAATACTTATAAATGTGTGTCTCCATGACAACATCGTTACCATGTTGTTCTCATTAATCCCACCTGTAAACCTGGCTTCATTTTTTCCCTCCTCTATAAACCCTGTTTTCAGTATGTCTTCTAAGTAGGCATTTAACAAGAAGTATTGTATACTAAATGTTTTTGTATTTCCTTAGGTTATCTATAAATTATAAAAGAAAACCTGATAAAGGAAATCCAGATTTGTACCTCGCCATTGTGATTTTATTTCCCTCTTCTGCTGAAGGATGTCTTTGGTGAACAAAGACTTGTATTTTGCAATGTACCTGAAGAACAGGTTCTTAACTTAATTGAAACATCAAAAATTTCTATTTCTGAAATTAGGTTCTGATTTGGATACAACTTATCAAAACAATGATGTCATTTTCATAAGCATTGTCATTAGCTGGCAATTTATTCATTGAAAAGAATCTTCTTGAATTCTTCATTTAGAATAATACTTCTTCACTGTTGCACCATTCTTACAGATAAAATTCTTCACATATCAGACACAGCTACTGTGAATGCAACAGCTCCTGGCCAATAAACATCATCAGTTAACACTTTTCAGATGTAGTCGCTGTACTCTTTAGCATACAGAAAATAAATATTCATTGATCACTTTGCATTACAAGTCATCTAATTCACTCTGGTTTTCCTAGGCAGACTGAAAACAAGACCACAACAGAGATCTGGTTTAGGTACTCAGGTGAATACCTACTGTGGAAGGATCCAGGCACTTCCATGTTTGCCTAGACTTTCACAAATAAAGCATAACATCAATCAACAAATCAAATAATTTTACTCCAAGACCTATTATTGCTCAGAGAAATCCTGACAGATTTATTTCTAATCCATGTGACAGAAGGTATATAAAGTAAGGACATCTCCATGAATTTGAGAACAGAAAAATGAATGGCTCCTAATGCCAAATTTCTAACAGGAAGGCACAGTTACCTCAGCTCCTAAGCTCATATGTGCATGCAGGCTGTGCTTTGAACATGTTTTACAATTCCCCTTCCCATGCTTCAATTCTGTGCAAATGCAATTAGGTTGGAAGCTAAAATGGAGCTTCAGTGGGGCTTGTCAAGCTCACCACCCTGGTTGCAGGCTCAAGACCATTCCATACCACCTCCTAGGCAGCTTGGACTGAGGGTCTTCACTTTATTAGATCACCTATTTCGTGCACACAGGCAGAGGATATTGTGCGGAGGTACCCTCGTCTCACAGGACCGCTTGCATGACTTCTGTTTTGTCATCAGCATGACTAGCAAAAGGAAATTTGCTTTTTCACCTCCAGTGTAATTTTGGAAGTTACCACGACTGAATGCAAAATCATAGCTGCCTGTTTAGATTTCAGCCAAGAAGATATCCCTAACTGCAAGAATCCTGCTCCAGGGTCTTTTCCATGCTAGCTTTACGTCTATCAAACAATGTATGATCAAGGATTTTCCAGTAGGATATGATCTGTGGGACACTGTACTGAGACTGTAAGGAAAAACTACAAAGCTGATTAAATGTGGGCAAGGATCACTATGTTCAGACACTTTGTAAAATTACATTACTGCATTTAAAACAAATAATACAGACCAGAAAAAATTTCTATGGAACAGGAGGGAAAGCTGCTTCTGAGGCACATGAGATTTTGCTGCAAAGGAAACTGTTTTGAAGGCATAAAAAACCCCCCATTTCCAGGCTGCTTGTTTGCACTGGCATATTTAGAATGGAGATAAACAAGAGAAACCAATGCTGAGGTGCTGATCCCTTCTCCTGGGGATCCAGTGATAGGACATGAAGGAACAGTACAAAGCTGAACTAAGGAAGGTTCAGATTGAGATTGGGAAGAATTTCTTTACCCATGAGAGGGTAAAGACCTGGAACAGGATTCCCAGAAAGGTGGTAAATGTCCAGTGTCTGTCAATGACTGAGGCATTTGGACAATGTCTTTGATAACATCCCTAAATTTTGATGAGTCCTAAAACCTTCAGATGGTAATAGAAAAATTTTATAGATCACTTTAAATTGAAATGTTCTAGTCTATTATAATCTAGTCTATTTCTTTCCATTCTTTTCTATCTATATGCAAGAGTAGGAGCTTTTTCATTGAGAATATGATTTTTGCTCAGTTACAGATATCCCATATAATAAAGAATTGTTGCTATTTTTCATTTTTTAGATAATTTACTAATAGTAAAGTACAAGTACTGCAACTCTAACTAGCATATTTATCACGCATCCTTTGCTTGCAGACTTCAGAGTGTCTCCACATTACAAACCTCTTGCTTTACTTTTTTTCTTGCTAAGAGCCACTGCGTGTGGACAATATTTTATGTTTTGGATGGCAATCTACTGTGCCAATGGATCATGTGCATTGCTTTTGTCATAATCCTACAATCAACACATTTGCACAGGTGTTTTATTAAATCCTCTCAAGGTTGTTGTTATATGAGTAGTGTATAAATATAAATACACTGATGATAAGTAGTTAATTTCGGATAAGCCTAAATTAACACATCCACAAGAAAAACTTGGTTTGTTTAATTTGGACTCTACAGATATCTAAGTGCTTGAGAACTACATTAAGTGAGAGATTGTTCTCTATTTAGAATTACAGGAAAAAATAATTTAAATGTTCTTCACCAGAATCAAATCCAAGTTCATTCAGAAGATGAATTCAGAGAAGGTGAAATTTATTAGAAATGAAGCTGTTTAGAAGGGTACGCCCTGGCAGCAACTCCTAGATTTGCCTGTGAGTAGTTACAACCCTGGCTCACTGGATGCAGAGACAATTGACACGGGTAAGCTGATCAGGGGTTGTAGCCCTCTTTTTGGACTCTCTAATATCTGTAGATCTTTCTGACACTGAGGCACCCAAAACTGCCTTCAGGACTCAAGTGAGGTTGCTCCAGTGCAAAACAGAGCAGCACAATCCCCTCTCTTGCCTGGCTGGTGATGCTGGACCTGATGCCCCCAGGACAGGAATGTCTCTCCCGGTTGCCAGGGCAGTGCTGGCTCATGTTCAGCTTGCCATGGACCAGGATCTCCAGGTCCCTTTCCACAGTTCTGCTCTCCAACATCTCATTCCCTGGTCTGTCCATACACCCAGGGTTGCCCCATCCCAGGTGCATAATCCAGCTCTTTCCCTTGTTGAACTCCATACAGCTGGTGATTGCCCAGCTCTCCAGTTTGCTGAGGTCTCCCTGCCTTAGAGGAAGCCATCATCTCCTCCCCATTTAGTATCATTGTCAAGCTTAGTGTACCTTTGAGGTAGAGAGAGGATAGGAGGATGGAGAAGGTTAGTCCACGGGCTCTCCTCTCTGTGCATGACTCACCAGTGAGCCAAGAGCCATTACTGCTCAATATCAAAGGAGATTAACTGCCCAAGAGCTTTCCTTATTCTGTCATTCCCCTTCCTTCCCAATTGAACCTGGAGGAAGTTCACATCCCCTGCTTTTTCAGGATCTTCAGTATGACTTTTAATGGCATTTGCTGCAATGGCCTTTATGTGGGTTAAGAATTATCATAGTGCAGCGTATGCTAAAAACCCTCTCTTCTGCTCTTGGTCTCACTTCAGAGTGGAGAAAACCCTTCAGAGTAGAGAGAACCATTTAGTCACACTTAAATTACCACCAGACATGCTGGAAGCAGAGCAGTGTTCCATCTATGCCTTTTAGTTGGGCTTCCCAAATGTTTAAAGTCTGGTATCTCTCCTAAGAACTAAGATCTAAAATAAGTTTGGATTTAGAACTTTTATGAAGTAAGGAAAAGCCTTTCACCATAATTTTTGTTTTACTTTACTCTCATTTAGTTCTAAACCCATTAATCTTAGCTGTACAGAGACTGACAATCTGAAATTTGTCAGTCTCTAAGCAGGGAAATATGCTTATTGAGGATGTGGAATTCTGGATATTTATACAATATCGTCTCAGATATCTCAAAAGGTCACAGACCTACAAGCTTTAAATGTTCACATTTGCATTAAAAAGCTGCAATTTGTGAATTTTTGGTGGGGAGATGCAAGCTGAATTCAGGATCTGCCCATAAATACGCTTTTCCTTTGACAAAGATGTCTTATTTTGTCATTCCAAAAATATATCTGTATTACAAATACTTGTCAGAAGCAACTTTGAGCATCTAATAAATGTCAAACCATTTAATCGCTTATGTTATTTATGTCTGTACATTCTTTATGGCACCTTTAGGACAAGTTAAATTTTGCCATCTTTTGAACAGCTGCTTGAATGAAACGTGTCATCTTTTTTGATACACAGTAGGTGAAATGTGTGCAAAACTTGGAGCCAGAGATTGTTAAGCCTGCTACTTCTCTGAACTTTTTCCTACTCTTATTGCTGAGCTTGTAGCCGTAGTGCGCTTCTAATACTGCAAGTTGCAACAAACTGGTGTGAGGTTTCCAGTAAAAATAAATGAATTGGGTTTCTCACAGAGACAGCAGCTTTTCAAATCTTGCTTTATCATCCATTCTGCTGGTATTTTTATCTGACCAGGGGTGACACACCTGTGCAGGATTTTCTTTTTATCTCCTCTTATATTTCAAGATTTTTTTTCCTGTCTCAGACCTGTCACTGACAATCCTTTTGTGTTTTCCTTGGTACCTGAGAGATTTAATGGCCGAGTGCAGTAGCCAAACCTTTAGAAATTTTTGCTGTAACTCTGCAGAGACCGCTTCAGTGAGGGCCACAGAACTGTCAACATGAAAAGTGAGAGACCCCTGTGGTTGAACTGTCTCTAGTGTATTTGTTTCTGAAAATGACATCAGAATGGGTAAATGGAATTCTTTCAACCGCTCAGTGGCCTTACAGATGCACGTGATCTTCTTGGGGTCGTGTAATGGGGTGAAGATGTGCTAGGAAGTTGGCCTAGCAACTGTTTGATTTTTGATAGTTAGCAGTTTGAAAGAAATCAATTTTTGGCAAGCTTATTAATGTTAAATACTTAAACATCATAGAAGCATGTAATTTAAACACAATTAAACATTTATTAAATGTCAAATATCAATAAATGATTGATAGAGCATTCACTGGTTGAGTTGAAACCCTGGGGCTACTGTGATGACCACAGTGAATTGGAAATTGACTACAAATAAAATGTTGAAGGATTTGAGGCATTTTAAAGGCAATATAGCTTCCTGTGAGTTAAGTAGTCTTATTTTGAAATTAATACAGGACCTGCTCCCACAAATATTCCCATTAACAGTCTGTTAAAGGTAATGGGACTATTCAAAAAGACACGTGCTCCTTGCAGTAGTAAATCTTTGCAAATTATGGAAATTCATCATCTTGAAAAGTAATGATGACTTTATTTTATATGACTACTTCTTTCCTTCAGTCATACGATCCTAGTAAATTTACAAGCTGTGAGAAAGATTGTTTGCATTTTTTTCTTCTAACATGGTATTAAATTGCTATATTTATTTTGTTATTTTGGAGACATCAGTCTTGTCTAAGCGTAGCTGTTGATGATTTCACATCATTAGTTGTTCACTTATAATAATTTCTTTTTTTTGTTGTGGAGGGACTTTTTCATAATGTTGTATCTTTCAGTCTTACTAGATATCCAGCCTGCATAACAGGTATGAAGGAATTTTTTTGTAATCGTATAAAAAAATCTCCTTTTTTGTGTGTTTTCCCTTGTCACCCTGTTAATATGTAAAAGTTTTCTGAGAAACGTAACAGTAGACATACATGTCGCAGGTTATGTAAGATGAGGACAGTCTGCAATCTTGAAAGAGGTGGTATTTTAATGTTCTTTGGATGAAGATCGAATTAATTCTAATTATCTAGCCTAATCCTTAATTTTCTCCAACAGGAAGATGAAGATTCTCTAAGGAGATTGTGGTATATAAAAAGCATGCAAGTGGAAAAAAAAATTTTTACAACTACAAACTGGGATGTGTGAATTTTTCTGTTTCAGTACTGACTGGAGATTTCTACCACGTAGCAGCCCTACTAGAGCTTTGAGATGAGCTATATAATTTTCCTGGTGCTTTTTACCTGATGTGTGCTGAAAATTGCCCACAGAAATGAGCCCCATCTATGACAACTTCTGCACACGGAGGGTTTGCAACACTGGGGCCTCACTGCTAATAAAGATTACTTTGACATCTTTGGCTGCAGTTCTGAATGCGAAGAAGATCTGCTTCATGCATCAGTTATGTATTGTGCTTGGCAGCCCCTTGCGCTGCTTTAAACAGTCAGTAGATAGTAAATGAGTGAATGGAACAACAGTGAGCAACTAAAGCTTTTGCAGTGTCCTACCAAAACAGGAAGCTAATCACTCATTTCTGGTAGTGCGCAGATAAAATGGAAATATCAGCTTCTGGGTAAAATCTGATGTAATGGGTCTCTGCTTAGAAATAACCTCCTGTCCTTTCTTTCTCTCTCTCTCTCAGCGAATTTAACAGTATCTAAACTCTTTACCTTGATATTTGTTCTCTACACTGATCAAGCAAACTGGAGGGATTCGGAGGTTGAGGCTGTTTGTGGTAGGAGTGAGGGCATCTGAATTCTGCTCTCAGAGGCAGTGTTGGCCCTACACAGGTACTGATGGAAAACCATGAGAAATAAATGATGAAAGAGTTTCTTCATCATGTCTGCAAGCTGGGGACACAACTGATAAGAGAAAAGCATTATCACTTTCAGCAGATTCACAGGCAGAGTCATGCAGGTTGGTATCAGTGCTCTTGAAAACCTGCGCAGTAACATGCATCAGTAGAGACAAGTCAAGATCTGAGACTCATCTGAACACTGAGCAGAGACCATCATTCTGCCTGTAAGGACTGCAAATAACTATAATCTTCACAGAAACAGTGAGCACTGAGGCATTTGATAGACAGGTAGCTGTATACATTCAGAGGCACACAGGGCTGTCAGAAGAGGAAAGACAAGATTTTGACAGTTTTGGTGGGCGTCCTGTATTGATTGTAGCTGATGTGTCTGGCCTGTAAGAATCGTTTCATATTTTGTCTGAGCAGCTTGACATACCTACAATGTTGGAGATGGGGTTTTTTGGTTCTTTTATTGTAATTTGAAAATTGCTGTCATACCTTTGTCATTCAAACCATGTGTTGTAAAGCAGCTGAAGTGTGAAGTCATGTAAGGGAAGTTGGTGGATCAGATCTTCTATTTTTCTGCCCACTCCAAAATGTTATTGAGGGTTTTTGAAAGTGCACACTGTTGGCAATGCAGTTGAGAGGGGGCTGAATGGTTCCAGTGGCTAGTCTGGCTTCTTGATGATGAACTGGCCAGAGAAGCAGCCATAGGACTAACAAGCTGGTAAGGTTTCACTCAAGCAGTTGCTTAGGAAGTTTCAGGCTGGAAATTAATGAAATACTTAGTCCCTGCTTATATCTCTGATATGACAAATAAAGGTAAAAGATACTTTGGGTCAAAATTTTGAAAGGCAACTCCTTGGTGTTTAGAAACCTTCCTGCATTCGTTTTTCTTGAGCAGTGACACTGGCAGGCCAATGCAGTTTGACTTTGCCCACACAAAACCTATGACAGGCAAATGACACTGCCAGGAAAGTGCAGTGTGCAATCTTATGTCTGTTGAGAAAGTGGGACCTTTCAAATATAATCCAGAGTGACACTTTAATCAAAATAAGTTCATGTGTCTTCAGGTATTGAGGTGTCTTTTTTTTTTTTTTTGTGGTTTTATGTATTATTTTTTGTTACTAACATAGTTGGACTTGGACTCATGGGAAGTTTATCATGAAGCTGTACGCAGTCAATGAAGTACTCACAATAGTATCTGTCTCCTTCACAAAAACAAAAAAAAAGAAAAAATGGTTTGAGGGGACAAATGCAAAGAAACCCACTAAAAGCAGTAAAAAATCTTGAACCTTTTTTTCCTTTTTAATACATTGGGACTAGATAATAGACTAGATACTCTGTATAGATAAAAGCAGATAAAATGCAAAAGAAAGCCCTAGCCAGAGCAAAAATGTTAAATTAATATTTTACACTTGTGTTTGATCTTGAAAGACCTTGGTTTCTGTACCACAACATTTTCTTTTGCAGATGTACTGCAGCATCAGATGTTTTCAAATTTAACTGCTATGAGAACCAACATAGAATAAGTCACTAAAATGATTAGTAAAAATCATGTCAATTTGTTGAGAGTTTAAGGGATCTCAAAACCCAAGTAGCTAAGCTAGTAAGCTGTAATATGTAGTTTCATGACTAAAGCTGCATTAGTGTCACAAAATTAGAAGACGATTAATGCAATGTTAGTTTTTGAGGGAATTTCCAGGAGACATCATGATAATGAGAGACTGCGTGTACAAAAAATATAGCTAGCCATTCTTCTGTAAAAAAAGTATTACTCATATGAATAAATACGAGACACTAAGCAAGAGTTAAGCAGATTTTGCTCTGGAAAATCTATTGTAGTTCTTTGAGGAAGATTGTAAGCATGTACACAGGGGACCTGCAGCTGATATGCTCTGCTTAGATTTCTAGAAGTTATTTGACAAGATCCCTTCTCAAAGGCTCTTAGAGTAATTCAGCTGTCATGGCACAAGGAGGAAGGCCATTATATTTTTAAATAACTATCTTAGAAGAGGAAAAGCAGAGAGTTGAAGTAACTCTTCAGTATCCTCTAAGAGGGAAGGTAGGCAGTATATATAGGGCCTTGCAGTATATACATTGGGCCAACTTTGTCTGTTAATAACCAAGGGAAAGGGATGAATGGGAAGTAGAAAGTTTACTGATGACAGTAAATGAATCTGTAAAGTAAATACAAAGGCTGACTTTGAAGACATATACAGGAAGTGGGTAATCAAATGGTAAATTATATTTCCAAATTAGGAACAGAGAAGGGAAAACTATGTAGGGCATTATTAGGAAAAAGCAGGTAGATCATTGTCACATGAGGTTATAAAGCTGTGCATTATGCCTTGAAAACCCTCTATAGTATTTGTTCCCTCTTCTAAGGAGTGATAAATACTAAATTAGAAGAACTATAAGAAGATTTTGTGGAAGACCCAAAGGTATGGAATTGTTTCTCTATGAGAAATGATAACAGAGGGAGGATTTTCCTTTGGAAGAGGAATGAGAAGAGTACCTAAGCATATTTTAAAACAAAGCCATTGCATCATAAGTGGAATACTGGCAAACAGAGGTACATTATGATTTGAGGACTTTCTTTTTGTAAAAGAACCTGCCAAAACCAGGTGACTTTCTCATGCACAAGATTTAAAACAGGAAGAGGTGAATGTCCACAGAGTGCATGGTTAATCTATGCATATGTGGGCTCCAGGGAAAACTGGAAAAAGTTTGTCAAAGATAAATTAATAATTCATTATTAATAAAGGGACACTCTTATTCACAAATGACCTAACCAATTTCTTGGAGTGTAGGAGAACTCATTCAAGTTTGCTTTCTTTTGGAAATATTTTATGGCAGGACATTTAACACATTCAGGAAAGTCGTACTGGGGGAATTCCTCCCTTTTCTCTTAACCTATAATTTAAAAATAGAGTAGACAGTTGATGAAGTTTACTGTGGTAGTTAATCAGTCTTTTGCTTAAGTTAGTGTCTCAGGAAAGCATTCAATCTTACAAGGAAACTTCCTTTGAAGTCTGGGAAGGAACATAAGCACAAGACGTGGGTGAAGTTTTTAAATACCTTGATAGAGTGTGTCATGTAAACAGAAAAAAGAAAACATTAGTGGAAGCTTAGAGAACAAGATTCCCAGCTGCCAGAAAGCCAGAAAAGGGCAGCAGTAGCAGTGCAGTTTGCTTCCATGCTGTCCCTTCAATTTTCTTAAGGTATGGTGGTGTGTAATCTGCAATTTGTCTACCTAAAAATTATACATGGAAGACATTAGACATATACTGGGACTGCTGAGAAAGGAGTCTGGCCCAGTCATCACAGTTATTCGTGCAAACAGTAGCTGTCATACACGATTAGATTACCTGTCAGAAGGGTCTGATGAATTACCATGTTTGCATCTTACTCAGAGCACTGCTTACCTGTGCATAAACACTGGGAGCATTCTATTAGTTGCAAGTGAAATAGCTGTGAATGGAATCAGCGTCATATAATTACTTGCTAAAAATATTCTTAATATTGTTTTAAGATTGAAATAACTTCCATGTTCACATGCAAAATTAGCATCTTAATGAGCACTGAGATTTGGATTACTGAGGTACCACATGGAAATTTATGGCTAGGTCTTATTGTCAAACAGTCTGTAATTCCTCTTAACTTTTCTGAAAGAAAAATTTTCTGATATTTACACATTATTGATATAGATATTAACATATTTTCCTCAAAATATGAGAAAAGAACTGTTGCTATTATTTTAATTAAAATTATAGCGATATTAAAATGAGAGTGGGCTGGGTGGCATTTTTCTGTCTAAAAATTTTCAGTGCTGTGTTTTTGAACATCACTTCTTACTGCTTATTTCCTGTGAACAAGCATTGATTCAGTCAGTGCCAAATCTTCTGTAACAAGAATTCATAGTGCAGAAAAATGTGAACCAGATAGGAAGGGCAGTTTTTCTAAAATTAGCCCACCTATCTATCAAAAATCTATCAAATATCTATCAAATACCTATAAAATATCTATCTAATCTATCTATCTAATCTATCTATCTATCTATCTATCTATCTATCTATCTATCTATCTATCTATCTATCTATCTATCTGTCTGTCTATGTTTGTATGTGTATGCATAAGCCTCTGATTTCAAGAAAATTAAAGGAAATTTTGTTTTCCTACTTCTGAACATTGGGAGCAAATTTTGCAGTTTATGGGTACCAAAGGATGATTTTACTTGGATATGGTGGATCCTGCAACATAAGTAAGCTCTCCACTATTGTTTTATAGAAATGGCATTTATATTAACAAATTGAAGAATTATGTGTTATCTGATCTCTTTGTATATCCAGGTTCCTAATCTGAATATACAGACATTTGGCCAGAGACCAGAAATATATCTTCTGCCAGATTCATGGATTTAATTACATTTGCATGAAGTTTTGCTGCACAGAAGAAAGACATTTGCCTTAAGATTATTTATGTTACTCATATATGTTTCTAGAATAGTTAAGGTTGACTCTGTGGTGTGTCTGCCTAGGGAGAATACAAAAAGAAAAAGATTTCCTGGAGAGATATGTTCATCCCTTTTTAATGGGATGGGGACTGTTGTGACTTAGAATACTTTTTCTGCAGCTCAGATGAGGAGGCCTGTCTGTGCTTGTCACAGTGTAACATCTTATTCCCTGAATGTCAGGCTGTCTCTGGAGAATGGCATTTCAAAGCTTTGAATTTCCCTCTCAAGGGAAGTTTAATGCCATAAGAAACCTGGAGTATTGACTCAGGAAAAAAAAAGAAAAGACACTTTGAATTTTCCACAGAAGAAACTATTCTGATTTGATTTTTAAGAGAATGACACTGAACAACACACACACAAAAAAAAAAAACAATCCCAGTAGCTGGCACACCTTTGAATGTGTCTTCCAGGGACTCTACAAGTATAAAATTGCCACCAGAGTGTGTGGTGGAGTGGTGGAAAGCCCTGAGAGAACATCTCAAATGTCAGTTTTCAGGACTGCAGACTCCTTTCCTCCTACTGCCAAAGCATTCATCAGAAATAAACACTTCAGACAGAGATGGAGACTCTTGGGGCTCTTGACTTTGGGAATCTGGACTCCCTGGAGAGCCCAGCTGGGAGATCATTTGCATGGTCAGGCTTCTTTGCAGCCCAGCAACTGCGATGGCTCAAAGCCAGAAGTCATCTTGTAGAAGTTTGCTGAAAATAAAGTGCCTCTGTGAAACCGTATGGGTTCAGTGTTCCTATATTTTTCAGTGAAAAGCTGTTTTCTTGGAAATTTCTTGACCAGATTTGTCTGGGTGCTGTAATTTGAGTGAATTGACATGCACCGTGAAAAATGACAACAGATCACATGTTTGGAATGAGGAAAGGAAAACTGCTGAAGGGAGAAGAACTGTAACAAGGAATTCAAATAATATTTTCCATGTTTTCATTTGGTTTGGGGTTTTTTTAATGGTGCAGTTTTCATTCTTTTTTGCGTATTTTCACACAGGCATTTCTAAATCACAGTTTGTTGCTGCAAAGCAGAGAAGCCATGTGAGCTATCTTTTAGATCATGGCTTATTTTGGAAGTTTTTTTCAGTCGGGCAAGATTTTGGGTTGGATAATACATATTTACAGAACAGTATTAGCTGTTTATCTTTTTAAAGATGCGTTAAAGGAAAATATTTTCCAAAATAATAACAAATTACAATCAGGTGTTTATATATAAAAGTAGAAGCATGATTGTGGAAAACATCAAGGAAAACCTTGTTAGGAGGCTGCATAGAGAATCAGCTGTATGACTTCTTTGGAGGTTTGTGACAATCTCCTTTGAAAACATTGACCTGCATGTTTTGATATCAGCTAGCCTCAATACTTTCTCAGCAATGTGGTAGGAGTCACGGATACTCAAAAAAAAAGAGAAATCTGGGCACCTACACATATATTAAAATTTAGAAATTTATATTGACATATTTGAAAATTAGCAGTTAGGTGAGTTGTCTACTTAAAAGCTCAAGTTTTGGATCTGTGCACACTAATTACAAAAATTTTGAAGGAGAAACAAGTTTAAGCTGTCTTGCTTGGATAAAAATTAGAGAAACTGATAGAGTAATTACCTTAAAATGGTTAATCTATTGCAGGTGTGCATATACTTGCACATATTCAGTTTACTCAGCAGAGTTCATCCAGTTTATAAGCACTGATGGCTCACAGCTTGCAGGCTCCAGATCTAACATGGGTTAACAGCATGGATTTTATTACAAGCTTTCTTGGCAGCAAGGAGGTAAAAGCAAAACTTCAAAATCATTTTCCTTTGTTGGGAGAACCCCCTGAAGGGATTCAGAGGAAATGGTGCTGTCCGTCTGACACAGTAACAGTCAGCCAGCAGTCTAGCATCCCAGCTAGTAGCACTGCAGTCACTCAGTAATTTGTGCTTCATGGCTCGAGGGCTATGAAATAATCCTTATGATGTACAGCAATGGCTGAGTGGTTAAACAAAAGTACGCACTTAATGCATGCAGGCGTTCATATGGATTGTGTGTCATCTACAAAACAGGAAATGTAGAGAAGATGCTTCTGTAAGGAGAAGCTGGGAATTTTTTCCATAAAATCTTATACATTATCTATGTTTATAAAACATACTTCAATACAGAGTCAGATTATGTTCCAACTAATAGTGTATAAGTGAAGTGTTACCTGACTTTAAAGAAACCCAAACAACTGTGTGACTACATCTCTAGGTGTCATCCAGCCTACATATTTTAAGATGTTTCAGGGCTGAAAAAAAATGAACTGACTATTAAAGGCATTATGTCTGTCAGAATGACCAGCCCCAGTTTTACTGCTAGCCCAGGAAATAGTGGCATGGCTGTCATGACAGAAATTTATAGCAATGATGATTATGCTGTGGGACTGGATGTACTTGGCATTCACCTTGGTAATAAAATATTAACCTGGCTGACCAGAGCTGCCTTCAGCAGCCTCTGGTGGCAGTGCTTCTCTGAGAGCTCAATTTACTTAGAAGTTGTTCTTTTCTCAGCAGAGTCTTCATGAGAGGAAGACAGCAGCAGTGCTGTTTCTTCAGTAGACAATCGTTTAGGGGGATGGTCTTAAGCAACAAGAAAAACAAAAAACCGAAACACATTGCTTTTCACATGTCCGGATTGTCCCCAGATGCTGGAAGGATTTATTCTGATGCATTGTACTGCTTTCTGCACCATTATAAAGGGCTTATTGTAGTTGTCAGTGTCTTTCGCGCAGTGATGAGTTCCTCTGAAAATTCATAACTGTTTCTCTGGGCTGATTTTTAAAAAACACAACTTTGAAAAATATAGGCTCAAAGGTATAAAAGAGAAGAAAAGAAAGTGTTTAGTTGCCTAATAATGCCACACAAATATTACATAAGAACAAGTACAATAAGTTTGGACTGTATCAAACGTTTTTAGAATATTCATGTCAGAAGCAAAAACTGTTACAGAGAAATACAAATCTTTTTACAATTCTCAGAGTGTCTGTGTGTTCCTTATATCTTATTTTTATTCCTTGCTATAATGCTCAATCTTCTCTCATGGTTTCTACTGAATTTCTGAAAAGCCATTGAAGTTATTTTCTCTTGTACATGCAAGACTAACCCAAAGACACAAGAATTCATGTCTAACTGGCAGTTCATTGTCATTTGCTTCACCCCACCCCTAAGGTTCAGTCTAGAGACCAGAGACTGAAGGTCTTTACTCACTGTAGGATTTCACAGAGGACTATATTCATACAGCTACTTTTGACTGCTTGTAGAATGGAACAAAATGATGTCAGAAGATGAATAGTTCCATTAGAGGAAAGTTCTCCTGCATTTAATTAACTTTACTGAAGCCCAAGTAAAGTGCTGCACTAGTGTGACCTCAAGATCTCTGTATGCACAGAGACTCATTCTGAGCTAACCTGGTTATCTTCACACTGTACCAAGTATTCAGCTTGACAAATTAATGTAGCATTGACTGAAGTACAGCTGGGATACAGATTCCTAACATTTTTTAGCTGATGACTTGCATGTAAAATGAGAGGCATCTTTTGATTCTCTTTACCTGAGACCTCTCTGCCTTCCCTGACTGTGATTGAAGGACTTGCTCATATTTCTCTGGGTCATATTTAATTGAGAATACTTTAGAAGTGAGTTTTTCAAATTTAAACATCAAAAATGCCTGATATTTTAGAAGAGGGAAATAAAATACCCTGTTCCTTATCATCTTCCTTTTTGTGAAGAAAGAATACTTAGAAAATTTGAAAATCTATCCTCTTAGTTGCCTAATTATAAACAGTTGAAGTTTTTTATTCTTCTTTGTAAAGAGATTGGTCTGCCTTTACTCATTAGTTGATGCTAAACATACACTTGTCTTGAAAGGGCTCTCATACTTATTAGAACAGGGAAGATTTACATGTTAAATGAGAAATTGTATTGATAATTTAATTTGCTGGCAATAAAACCTCAGAGAAGTAATTAGAGCCTCTGGGACAAAATCTGTTAGGAACATTCTAAGATTTCTAGATTTCTACCATTAAAGCAGACATTGTTCTTGAAAAAATCAATTAAATCTGCTGAGATGGAAAACCATGAAATAAAAAAATTAAAATCAACTATATTTGTGGAGAATTGATAACATCTGTGTCTGGTTCAAAAATTACCAAAACAAATTATACAGGATACTTGAAAAGTTCTTTCAGTTTGAAAATTCCAAGGTAAAACTTTAAGGTGTTTCAAAAAGGAAAATATTTTAATCCTTTTTGTTCTTCATAGAGCTTTTCTTCAAATACAGAAAATATTAATCTTTTTGCATCATTTCCTATAATAGCTTGAGTTACCCTCTAAGAATGCCAGTTACACAGAACACTTTCATAAGTGTTACCTGTCCACTGTTCTTGCAAGTGTTACCTATCTAATGCATTTCTGGGTGTTCAGAGATGCACAGATTTTAAAGAAAAAGTGTATGAAAATGTCACTGGAGATCACATTTTTACAGGGAAAGTAAGTATGGAATGAATATGTGATAAAAAAAAATTTAAAAAAGAAGAAATAAAAGGAAAGTTGAGCTACTGCTCAACTGCAGGTTGGAATATGAGAAGCAGGAAGAAACTGTCAGATGCAGGAACTGAGCCTTGCTTTGAAACAGGGAGAGTAAGAAAAAGTGATGTCCACCAAAATATGTTTATATGAATGAATCTGCCTAATCTGGCAAGCAGATTAAAGCAGATTTGCAGAGCTCAAAGATCTGCATTGACCACATGAACCCTCTTCTAACAACCACATTTGAAGGAGCAAAATTTTGAAAAAGAATCCATACATAAAGTTAATTATATACAGTTCTTAGTGTTACTGGTTTGGATCTTTTTCTGCTCATTTGTGAAAATTGATATCATGATAGTTTCAATCATCAAAGAAGATCTTGATCTCCCTATTCCATGAAGCTGTGAGGACATTGATCTCGTCACTATACTACTGTTTATGATAGTGAAATTTAAAATGTTCAAAAATGTCCCAGGGTCTAATAGGAGCAATGGTAATGCTTAGCATCTTCAGCTGCCAAGCCTAAAATTCTCTTCTACAGAAGTGTTCCACATATTTCATGATGTTGGGATAGCATAATCCTTAGGAGGCGCAGAAATTACCACTGGACTTACATCATTTCTGTTACAAGTGGAAGCTAATAGTAACAGGGATGCAAGTACCTGACTTTGAAAGATTTTGTACTTGTTTGTTTGGGCTTTTTAAAATATCTTCAAGGCCAACTGTTTTCAATAAACTGTCTGAAGAAATTGGAGTGTTCTGGTTTCATACATCCTTGTCTATCTTCAATTTTTTCTTATTTAATGAGTTGTGCCTTCTTTCCTAAGCAAGGAAGAATGTGCCCATCCAAATGGATGATGTCAGAGCATGTGATAAGTATACCTCTGCACTCTACAGAGCATGCACCTGGCTTGGAGGAGAATGTGGGAAATAGTGAATAGCAGTCAATTTTGTTACTGGTTATTTCTCTTACAAATGAAATCAGTCATAATGAAGGCAACTTTCAAAATCTGAATGTGTGGTATTTCATCCTGGGTCCCCAGGATGAAGGAGGATTTGAGAAATCTGACTCCATGTTCTTAGAAGGCTAATTTATTATTTTATGATATTATATTAAAGAATGCTATACTGAAACTACACTAAAGAATACTAAAGAACTGAGAAAGGATACATCAGAAGGCTTAACAAGATACTAATGAAAAACTCATGACTGACTCCTCAGAGTCCTGACACAGCTTGACCTTGACCGTGATTGGTCATTAAGTAAAAACAATTCACATGAAACCAATCAAACAACCACCTCTTGGATAAACAATCTCCAACGACATTCCAAAGCAGCAAAACACAAAAGAAGCAATCAGATAATTATTGTTTTCATTCTTCTCTGAGGCTTCTCAACTTCCCAGGAGAAGAAATCCTGGTGAAGAGATTCTTCCAGAAAATATGACAGTGACATGAGTGTGTCACCATTGAGGCCACTGCCAGTTTCATCAGTGTTTTGTGACCTGCTAAAAAGCATTTACTTCTTTCTGAGGAGGAAGAAAGATACCAGCTCCATGAGTGATATGATCATATTGTGACATTGATTATGATCTTCCTCTATTTTTTTTCTTTCCATAAATCCATGGGGCTAGTATTCAGTCTGAATTAATACATCATTGTGGGGACTCATAGTGAAATTCAGCTTCAAATCAGAGCTAACGAACAATGCTGTGGCACAGCCTAACTGCTGTCTCCTCCTAAATGTCTTGGGTGAGATCTTGAGGCAAGAGATCAATGGAACCAGGAACAATGTCCAGCCTGCAAGGACTGTGGAAGCAGTTAGACCATTTTTCTGCGCTCAGACCAAATATAAACAGATGGATTTTAAGAATTGCCAGACCAGTGCAATAATTTTCAGCCTGCAGTCAGCAATCCCCTTAATAAAGGCAGAGCAAGTAAAAGTGTGCTGGGCAGGAGGTGCAGGACTTTTGCTGAACTCTGTAAGAACCCACAATTAACCTTAGCTTCTGCCAAAATTTGTCTTCATATGGTTTATTTTTCCATGTGTGCAGGGGTAATAATGGACCTTTCTCCCTTTGAAGAATGACAATTAAGGCTTCTTCATGAATGATCCTTTACATAGGAGCAAGAACTCCCTACTCTAATTTATAGTGAAATAGATTCTTCTATATTGAATCAGTGCTTGCTTAGAACTAATGCCAAAGCTTATTGATTTTGTCTTCAAGCATTCCCAGGCACATTGCTCTTGCTGGGGTAAAGCAAATTCTGAAGTATTTTCTTATTTCTGTGGTCTCTGTAACAGGCATTGTGTCATTCCCTTTTCTGCTTAGCCTCCAGCTTTCTTAATTTCAGTCTGCCTGAAGCGTACGAGTGCAAGAAGTCCTTTTTGACCTTGGAGATATTTTCACTTTATGTGGAATGCAATTTGCTGCTTTCAATCTCAGGGGGAAATATGTTTTTATGAGTACCTTTTGTAGGCCCTGATTCTCTGTTTGGCATGTCATCTAGAAAATGTCATACAAAATATTTTGAGCTAAATGAGGAGCATCTGCAGCTCTGAAACAAGGGATGGATATGTGGGTTATAAAATTAAAACTGGTTACCAATGGTATGCAAATTGAAAATTGTTCATAGCTTGCTTTGAATTTTACTAAAACACTTGAGTACTTTTCTGAAGTCTCTTCAAATATATTCAAATACTTCTGCCCTTTAAGGGCAAGGTTTTGATGGGTTTATATGGACTTTGGAGAGAATGCTACTCCACAGATTACGTGGAGTCAAATTATGTAACAAATCAAGGTAAACACAATATGGATCTTAAATTTATAGACACACATCCGGAGATCTCCAGGATATTTCTGAGAGCATACAGCATTTTTTTTACATATATAGTAAGGACAGTATCCTATAGAAAACCTGTGAAAAATGTAACTCCTTTATGTGGTCAACCAGCTATTAATCTGACATATGGTAGTAATATTAATACAGCATCATGTTGAAGGATTAGCCTTGCTTGTACACCTTCTTAAAATGGATCTGAGATAATGCTGACACTTAGGAAGCAATTCTCTAGCCATTATTACTCCATGCCACCTCATCTTCCTGGAAGAAACTATTACTATATAAATGTAACACTCTTAACATGTATATTATGCATTTCATCTGCTCAAATGTTTGCATATTTTTTGGTTTCTGTTGTAACTCACAGGTTTTTTCCTCTTTTCTTGTCACTAATATTTTACTTTGAGAAAGCTGTCCCTCTGCTGAATGTTCTGCTTTGAAATATTTCAACAGATGTTCAGATCTCCAGCAATGCACAGACCCCCAAATTCTTATTAATTAATTAATGAGTAGAAATATTAAATGAATGGACAAAGAGCAGAAATAGAATTTGAAACAGAGTTCAGATTAAAAAAGAAACAAGTTTAGAGGGGACTTCTTGGTAGACAGAATGAGTGAATGTGTCTACAAATATGTAGTACTATTCCTGCCTTTTTCCCCTTTAAGAAACCTGTAATTGTGGGAAATTACCCCTTTGTTCAGTTTCCCCATCTACATTGAAGACAGGGGAAGACATTCTCAAACTATTCAACAAAATGCATGACAACTCTAGCTGCATTACCCAATGCATGCCTGCTTTGAGTTCATCACTGTTGAAGGGAAAAATATTGCCATATCCAATTGTAGTTTTATATGAAAACTCATTGGTTTTGCCCATAAGGAAAAGGAGATTTCAGGTGTTTTTTTCCCTCGTTGGGGAAAAAAAAAAGTAGAGTTAATTATAAATCTGATCTTGTCAGTCAGCACAAGATAAAACGAAGTCTGTCATCTTGTATGACTTCTGTCACATATGAAAGCAGGCAAGAGAGAAAGAGCTGTTTGCTCAGCAGTAATCCATTTGGGGAGAAAAAAGAACCCAGCTTCATTGAAGGTATGTCAAACAGCAACACCAGGAGGCCTTTTCAAGCATCCCAAATGAGAGAAAAGGGAGTCTCCAAACTGATGTAGACAACATTGCCATAAGCACAATTAGTACAGGTGAATCAACACCAGGGAAGTGTACCTTCAGGCCTTGGTTGCTCAAAATGTTTGAACCATAAGAAAGGTTTCCACTGTGAACAAAAACATGGCTTATCAAAATTTCAGCTGGACTATGTAAATGCTACAGCCAGGGTTTTCCATTCATTGTATTTTCCATTTTTGCTACACTCACAAGAAGATTTCTTTTAATATTGACTTCAACTGAGAAATCCAGCTGCAGATCAAAATATAGCCGCATCCCACTGCCCACTTTTACTCAGATCTGTCAATGAATGGGAATGTCTCTATTTTGTATTTAATTCATGGTCTACTCATCACGACAACACCTGCAGCAAAAATTAATTCTTTTTTTATATTAAATATGCTCATTATTTCAGGATTTTAGTGGGGGGAAAAAAACCTCTGTGGTTTGAATAGATAAAATTTAAAATAATTTAAAATTTTGTTTCTTCTTCCATAAAAAGGTAAATATTTTGGGGAATTAATTTATTCATTTAAACACTTTCTTTTCTAAGCATGAACACAGTATGTCATACTATACAAAAGACTAATCTTTGCTCATCCAGGATACATTAGTGCCTTGCTTTTTTGATTTATATTGCTTGAAGAGATTGTGCAGAGCAATATTCATTGCTTAAAGGTTGCAGGATAATGGAAAGATAATCTTGGGGGAAACTGGCCTTTGGAAAGATTCTGAAAAACCTGTCTCAGTCTGAGCAATTCTGGAGACAAAGGCAAAAAAAGTGTGCCACAAAACACTTTTGAATCTGCAAATAAAGTTGCCTTTGATAAAGTTACTTGGAACCCTTGCAGAGGTATAAGAATCAGAGAAATTTTGAAAGCTGACAGTTGGAAATAACTTGTACATAATGTGCATTTGGGAAATATGTACTGATGGAAGCACTGAATATATGTTTATGCTGTAAAATTATTTCTATGTGTGGAAAACCAATGCTTTCCTTAGAGAGACAAATCTATTTTACGCAAGATAATAGAAATTAAACACGAAAAAGACTTCATTAGATCATTATCTTTGTGCCCTTCCAATTAAATTATTTTATAAAGCTGTAGACTGGGTTTTTTGAAAGATAGCAATTTTTTTCCCATGTTAACACTATTTTTCCCTAAAAATGTAATGTTATATTTTCCATGGCACCTTAAGTAGTAGTGCCTTTCTGCAAAATAGTAACTTCCTTTACTCTTTCTAGATGATGGCAATAGCTAACCTCTCACACATAATTTTTTGGCCATGCTGCATATACATGTTTAACATGTGGAAGATCAGTCTAAATGAACAATCCAGTGTCCTTTCTGGTTCTGATTTCTGTGATCCTGATTTTCTGCTGAAATAAACCCAAACATTTATGTACGAGCAGAAAGAAGCAGTATTTTAAAAAGTATTTAGTAAAAGTTACTGTACAACTATAAAGTGTATGGGAAAACTCTGTTCCTGACATTGTTCTCACAGTAAGAGGAGTGGTTAGTTAAGGTATGGATAGTAATTGTGGCTAATTTTGTGTATGTGTGTGTGTGTGTTTTTCTCTATTTGCTTGTTCAAAATTGTGTTTCTGTTATTCAACATGTCAGCATATCATAAAAAATTAAATAAAAACCCAACAATGAACTAACCAACCAAAAAAAAATACTAAAAAATCAAACCAAAACAAAACAGAACACTACTACATAAGTGAGAAAGTAAATTCAAAGTTGTGTAAACCTATATCGTTATGTCTGGAGGGTTTCCTATGTCCACTTGTGACTTCCTCAGTACAGAGTGTTATTTTTATTTCTTCCTTGGGAGCCTGAGTAGATTTTTCTTAAAGACATTCAGTAAAAGCAGGGTAGGTGCTATAATTTGTGTTGGTTTTGTGATACAATAACTAACCTAAGTATTTAACAAGGTTCACACATTTTTAGGACGTATTTTCTCCATTTTGTACTTGTTTTACTGTAGGGGTTAAAGATTTCTTCTAAAAGGGAATATGTGTTTTATGCTATTTCTTCCCCAGAACTGTAGTTTAATGTGTTATTTGTGAAGCATGTAACTATTCAACCTTTACAGTGCCATTAAATCAGGTGTGCATGTAGGCTGGGAGCAGTAGCAAGCAACAAAAGAAGAAAAGGTCTTTTGTGTGCCATTAAAACATCTTGGTGAGTTTAACTGCCCACACCCTCTTTCAGTGTTGATATTGAAAATTGTTTCTATGAGAAAAAATAGAAGATTTTAATAACATTTCCGTCCCTCTCCCCCAACTTACCCCCCTCAGACACAGTTACACATCAGTTTTGGTTGCATGGAGAGCTGTGCTATGTGTGCTGCTTGGACACCAGAAGGATTGCAACCCTATTAACACTGTTTTGTGCCCTGGATGCCAAATACTATTGAAATATTATATGCACCTCTTCTATTTTAATTAGCACATCTGAAATTACCTAAGAGATCTCCAATAGCTTCAGCACATCATTTATGCATCTTGTATTACATTTCAGCTAACAGATGTCAGGTTCTTTAGGGAAGAAATCAGTGCCTGTGAGATAGCCTAAGATAAAGCTGAGATTTAACTCTGGTGTCCTCAGACCTTGTCTCATCACTCACATCTGAGGAAAGTGCATGCTGCCATTCCAACATACTGATGTACAAAATTTCATCAAGTATGCACATCTGCAGATGACACCAAGCTGAGTGGTGCAGCTGACACTCCTGAGGGACAGATGCCATCCAGAGGGACCTGGACAAGCTCGAGCAGTGGCCCATGGGAATCCCGTGAGGTTCAACAAGGCCAAGCTCAGGTGCTGCCCCTGGGTCAGGGCAATCCCTGGTGCCAGCCCAGGCCGGGCATGAACAGATCGAGAGCAGCCCTGCCCAGAAGGGCCTGGGGGTGCTGTGGGTGAGAGCTGGACATGAGCCAGCCACGGGCAGTGCCAGCCCAGAGAGCCAAGTGTGTCCTGGGCTGCACCCAGAGCCCCTGGGCAGCAGGGCAGGGAGGGGATTCTGCCCCTCTGCCCCGCTCTGCTGAGACCCCACCTGCAGAGCTGCCTCCAGCCCCGGGGTCCCGGCACAGGAAGGACATGGAGCTGCTGGAGAGAGGCCAGAGGAGGCACCAAGGTGATCAGGGGGATGGAGCACCTCTGCTGTGAGGGAAGGCTGAGAGAATGGGGATTGCTCAGCCTGGAGAAGAGAAAGCTTTGGGCTGACCTAATTGTGGCCTTCCAAAGGCAGGCTTTTTTACAAGAGGATGTAGTGACAGGACAGGGGGAAAGGTTGACAGAGAGTAGATTTGGATCAGATATTAGGAAGAAATTATTTTCAGTGAAGGTGGTGAGGCCCTGGCACGGGTTTCCTGGGGAAGCCGTGGCTGTCCCATTTAACAATGTGGAAGTGTTCAATGCCAGGTTGGATAGATCTCTGAGCAACATGGTCTAGGAGAAGTCCCTACCCACAGCCGGGGTGCTGGACTGAATCTTTCACATCCCTTGCAATCCAGGCCATTCTATGGTTCTGTGGCTGACACTAACTCTTTCAGCATGGGGGAAGCCAGTCCCAAGGCCGTCTCCTGGCACTTACCAATTTGTGTTGTCTCTCTTGACATTAGCAACATTATTCTACCTTTCTGGTGTTGAAAAAGTAGTATCTCAAACTTCATAGAAAGACAAAAGTCCTTGTCAAAATGGATTTTGACGTAGTGCATAATTACCAGAGACTAAGGCCTGATTAATCTCAATAATTTAATTACTCTCCCTGTACCTTGTGATCTAGCACAATTATATAATCCAAATCAGGATTTAACTCTTGGTTTTATAGAGAAGATTTTGCAATTGGAATTACACTGGAGCCAAACATTTTCCTTCTAGAGCTAAAATGAAGGAGATAAACAAAGGCTGACTGCTTTCTCTTATCCAAAATAAAACTCATAGAGTCCTCATAGAGTAAACAGAATCTGATTTGAAGCTTATTTCTTTGCTTCATGTTGAAACATGGTATATTTGCTATACAGCTTGAGTAGTTTCATTTTGTGTTATTAGAGTGATGCTATTGTAGTCAGCTAGTAGTCATTCAACTGTAGAGAGGTTTCTCCATGCTGTTATGTTGGGTTTAGCTCTTCTGACCTTTATGGGCTATATAACAGAGAGAGAAAGCTTGAGAGACATATCTTATTGTGTCAGACAATATATACAGTGAAGACAAGCTGCAAAGAGCCATAGTTTTATAGCATAAATCTCTTTTGCCTCAGCCGGGTTGGAAATGCTCAATAATTCTCAGGAACAACCTTTAATTTACTGTTTTCCCTGGATACCACTGAGGCCTGGTAGGAGGGAAAAAACTCATTACAAAGAGCATCTTCTCTCTATTGGAGAACAAATATGAGAGCCAAAAGATGCCAAGGATTGGTTATCACTTCCCCATTGCTTATCTCTTGAAAACTGAGCTTAAATCTCTGTAAATTGTTGTTTAAGGATATGATGGAAATTTCTTTAGTTTTGAAGTAGGAAGAAAACAAAATTGGAGACATGGTTAAATTAATTTGAACTGCTACTGCAAGTTTTAATATCAGTAAGCTCTGAGGGTATATTTTTTTCCCTGCCAAGATAAAATATGTTGTTCTGATCAGGTTCTGAGGTCCTTCTATAAGCCGCAAATAAAATTTTCCAGGATAAAAGATAATTTGCAAGGCTTTGTCACAAGCCTTGGGAAATTGGTTCTCTTTGTGTGCTGGAAGAGTTGCTTATATTTCTCAGGTGGAAAGAAGGAAGGGAAAGTGCAAAAATGTTAAATATGGGGAACTGCTGTATCTTTTCTGTCAAGCAAAAATATTATTTATTCTATATTTATTTCCTCTCCTACTTTGGTGAGTTTCCTGCTTTTAGTGACATCAGGTGCATTTTACATTATTTAGTAGATGGAGGCATGGTTGCCAATGCCAAAACCCTGTGTTTTTCAATGCTCCTAGGCAATTAATAACTTCAGTGTTTAGGGTCACTTCAGTTACTGCAGGTTCCATGGGCTCTATTGAAAAAACACTCACAGCCACAACAGAGAAATTTTCACAGTACGAAGAAAAACAGCAGCAGTAGAAAGCACACTGCTTCGGACCATGGCTTCTGATTGCTCAGAGGCCCATTCACAACACTGTGCAATTCCTTGAATAGAAAGTCATGTCTCAGTTCTTAAGAAGAAAAGCTTTTCCTAAACAAAAGCTTAGCATGGTGTTTCAGGGACATTCTGGGAGTTCCCAGAGTGTTTCAGGTAATAAACACTTGAAGAAAAGCATCAAATAGTGTATTTGTAATCCCTAAGTCATCTGAAAGGACATTAGAACTGGGCTGGAGTGTACAGAACAGACAGAGGTGAAATAGCAAGCAATATCTGAGATAGTCTTGCTCTGATCTTCCTCTTTCATGTAAGAAGTGTAACCTCAAAATCACATTTTTTCTGTTACCAAAGGAGTTTCCTTTTTGCTAAAAACTATGGAGACAATTCACTGAACATTTCAGTAGGGAAAGTCTTTAGACAATTACTTTAATCTGAAGATCTGAAATAGAAACATTTGAAATTTCTCTCCTTTAGGTTAGTGACATGTAGTGTTAGTAATGTTAGTAATGGATTTCACTAGTACTCTACATAAATTCTTCACTGTTAGTAGAATTGATGATGGTTTTGTTTTATACAGTTTTGGAGATATTTTATTTCAATAGTTGTCAATTCCATTCCATGTTTTTAATACTTGTAATCATATTTATTTAGATAACAATTGAATTTGTTTTATCTGGATAATATTTAATTTTAATTGCTTATGTTGAAAGAAGTTGTTGAACACTCCATCTGCTTCTTAATTCTCTGGCCTTTGTGAAAATTTTATTAATATGGCCTTGTTACAGCATTTAATGCTGTTGTCATTGTAATTATCTTTAGATGTACTGGCAGGCGATTAAAGTCCAATTTCACTCTGATATTTCAAACGTTCATAGGGTAACTTGTTTTATCCATACTTAAATGAAAGTAGAGAACTCTGTATGGGCAATGGTTTTAGGTTGCCCATGTTTTAACTGACAAATGGTTACTGAGGCAATGTTTTCAAAATTAGGGTGCTTATGCGTTTTCATGAACAGAAAGTACAAGGTATTTAATTACTAAACCATAATAATTGTTGTTGTTGTTGTTCCTGTTGTTATGTAAGATTTTTGCACAATGACTGAAATTACTGTTCTGCCACTACTTACCTGGCCTTGAATTTTAACTCTGAGAGAAGTTCCAGTGATATGAGTGATATGATGTCCAGGCCTCATGGAAGTATTTTCTGACTTCCTAATACTTTTTTCCAGCTGATTCAAAAATTTAGGACCAGGTGCTGCATCACACAAACTCACCTTTCTTCTTCTTCAAAGGATTTGGAAGTAATAACATGTTGTGTTGAGTTGTGCTAAGAAAACCTGCTGCCTGCAATCATCACAGAATCATTGAATCATTAGCTGGAAAAGAGCCTTAAGACCATTGACTGCAGCCCAGTACTTCCAAATCCATCACCAAACCATGACCCTCAGCACCACATCTATGGCTCTTTTAATTACCCCCAAGGACAGTGACTCAACCATGTCCCTGGACAGTCTGTTCCAGTGCTTGACAACCATTTTAGCGAATAATTTTTTCCTAATATGCAATCTAAACCTTCCCTGTCACGCAGGCAGGTTTAATAAACAACCTTCCTGCAGCTGCCACTGGCACAGATATTCAGAGGGGGTATTCCTGCCATGTTTCTGTCCTGAGGAAGAGCAGGGAGTCTGCCTAAATGATGTACTAGCTCTTTGAGCTGCCTGTGTGTTTTATACCTCACAGTGCTAGGACATGAAGTTTCTTTCTTGCATTTGTGTTATCTGAGCAGGTATTTTATCTGAGCAGGTATTTGAGCAGAGCTTTTCATTTTCCAGGTCATATGGGTTGGTAGGCATTTATAGAGTGGTGGAAACAGGAGAGAGGGTTGTTTCGAAGCATCGTGGTGGAGGGAAGAATTGTATTTGTTTGGCAAATGTCATCTTTAAGCAGGTGTGTGTCAGCGTGAGTGTACTGGGCTGTGTGAGCACAATGCCACAGTGTCGTCCTGTCTTTTATCACATGGCAACTTCTATGATAATATATTTATGTCAGTAGATAAAATTAGAGCTGCCATTATTAACAGCTTGGGATTGCCTAGATTTGCATTTCTTAAATATTTTTCTTTCTCTATCATGCAGTTTGTTATTCCTCCTACATATGACAGTAAAAGTAATGGATAAAATTTTGTTATCAATAATGCCATACTATGTTGCTTTACATTATAACACTTATGGTGTTGCAGTACTGAAAAGGATTATTTTAAAAAGTAAAATTCTATTGTTAGATTTTAAAATCAGAATAAGTGTAGCTGTACAAAAACCTGGCACTTCTTAGTGAGAAAGCTCCATATTAATTAATGTGAGTTCTTTTGTACTCCTGTTATAAAATCTCCTTGTCCTGGTTTAGAGCAAATCTGGGAGAAAATTTCTAAAGAGGTTCCTCTAGAAAGCAAAATCAAGCAGCCTCCTCCCACAGCTCGTATGGGAAAAGATTTCCTTGGAGAAAAGTGGAAAAAACCTATTTATTTAACAGGCAAAGAATTTACCATCACAAAAAAAAAAAAAAAAAAAAGAAAAAGAGCAATATTAATAAAACCTCTTGCATCTCTGAAGAGATGACAAAGTCAGAAAGCCCCCTTGGTGGGCTGTGGCTCAGCTCGCTCAGTCTCTTGTCAGCCCCTCCAGTGCTGGAAATGCTGGCTAGGCCCTGGTGGGTCACAGGTGCAGCTGCCGGTGCTCTTTTGGTGCTCTTCAGTCCAGTGCAGGTTGAAACAGGTCCAAAAAAAAGAAAAACCACAGTCCAGGGAACTTCTCTGCCTCAGCTAGCTAAAACTAGTTAAAAGCAAAGGAGAGCTCTGTCCTGCTGTCTGTCCATGTTGCAGACAACACAGTCCAGGAGCAGCAATGTGGAGGTGTGAGTGCAGTGTGTGAAAAAAAACCTCCAAGCTTCTTCTCTTTCTCCCTTCACTATCAGAACCAATTTTAAAGGTGCAAAACTTATTTCTGAGCTAAGCAGATGAATGTGGATACAAGTGTCGTAAAGTCACCCCAGGACACTCCTTCAATTTGTTTTAATAATTGAGAACTGTAGAAACTCCAGATGTTATTACATTTCATTAAAATCTCTATATTTAAGTAGAGAGTACCGATAAATGAACGAAGCCTTTTAAGTACCATTTTTTAAGCTGAGAGAGATGCTTAGGTAGGAAAAGACCAAGTCCATAACTTGATAAGTATCTTAAAGTTTGTCTCACGTGCTGTAATGTCCCACAATTCTGTTATGACAACAAATTTCTGTTGAGTCTAGTGCTATGGTAGGCACACATCTGAGTCATTGAAGATATGACCTCAGATTCTTTGCACATGTGAGGTTAGATGCAGACCCTCAAGAGCTTCTTTGAGCATCCACCCCAGTGGAAAATATAGACAGGTGCTGGTAGGACAGGCAGCATAGCCCAGCACATCTCCTCTCTCCTGTCATGAGTCCTTTGACTTGCTTCTTGTACTCGGTTGTGTCCATGCATATTGAGTTTTGATGCAGCTGAATCTATGGTAAGGAAAGGAATATAAATCTTTACAACATAATCCTCATCCAGTTCCTTAGCCAGAAGTCTTTTTTTTGCTGTTGCTCACTGCTTGTAGGTTTGATGCAGGCAGATATTTCAAAAGTGTGCAGGGATATCTGACTCTGATACCTGAGTCTGCAGCTAGTGGCCATGTAGGTTATGATGGAAATTTTCCATTGAATATGTGGTCCAATGAATGCTATTGCATTCATTGTGTTTATGCTTCTTTTGTGAAAGAAAAGAAAGATGTCTATTTTTATCATTTTTATCTGATGATACCTATTTAATTTTTGTTGGTTTTAGAGGCTTCGACAAAAAATAAATTTTAAAAAAATTAAATTCACATCCCTGTGGATAGTTCATATTACCCTGGAGGTCTGAGCTTGTGGGGTAAAGCCTGATCCTCAAGACAAAAGATCTAGATTTCTCCTGATCTTTTCTTTAAATTTAACTTCAGTCAATTGGCAGATTGTATTACAGTGAGGATAACTCTTGGCAAAGTCTCAGAACTCCTATAGTAACTATATTACTATATGAGACAAGAGACAAGACCAGCAAGCCTTCAGTTTATGACACAGCATGCTCTTTTCTGCAATATTTATTTGTATTCACATATTTCTGATCTACAGTTTTTCAGGCCACATTTTCAATGTGCGAAATACACATCAGAGTACTAAAGACTGCTTTGTTGATTGATTTTTCAGACTGCTCCTAATTCTGCCCTAAGACACTGACAACTGGGCTCTACACCTGGTTAAGCCTCACTTCTGTGCATGACGAAGAAGTAAAACGTGTGACAACATTGATTGTAATTGCAAAGCCAAACTTTTTCAGATTTTTGATTTAGACTTAACAAACAGCTAACTCAGAATCACTGCCACCACAAGTCCAACACTTGGAAGAAATAAATTGGTGGCCTCATGATGTACTAACCCTGAGATCCTAAGATCCCAAGCTGGCCTAAATAGAATTTATTTAGGACTGATGCCCTGTTTTTCATGGTGCATTACAAAGAATGCTCTATGCTCTCTATGCTAAGCTCCATTGCATTCTAATAATCTGCCTTTAGTGCTTGCACTCATGCAAGTGCACTGTTAATACTCCAAGCTCAGGAAGAACCTTGGAGAGAGTGATAACACCCCCACCACCCACGGTGAGGAGGATTAACTCTGCCCCAGAAAAACCAGCATAGAGACAGTCATTTGTGGAAGTCTGAAGAAAAACATGGAAAAATCTGGCAATGTTACCAGCCCTCTTCTTAGGAGCATCCAGAACATTAAGTACATAGGGATGAAGTATTTCGTCAGAACATCAGATTTCATGCAGTTGAAATGATTGAATCCTTTGTTGGCTACCTACAACATATTACAGCGTGGATTTTCTGTTTTCCCTTTCGTTTAATTTAATAGTCATTCCATTATTAAGCAAAATTTGCAAAAGTCCGTCTTTCATACATTTTTTTCATTTCTGTGGACGGTGAATCAAAATGCTTCTCAGAAGTCAGTCTGATTAAAAAAGAGGTTTTGATGCTATAAGCATAGTTTAAGTGCAATATAACTGATTTCATTATATTAAAGGAGCATTGCATAACTATGCTAGCAAATATTTTTAAGTAACTGAGAATATTTACACCATACTAAGTATATGTGGACAGTCATTGGGATTTTGGATACGGAGGTTTGAAATAAATTACTTCTATATAAAAAATATAGTCCTGTTCTAACAAAAAACCCCAGTTTGATTGAAGCTTACATTATTAATGAAACTGAGACAATTTAAAGAAAAATCCATTCAAACTCAACATTAGATATAAAAATCACTGCATTATTTGAAAGTCTAATGTTATACTCCATAGGTTTTGTGTTTGTATGAATGTTAATGTTAACTTACATTCAATAAGATAGCACTGAGTGTCTCATAAATATCAAGTCATTTGATTGTTGTTTTAAACCACCACTGTCCAAAACCCCTAGTATATTTTTAAATTTTATTCCTATGATCAAAGACATAAAAAAAGACAATCACAAAAAAAAAAACAGCTCCAAGTACCTTAAACCAGTGTTACCTCTGGTGTAAATTTCTCTCATGTTGAGAAGAAGATATTATGAGTTTTCAGTAGTATGAACTCATCAGAGATTAACCATGGCTTTTGTCATATTCCTTGACTGTTCAAAGTTGTTAGAAAAATGGATGTAGGAAATGTTTGCTTGTTATAAAATTCACACAGACCAAGGTCAGGCAAAGATTTGAAACATATTTTCAGTATACTTCACACTTCCTTCTCTTGTTATCCATAGTGATATGTACTGTGTTTGAAAATATATGGTTAGAATTTCTGATATTGCAGCAAGCTTCCCAAAATCCTCTAGTGCATTAAAAATAAGAAAGTATTTTGAAGTGTTTTGTTGCTGGGTGTAATTGAAACATCTGGGCTGATCTGTTATAAGCAGAGATATGTGTAAGAGGAGGAACTGCTGCTGAGGTTTTGAAGGATGTGAACCTTTACAAAACTCTGATGACAATGATGAAGAACACACTAAAAGTTCTGCAGCAGCCCTTACAGCTGCACTGTCAGCAGAACTCCATATATTCTCAAAACCAACAGAGAATTTCCTTGCTAATACCTAATTAATGCTCTCTTTCATCAGCTATTTGTCACTGGTCACACAGATCTTGCATTCTGGTCATCTGCATTTCTGCCTTTTTTTTTCAGGCTCTGCGGCCTGTCTAACTACTCAAGTGGTCGAGTTTTTCCTCAAAGCCTCTGTTGCAAGTAAGCTCTGTAAAGATAAATTTTAACTATAGAACCAAATATCCACATCTTTGTAGATGCATTCCACACAAATATTTCTCGATGTTTGAAGTAGCAAAGGTTGACATATGGAAAGCTGTGTTGCTCTCTGCAATTGCTGGTACCACTTCAAGATGGGATTGATGGTTTTTCCGAAACAGAGATTCAAAACTAAGACTGAAAGTCTCTGCAGTAAAAGTCAAACAGCTGTCTGCAGGGTTGGTTATGACTCTGAATTGTAGCCATGAGTGAATGACAAAGCTGTTTTGCTTGCGCAAGCCATTTATTTTACCCTAGGACAAATAGAAATATAGCTTTGGATATGGAAGTAGTTTGTTGTATCAATTGATGTAGAATACGGGTATGAAGTGGAATGGAATATTCCTTTGGAATATGGATATGGATATGGAATAGAAAAGTAACTTTGGATATGGAAATAATTTTTGTATCAATTGAGAAGTTCCTGTGCAATTTTTACACTGAGGGCAATAGTGCCAAAATTAGGTGTGCTTTGGTAAAAATGAAGTTAATCACTATGTTTAGGGAAGACTACTACATTCAATGAAACATATGAAAAGTTAAACCTTTTATTATTTTTATAAACTATGTTTATAATTATGATGTTTTCCACAGGATGGCAGTCCTCCTGACAGTCATAGTTTGCTTTTAAATTTCATGTGTTGCTTTCTGCCATATTTTTCAGAAAGGATGGACAGTAATGTTTCTCTTCTTGGCCTTTAGCTACCAGGACCTGGAATTCTTCAGAGGTTTTTTCTCTATTGCTGGAAGATCTAGCCTGGAAAAAATGAATTATGCTTGCTATTTAGGAAGCAAGGAAGCATTCTGTGAGGGGAAGAAATCAGGAGTGTATAATCTAGGAGAGGTACCTTGGCAACTAGCTATAGCTAATGTGTCATTTAAATAAGAAAACTAAACATAAGTCTGAATTACAGACAGAATGATAATCCCAGCAGCTCACTCTGTTCTCTCTGTTTTCTTTCTTTAAGCAGTCTGGTGAACTGATATGTGTAAGGAAAGAGAAATTCAGCCAAGATATCTTTTTCTGTATTTCCCCAGGGAAGAACTGAAATTATATTCCTTTATACAGAGACAAAAACTCCAATGCTGTATTCAAATTCATCCCATGTTGGTGTGAAAGTATGTGAGTTTCAGTTTAGTGCCTCAGAAAATCCATTCCCATCTGGAGGAACTGATCATAAAAAAATGGATTGCCAGCTGTGCTTGCCTGGGCAGCACTCACCAAAGGCAGACCTGTAATTCTCTGAAAACTGTATTGAATGAATATATCAGTTTGTTTCACTGTTAAGAAGAGATCATTGCCTGGAATCTGTGCTTTTAAATTTCCACATCCTCTCTTTAAGCACATCATATTTTCTGGCCAGCAAGTATGGTTTTAAGTCATTGAAATGAAACTCTACTGAGCGTTGGTATTCATTAAGACTGCATTGGGTGGGCTATTTAGTTAGATATTTGAAAAAAGGCTAATATTAATGTGAGGTAGATATCATTATTCCTGTTTTGCTCTCATATTCATAATAATGTTCTGTAAACAGAGACTCATGATGAAACAGCTACTTTTTTTGTCAGATTATTGCCTCATGAAAAAGCAGGCTACAGAAAACTAACTGTATAGGGAATATTCAACAGAGAGCAAGACAGTGCTGGCATGGGGAGAGAGTTTCTGTGATTTCACTTGGGAAGGCTGTGCTCCTGCCAAAGAAATAAACTTTCACAATACTAGCATGTGGAAGTTTGAGCAAAATAAGCTTTTCAAACTTCTCAACTCATAGGTAGGAAAAAGATCAGAAAGTCTCTGGTATTTAGCACACCCTTTTGAGGGGCTGCATGCATCCAGGGTAAAAATTCATAAGAGGGGGATGATTGACTTCTGTTCTCCATCAGTGTTGTATCAAAACATAATATAATATCCTGAGAGTTCCTATGAACTGAACTCTCAAGTCCTTGGATTGCAGTTCATGGCCACTGCAACCAGGTTTGTTTTCTTCTGCAGGATTTGACATTCTCATAAAGCCTCCACTTCTCCCCTGCTGTACACATTACCTGTGGCCACTGCAGCACTCAAATTATGTTTTTAAAGGCAGCCCTTCTATTCTGATCAAATTTTCTAGCACTTCACTTTGTCAGTCATATTCTCCTCTCAGTGGGGGAATGAAAACTCAGTCATTGACTTCAAGTGCCTTGCTCTCTCTTATAGTAGAAAATGCGTAAAACAAAAGGGCCTTTTTAAAATCATATCTTTTGATTTTTTTTTTTTCAGATTGCCTCATTCTTATCTCTTGGTTGTTTAGTTTTTTTTTAATAAAGTATTCACTCTCTGCCTAAAAGTAAATTAAAGATTTATTTTTTTTAAACAACTCCGTGCTTTTATTTAAACCTTCCCTTGTGGTTTCTTGAAAATCATCTCTGTTTAGGCAGGCAGCAAGGTGTGCATAGTGTGAGTAATTAAGGTGATGATACTTACTTTTTCTCTTTTTCTTCAATATGTTTAAAAGCTTTAGCTGCATAAATCCAGGTTGCTAAATTGAAAGGAAACATTATGAATGCCATGACTTTGGTCTGGTTTCTTTAGAAAAAATATGTTCCCTTTATGTGTGTGTTTTCATTTTCCAAATTTCAGAATAATATTAGAATTCCTGACTCAGGTTTCCTCTCCCTTCCTCTTTGTTTTTTTCAGTATAAGATAGATGTTTCTTGCTTCTCACCCCCAGCATTTCTGCCTTTAAGTTCAGCTATTTCAGTTTTAGTTTTTTTTCGGGCTGTAGGTGAAATAAACTAGAGGAGATGAGGAAAACAGATGTAATGTATTTCACATGGCTTAGGTTTTCAGATTTTTTAATCAGAAACATGTTTTGCCTGATTTGCTGTAACAATGACTCTCTAGCTATAGTGATGGACATTTCTATAGACCAAAATCTGCCCTCACACTCCTCAGTATTCATCTGAAGTACTACGGTACTACTGGTAGGATCAGAACATTACTTAGAATTTTAATGCTTAAACAACTGAATGTAGTCATTATTTATTCTCTAGCTGTGAGTTGTTATTTAGTGGCAATTGTTGTGATAATTCAGGAGAAATACAATTTGCTCATTCTTAGATTCATTTATTTTCTTAGATTTATGGTAATTGTAGTTTTATCTCTTCTACTTCCTGGAATATTGAATCTGCTCTCACTATACCCATGTACATCATCCTCTGACCCTGACAGCCTTCTTTCTTGGGGTGAGAAAGCAAGATATGATTGGAGACACACATTTGATGACAAAAAATGAATTCCTGTCTCTTGATTTCTTTATAAGATGCAGTCAGCAAGTGAAAGGACCAGTATAATAACAAGGGCATTGAATTTTGTTGTAGCAGAAGTTACACATTTTTGTGTTATATATAGGGAAATTTCTTGGAAAAATGCTTAAATCCATCTTCATCTTTAGTCACTGTCCTCCTGAATGGAATGTTCAGGCTTATTTCAAAAGGTAACTATTAAGATCATCTCTCTCTGTCACAATATTTCTGTCATGCATCCTTCGGCAAGATAACGAAGCTTTAGGTATTAGAGCAGGTTCTTTGTTGTTCATACATACATTCTAACATCTCACATTCCTATATTATTACAGTCTTTCAATCTGCAAAATATAGCATTTTTATTGGTAGCCTTCCTAAATATGTGAAAAATAGAACAGTAGCAATACATCATGCACAAGCTGAAATAAGCTGCTCTGTTGTGGCTAGATTTTGATATACGAGATTTTGGTATATGTACACAGAAACCATGACTGAAGTGTCGCATTCTTACTCATACAGTGTGAGTTAAAAATGTAATGTGTTTCTTATACATAAAATTTGTAGATGCTTTTCTATAAGTTTATACATACATACCTATTAGTAGGTAAATGTAAAAATGCAATGTCAAGAGGAAAAAATAATGCTTTTATTCCTCGGGAGTGTATTTCAGACTCATACATCTAGTCCACCAAGACACGATGTGTTGTAAGAGTCAGGGCCTTGAGTACTCAAATTTCTTTCCAACTTCATGTATCCCAGTACTATAAAGTGGCCTTAAATACTTATTTTCTCTATTATAATATCTGTAGCTTGTAACTACAGATATTATTTTTTCTTAGGGTAAAATCAAATAGCTAATATTTCTGGGGGTGAAATTCTGCATTGTCTTCTCTATACAGCCGGCCTTCAACCTTGGAAAGTTTAATTCCTTTATTCCAGCAAAATCATTGCAGCTGGAAAAGCTCTTCATTATCTTTGATTCCTCCAGACCTCAGCTCCACCGATCCCAGTGCTCCAGCTTGCCTTCTGGCTCACCTCAGGGTGGTCTTTGATGTCTGCACTTCGGCTTCTGGCTTGCCACCTGCAGTACTAGAGACTGAAGCAAGCGTGCACAGTCGTCTCTTTTGCTTACTGTTTTGTGAAAGCCTGCCACAGATAAGCTTTAACACTGTTTAGATAACTGTGAGACAATTTAAAAACCTCTTTGGTAGAGGTAATTCAGGAAATTTTATGGTTGACTCTGGGTATCAGGCAAAATTTTCCCACCTCATCATTGACTTTGGAGTCCTGCTTTCCTGATGCATGATATCATCACTAGACTTTAATATCTCTACTGTAGATGAGAATTATGCAAATACAAATAGTTACTACTGAACTAAAGTTTTTTCCTACATGTGGGAGATAGGGTCTATCAATATTTTATTTACATACATAGAATCTCAACTTTAAAACCACCTCAAATTTAGAATAACTTTTTAGTATTAATTTTCTTTAGCTGGAAAAGGTTATTAAATGTGTACATTTTCCTGGCTTAGGAATGTACCTCTCTGTATGTGTAAATACCAAAACTTACATTAATATGGGTTCATGTCATTGGCTGCTTTGTCCCTGATTTTTTTTAACTCTGATTCTGGAATTCTGTGCATATCTTCTGCACATGCTCATATACACAAACATAGAAAAATGCCTTAAAATCCAAATTCTTCATCTCTTTCTACAGTTCAGTTGGCTTTCAAGCTGACCGACATGAACTCTCCAGTAGTGTGGATCACTCCATTAGCAATTATATTGAAATTTCAAAAAAGAAATTTCCATTCTTCTCTAGAGATCTAATATTTAGAACCCAGCACTTCATGCAAGTGAGGGCTGAAGGTTACACAGCTGGCCTTGTGCCTGAAAGATATTCCCAGAGGTTTGCCAAGATGTTTACTATCTTATAATAACAATTTTACATGCAGGGTATATTTCTGTGTGTTTTGATAAATCAAGCATGAGATTTCTGTGTGCGATTTGTACCTCATCCAAAAAAAATATGAGATTCCATCAAGTTTCATGGCTGGATGAAGTTCTTAGGCTCTGATGAAGTTAGAGCTTTGATTTTTGCACCCGATCATTTCACTTCTGGGGTGTAAAATGTCAATAAAATTAAGATGTATACCAACTGCTGCCACAGGCATTGTTACTACAGAATAGAGAAGACATCCACTAATGTTGTAACTGTGCTTCCATATCTGCATGTTGTGGAAAAGTGGAAAAGTGTAAGATTGTTTCATAATCCCTGCTAGAAATAAGAATGCCGATGAGAATGAAAGAGTATGCCCACAAAAGAGACTTTCTTGAAGTTGAGCAAAAGGGAAACAAATGCAGTGCAGCAGTCAAGGAAAATCTTGATGTATCTTTCAAAAGAGAATGGCTCTCCAGGAGGTAATGTCATTCTAGCTTATTCATTTTACTGTTAGATGATGATACAATTGTGTCTTTTCTCCAAATAGCTTCTTAAAAATGCATTTATGACCTATGCCTGGCCTATGTCTCTAGCTGTATATGCCAAATAGTGAATATTGTGACTATTTTACAAATACACTGTATTTATAAAATGTTCAAAATGACATTCAAAACCCTCACATTTCTGTGTTGATGATCTTATTTAAGAAAACTGTATCAATCAGCATTAGAATCATACACACAAAGAAAATTCCTCAGTGCAGAGCTGAAAACATTGTTATTGTGATGTTATCTGTTTTCATGATTCCCCTTTGTCCTATCTGCAAATTACATCAGCCCCCTTGAGACCCTGAAGTCATATCAGAAAAGGCAATACATTTGATGGTGTATCTGCCATTAAGGCATGGGTTTGGTTAAACAGCTCTGAGCAGAGGTTTCCTACAGATCAGGGCTCTGTTGGCCAAAGTCCTGCTTGTTGTTTGAGGTTAAATAGCTGAAAAAGATCAAAGAATAAATTTTACATTGTACTGTGGTATGGAAGTGCTGCTTCTTTCGCACTGGGAGAGACAATTCTATTGTTCAGATTATTTTGTTTTATTCTGAATGCACAGCAGATTAATGCTTATTATCTGGCAGTCCTGTGGAAGGTTTCATGCAGCTGAAGCAGTGCTTCAGAGTAGGAAGTCTCCGTTATGAAAAACACAACAATTCCAATTCTAATTTTTCAGGTTTCCTTATAAATTTGTCTCCATGAGAGCCACAAGACTGTGTCCAGTAAACATTTGGAGGGGTGAGGGGGAAGGGAAGGGTGTTTCCTGCATTTTAGTGATCCTAAAATGCTAACTCTTTTACTTAGTGTTTAAAAGCAGCACTTTATTCATACACATATTAGATTCTTCCATTATGATTGAACTGATCCGACACAACTTGAATTGGCTTGCACCATGAGACAGCATAACTCTAAAGATAAGCAGGTATTCACTTAGGATCCTTCAAAAACCTAATTACCATTCCATATGAATCTGTTTATCAAGTAATCCTGTTTCCTGGGGATTGACTGTTGAACACACTTGCACAGAAATATGATTCTTGTGAGAATGTTTCTACTGTTTCAAATCTAACTACAAAGATAAGCACAGAAAATCCTAAAATAAATTTTCTGGTTATGACATATGGCTTTCAACCAAAGTGGGTTTTTTTCCTTTGCCTGAAATAAATAATTAATTTATTTGATCAAAGTCCTTTGGCACCCTTGTCTGGAAGAATATCAAATATATTCAGAGTTTTTTTCTACCAATTACTTTAAGAAAAAGGAGATTTTTGAGGGAAGAAGACGAACTAATAAATAATATGGCTGCCACAGAAGATTATATGACAGATTGTCCCCAGCCAAAGGCATGGGAAGCATGGGACAGGTCTCAAAGGAGCAGCTGGATTTCATGTCCTGTAGTCATTTCCTTTCACAGAACAGGCTAAAGACTGTGCTCCTGCTCCCTCATATGACTGCTTGTGTGACCAAGGCAGCAGGGGTGGGTTTGCCTTATTCGGGATACATGCTGGAGGCACAACATCATTCTGCTGCTGTGTGGTACGCTGAGGCTGCTCTGGCATGTTGTCTGTACAGCACCATTGTGTCTGGTAACTTCAGCGAGGCACCTAACTGTAGGCCACTCAATATGATGTAAGTTTGACTTCTACTTCAATCTTTAGGATCTCTTATACCTCAGTGGAGGTATAATGCTTCATGGATTTTTTGATTGAGAGGGAAGTTGTTTTTCTGACCATATGTCAATTAACAGGAGTCAAAAACCTTCACTACTATTTTTTCCTCATGTTGATGAGCACATTCTATCTTGTCCCCCTATTCTTTCAGTATTTATGGTTTGTATGAAGAAGTCATGGCCCGCAGTTGGAGATCCCTTTGGGCTGGAAACAGAAGAAAGCTGGCCAGCTGCAGCCTGCTTTTCAGACTGAAAAGGGAAAAGTTTTGTGAGTAGATGTCAGCCACCCCGTACAGCCACCTGCTGTTGCCATAATGAGGCCAATAGTCTCAGCTTCAGAGAATGAGAAAGGCAGTTTTGAGCACAGTGAATGAGTGAAGCTGGTTGTTAACTGTTTTGTTTTCATATTGCTGGGGCTGACTGGATTGCATTCAAAACCCTTATCTTGGAAAAATTACTTCTTTGGCTGGATGGATTTCAATTTATTTATTTTAGTAGTATCTTGTTCATAATTTCTAAACATAACTAAAAGTGGACTCAGCAGCTGTCTTAGGTCTTTTGTGCTTCCCATCCTTATCAAGGAAGGCATTCATTAAGGTTGTGATCCCCTTTATTGCAAATATAAATAAAATCTGACAAAATTGTAAGTTCTTTAGTGCTGGATGCTGACAGAATAGGGGAAAATCAATTTAATGCATGAAAAGTCTCATTAAGGAGATCCACAGAATTTAAGTAATTGGCATCAGAGCCCATGGTTAATGCTGTTCATTGTTTTGTCATCACGGCCACTCAGCCCAGTTTGTTAATGCTGCTTGTGTGACCCGTGTTCTCCTTTGCAGGATCTGTGTTAGCCTACCTAGACAGCATAAAGGTCGGAGGGTTCTCAGGGAAAAATGCCCTTATTTTCTCATATGTGATCAGAAAGTTAACACAGATCAGCTGAAGCAGCATAGTGTTCTGAACCATTTTCCCCCTGATATGTAGCAGTGACCCATGGAAGCTGCACAAGTCAGACAAAACCCAGAAAGGTCATTCAGGACTCATAAAATCCATTAACTAAAGTGCAGAAAGCACGGCTTCTAATTAAATTGTATTTCACGAAATAAGCAAACACACAATCCTTCAAGATGCAATTGGGAGGCATGGGCTCCTCCTCTCAGAACACCCTACTTTAGAATTTTAAGAGCAGGAAATGTCCTCCAGGTATGAAGAGGAGATAATCAAATGAAGTGGGAGATTTGAAAAGGCCAGAAGAAGCGCTTGTTAATTCCTCTGCATTAAATGTGGAGAAGCCTTTATAGCTTCGTAGAAATACAAATATTGGTACTTTTTCTTTCGAGCTGGAGACTGGTAATTTTGATTAATAGCTGCCTGGCACTAAGGATTTCTAGCAAGTGCATCTTCTGTGTTTGACTGATAATTTTAACATCAGCAAACCCTTCGGAATTACCTTTTTTAACCAAGTAAATTATTCCTTATTGTGAAGAGGGATCTAATCTCCTGCTTATTCTATATTATGAAGTTCTATCAATTTTGCTTTTTATGTGATATGCCAACTCCAATTAATATTTTATCAAGGAATAGTTGTGTCCCCTGTAGTAATTTATTTAAGTATGTATCTGACTAGTTCAGTAATAAGAATCTTCAACTTTTAAAGAAGTTAGTAGCACTAGGAGCGCTAGTAAATAGATGTAAATTGTCATCATAAGAATTTAATCTTTTTTTTTTGATGAAAAATATACATCATATTCACATATGCACAATGAATAGTGCCACATTACAGTTTCAGAAAGGTAGAAAACCACCTTGCTCACGGCTCTGACTGTAAAGCAAGAACAATATAGCTTGGCAGAACTGAAAATATTGCCTCCACCTGTTCTCTCCACCTGCAGGGTCAGACATCTGAGACACTGGTGCAGATGTTCCTGAAGCACTGTCGTTAACGGGATAGTGTTTTAACATGAAGTGGTGCTTCATCCTAAAGAGATGTGGTGCAAACTCTCTCCAGATGCTTGGCTGAGTTATTAGTGGCTCAGCAGTCACAGTGTGGGGGCTGAGACAGGTGACTGGCAGTAACCTGAGCACCCATTTGAAAGTGTCATCTCGGAGATACGCTGAGTCACTATATTTGATGGCTGAAATCCAAAAAAATGGGTAACACTTTTTTCCCCCTTTTTTCCAGCAGCTCAGAAATCCTCCGTTATCTCTAGGTATGAGAAAATAATTAGAACAGTGATAAACTGAAGTCCTTTCATAATATCTCGGACTATCGCTTTTAATATCTCTTTATCCAGATTGGGATACCCTTTGGATTTCGTTATCTCTTTCTTCTTAATGATAATCCCTTTTTAAATCAGGTAGCTCCCCTATTGCTTGGGCCATGTGTTAATCCTGCTGCTGGTTTGGCCTTTGCTTTGTCTAAGGCTAGGAGAGATAATCTCCTGGCTATTAACAACTCATTTGGGTCTGTCGCGGGGGTGGGGGAGGGAAACATTTAACTAGCTATTACCCATAGAACTCATTAGAGAATTAGCTATTTATGTATTAGTGAAGAGATTCTGTTGCATAGTAAAATCAAAAAATTTACTAATATGGGGCGCAGTCTGTGCTTGAAAATAATTTCTGACAGTATGGCCAAAAGACAAATATGAAAATCCTACTCATGCAATTTTAGGAGTTCGCATTTTTCGTTATTTGCTATTTTGGCACGTCAGTAAGGTAATTCCTCCACTCCATTCAAATAAGCACACCAGATGAGGAAAGCGTGCCAATAATCTAACATCCTTAATTAAGGAGTATTAAGCTGAATTTGTTGTATTTTATCACTTGATTTGTGCTAGAAAATGCACATTTATCAGTGAACGCAAAGTGATTGGCCAGCTGTAAGCCTGATTTAAAATTTGCCTACAAAAGAGTTTCAAAATGAATTCTCATTCTCTGTGTATGGCTATTTTCGCTAGAAAATGACTAATATAACATACCCTGTAATTAAGGGAAAGAGCGTTAGACATTGACTATGCATTCTACAAAATGCGTTACTAAAAAATTCTAAGGGCTCCATGGCTTTTTCCAGATGCGTTTCATAGGAATTTTTCTGCATGTTCAAGCTGCAAAATCAGAGAAAGGTCCAGTCAGCAGACATTATGAATCCATTAGGTCTATTATTTTTCCCCACTTTGCATATGTTCAATTTTAATGGTTTGACAGAAAAGGAGAAAGTGTACGAACCTGACAAAATACTTTCTTTTTATTATTGTTATTTGCAATCTAAAGCCATAACAATCATTTAGCCAGAGCCTGTTCAGGATAAAACTCTCATTAAAAGCTTCAGGTATGAAAACTCTCCTGTGTGAGACTGAGTCCTGCTGAGAAAAACCTAGTGTAACTCCTAATGGTTCTGCTGTGCTGTCAGACACTTCTCTTCTACTCATTGTGCTCCGTGGCCTCTTGCAACCCCTGGGGACCCCAATTTGTGTTCCATCTCTGAAGCTGTGATTGTCACACTTGCAGCAAGTGCAGCCATAGAATGTGGGACTACAGTAATTGCTTAAGTCAGCCCAGAGTGTATATTCCCTTGTCAGCAGACGCTATCAGCTTAGCATTTAAGTAGCAGCACAAAGATATATATTAATCTTTCATTTGCTTAGTCATCATGATTTTATTAATTAACATGTGCAGCAGACTCCACCAGCTGTCACTGGACTTTGCCATCATAGTTATTTCCCCACTGGAAAAACATGACTGCTTGGCTTCATCCTGTTGCAAATGCAGTTCTTAAGTATTTCTGGTAGTACACTTTGCATCCAAATACCTTTACATTCTGGGAGGTGGAAATAGTAAGAATTTCAAGATACTACCTCCGTGACAAGCTGGGGGAGTGGAAGCTGAAATGAACGTTCTTTCCAGATATTTGCTCTTTCGCTGTAGTGCATTGTGTGGGTGATGTCTATTTAATTCAGCCTACAACCACCGGTCATGCCCTCTTCAAAACTGGGAACTCACCACATAGAAAGGTAAAAGAGACATATATCACATTTGAGCAAGGGTAATAGAGGAGAAATATTAATTTAGTTAGTAGGATCTTCATCTGACCACAGGAGGGCAGGATTTAGAAGAAAACTTTGTGGTGTCTTAAGATCAGAGAAGAAGAAATGAGAAAATATTCTGATAATACACCACAATTCAAATGTCATTTTGACTGAAATATTTCAATACAAACATTTTCATATATCCACAGCATGTCTGCCTGGTCCCATCCATCCAAATTAAACTCTGACGTTCAACACCCCAACATTAGAGAGCACTCAGCAGAGTAATGTTGCCTTTGAAAACATGTTAAACAGGTTACCATAGTTATCAGGCTGCATGTATGTTCCAAGACTGATCTTCTCCTTCCTGTCATATCAAAGTAAAGGAAATGATGCAATAATACTTGTTTTGTAAATGTGAATCTTCAAGTGGGTTAATTAGAGGTGGTGTGAGCATTTCTCCTCCTTTTCAGATGAACTAGATAATACTTGTATCTTCAATGTGAGAAGCAAGATGAGCCACCTCCTACCTAAGGGTAGTGACCTGATTGCATAAGCACTCCTCTTTTATTATCCTTTATAGCAGTGCTGCAAAAAACATTTTAGCCACAGACTTAAGGTCATCTATGTATTCTGTCATTGATATCGGCTGAAGCTGACAAACACAGCTTCTCACCTGCCCCGTCCTAGGTGGGATGTGAAAAATGCATGTATTTTATGATTGGCTTTTCGCAAATATTAAAATGAATATTATTTGCATTGTGCTAGAAAGTAATGTTTTATTAATTCTCTTAAGTAATGTGTTAAATATAGTTTTAGGTTATAACAAAATGTTAAAATAGAAACTATGCTATGTAAGATACTTTTTTTTCTAAAGAAAGGACTCACAGTGAGATAGCAGACACAGGACTCTTAAGTCTTTCAGAGAAAGAGAATTTATTGCTCTATTATCAGGAGAAACTAACTTCTTCCCACCTTATTCAGCCAGGACAACGCTGTTAGAATTCAGAGGAAGAAGCTGACGATGACCAGACAGAATCCTGTGTTTGAATGAAATTTATGCATCATATATGAAGTGTATGAATATGCAACAGGCTATTGTTTTTAAGGGTTAATCCTTTGTTATCGGGTGTCCTTTTTCGGGCTTGTGCTGCCCAGAAAAAGGTACCCAGACATCCATAATCTTTGTTTCTATTGTCTCATATTGTCCTAATTAAAATGATCCAAATTATTATTACTCTAATTATATTACTATTTTTATAACCATTTTATTACTATTAAACTTTTAAAATTTAAAAAACATGTGATTGGCGTTTTTCATGTGGGAGCAGTGGTTCCGTGTCTGTCATGTACTGAAAGAGAGAAGCTAGCACAGAAGCTGGCACACCCCAGACCCGATGGGATGTGAGTGCTCCTTCCTTTCAGCCTCTGAAGAAATGAGCAGCTCAGCTTAAAGTCGCAGTGCTTTGGTCTGAGATAGAGGGGAGAGCTCAGTCCTGTGCATTGCTCAGGGTCTGTGACTAACAGCCACAAAGCTGTTGGGCTCCAGTATAGCACAAAACACTGCTCATTTGAAATTAACAAGTCTGAATTTGTGATGAAAGGGAAGGAAGCAGAAGGAGCAGCACTCACAGGTGCAGTCAGCTGAGAGGCACTTTAAGAAGCTGTTTCTCCTCAGCTGTAGCTGGTTGTATCCTGGCTTCTGACACCGTGCCTGGCTGGAGCAGCATGAAAGGATTTTAACAGATGTTCACACCTCGAGTTTGAGGGTGAATTTGGTGTGTTTACAGGTAAACTGTAGTTAAGCTGAAGATTGTGACTTCATCTGCCTTCCTGTGCTCGTGTAGCTCCTGATTCTCAATATCACAGCCTTCTAGAACATGCAGTGTTGCTTATGACTCAGCTTCCTCCTAGCTCAAGCATGTGCTTGATGGATGTTGCTGCTTCAACTCTGTTCCTGCTTTCTTTTGTAGGAGCACTGCAGAAGGGGAATGAAAAATATAAAGTGACAAAAACGCAAGGGTCTGGATAAGGACCCATCGTCTGACAGACTATCTGTGAACAACTGTCTTAGGAGAAAGGGAGAAGATCTCATTAATGACCAAAAGTTATTCTGTACAGCAGAGGGACCAAAGAGTAACACTGTAGTTGTTTTAGCTCATTCTTTTTTATGCTTTAGCCCTGAACAAGGAGTCAGACAAGTTATCTTCTGTCAGCTTCTGAAATCTAAACAAAAACCCCAATTCAAACCTAAGTAATAGTCTATGAACTCTGCCAGTTTCCTGCCTCTAAATATATATACTAAATATATATATATGCATATGACTTTAAGACACAAATTAGAATCTAAACATTTCTAGTTTTCTCATGGCAAACTAAGGAAATAGCAAAAGGTCCGAACAAAAAAAGACAGCTTTGAAGTGAGAGTGTGACATCATTACTGCAGATGGATAATGCTTACTACAGATTCTGGCAGTATTTTCACACTTGAAAGTTTGAAAACCATACTCTTATGAAGAGTCTGGTGAAATAATCAACTGGTATACATTGCCAAAATTGTCAAACAGATTGACCTGAAGCTTTTCAAGCATTGCAGCAAACTAATATATGGTATGTAAATGACTTGGAAACTGAATACAGAATCTCACTGTGAACACTCAGCTCCACATTAGCTCTGCCAAAACCTAAAGAAATTTTAGAACTAGTGGTTAGTGCAGAGCTGAAGAAGTAACTCTCCAAATTGATCAGAAAAAATATGAAAGTGAAAAGGAAAACAATATAAAAAATCTGGCAAAGCAACTCTGCAAATACAGTTTGGACATTATGATGAAAGAGAAAAATAGAATCATAGAGTTACAGACTCATTTAGGTTGGAAAAAACCCTTAAGATCGAATCCAAATGTGAACAAAACTGATCCAGATGCAGGATCTTGCACATGGAGCTGCTGAACTTCAAGAGGTCACACAGGCCCCTCTCAGGCTTGTCACAGTCCCTCTGGGTGACATCCCCTCCCTCCAGCATGCCCACCACACCGCACAGTATGTATAACAATCTTGTTGGAATTGTGCTTACCCTTCCCACTCAGATACACAAATGCCCCAGAACTCAGCTGTCACTGCATCACAATTGAGAGCACCAGTCTTACAGTAAAGCTGTTCTGACTGCTAAAGTCGTCAATGCTACTGAAGAAAGTTCCAAAAGCAAAATAAAATGTATGATCAGTCATGTCTGAATTAAGAGTCAATTTCACAGAATGCCTTGTCATAATGCTTGATGTGAAGATAAGGCCTCTAGTCCCAAAAATATCACAGTCAGCAAAGAGAAGAGAAGAGAAATAACCAGGAAAAATGAATCAGTCAAGAGTTAAAGCTTGTAACAACTAAGAAGCTAACTCTCTGAAAACTAGAAACTTGGTAGTTTAGAAACATAAATTGTCTACAATGTATAAATAAGACGCCAGGCACTGTAAGGAAGAAGAGCAATCCTTTTAAAGGAAAGAAGCATATTAATTTATTTCCAAGGTAATTAAGATGTATCTAATTGTATTAAAACAAAAACATAAAAGTAATGATAGAATCTAAGTACATTGTAAGTACTGTGTAAGTTATGATAATAATATTGAATTTTGTTATCTTATTTGAATTTAGTTATCTTGTGAAATATGATGGAAAGTAAGTGAAGAGTAATAGCTTTTCAGTTGAGGTAAATATCAAGTCAGGAATGAAAAGCAGATTTACAGATCACCAGCTAGAATAGTATCCCAGGATTGGGGAATCTAGGTTCAATGTTGCACTGCTAGGACTTGCACTGCCCTTTAATGCTTATGTCAAACAAGGAAGTGAATCCTTTTTGCAGGAGGTCAGATTTGTACCTCAACCAATTAGAAATTTCCACTTTCTATAGAAAAGCTAAAAAGGGAGTGAGGTGTAATTTTCTATATAGAAAATGACCACTCCAGAGACAGCAATTGCACCATAGGGGAACCCAGGGAGAAAATGTTACTGCTAAGTGCAGAAAGCTTTCTTAAAACAATACAGGTTTTTTCACAATATAGTCTTTTACTCAGCATTTTCCAAGTGTCAGGTAAGTTATGTCAAAGTTTTCTTTCTTGAGGTTTTTGATCTTTCTTGCAGGAGCTAACATCACATAAGCTCCCTTCCCTTCCTTGACATAACTTATTTAATAAATGTGTTAGGTTCAAAATAAGCAATGTGTCTCAGCATGCTTATTAACTTCTAGTTGTACAATGGCTCAAGACAAACAGCTGGCAGGATGTCCAAGCAAGTAGCAGGTGCTTGCTAATAACTTTTTTCTGTATATCTTGAAAAACTGCTAAGAAAAACACAAGCTTGCAGGTCCTACAAGGAGAGCCTTTTTATTATTGCTTTTTAAAATAAAATATTGTATGACTTTATATTGACAAGTTCCCCTATCTTACTCCAATTCACTCCAAAGCACAACAAAAATTTTGCATTTTCACCAAATGAATCCTGACAATATGAAGCTTATGTGCTAGTTCCTCATATTGAGAGGGAATCTTTTACTCATATAGGATGACTATTAAGAGTGTAATGTATTTAACTGCTGAAAATCATTTAATACTGTAATCTGGTTTTGGTTTCTCACAGGGAGAATTCTTATAGTCCCAGATGATGCTCCAAATGCCCTCTCTTAATTTCTTCTAAATACACTTCTTTGATATATTTGGAATTGAAATAGGGAGTAGGTCTGGATAACTGTGTATTTGAAAGTTTTTCTCATTACAAAGCAGTATTTCATACTTAGAAGCTTAGATACAGAGATATTCTTCCAATGATTTTCTGCTGTGTGAGTATTAGGCAGACAGAAAATTTAGTGATAAGCACAACCTACTTTGTCTGTGATAGGAATAATATAATTCAGATAAACTAATTTTACAAAGAATTGATTATAAACTCATAATTTCACAACGGCTGAGTCACCACTGCATTTAATGGCAGAGACCCTACAAAGATAACTTCAGTCCATGTTCCCTGCCATTTTCGCTTTCTTATCCATCTTTCTGAAAACAATCCTGGCAGCTGGTATCTCCTAGGGATTAGCACCAACAACACAACAGGAAGTTCTAGGAGTTAAGATATCAATACTTTTCAAATTTAAAATGATAATATGCATCATGATGGAAAATATTCAGACTTTTATTACCACACAAAATCTAATTATCTTCAAAGAAACATGTATAAATCTGTTAAAGTGGTGAATACTTCACACTGAAGTATCCACATTTGTATGCCCACTAGTTTAATTCAGCTAATTATTACCTATCTTCAGTGATCAGTAGGAGTGGAGCAAAAATAGTCTCACCTCCTTCAGTGTGTCTGTCTTTAGTGAACACAATTCTGAATAGCAAGGCAAAGCACAAGAAGCCAACTTCAATGACTGCTGTTGTGAAATTTACAGGAAGATAATTCCCCAAAGATGCTGTTTTCTCTAAAACAGGAAGCCTTCCTTTAACTCCATAGAATCCTTCCACAGAAAGACAAAAAGGGAAATAGTTTCCCGAGGAGTTGGTTCAGTTGTAGAGAAGAAGTCACAGGGAGTAAGGGTCATTGTTCTCAAAGGTAAACTCTCTCAGATCATAAAGTTACTCCCTCTGCATTTAATCAATAAAAAATATCCATTCTTCTTACAAATGGTGAAGAAGCTTAGCCTGCTTTCATGGAAATAATTAGATTTTTATCAGAGTTCGAGATTAATCACAGCCTGAAAGCTGGGGCAATCCCACAGTGGTTTAATTTGCTGGCAGGAGCCAGGTTCACCACATCTGAACTGATCAAACAACACTTGCCCGGTGGCTACAGAAATTAAAACATCTGTTTAGTGTAAATTTTGTGGATAATGATTTTGCCCCATTGGTGACTTCTATGTGCTGCTTTGGTCTGGTGAGCCGTGAAAGCATCCAAATACCCCAGTGCACAGTAATCTGATAGAGAGAAGGAACATCTGAGTGCTGCACATCCAGAAAATTCAATACAGGTATGGTGAATGTCTAGACTTTAAAGAATAAATTCCAAGTGTAGGCCAGAAATGATCCTTCTGCTTCCTTGTTAGATAGTATCTAGATAAACACCTTGCCGCAACAAGAACTGTACACCATTCAATGAATTTTTATTTGCCACAAGGTATGAGTCCTAAATTTTGGCACATTTAATTTTTATTTCTATTTTATGTTAATTTTTTCTCATTCTGGTGTTCATACATTTTGTAGTTACTGCTTGTTGAGGCCACAGAAAAATGAAGAATAATAACGAGAACAAATTTGGCTGTTTGGTCCTGAAAAATTTGGGCTATATCTGCATTTCTCCCATCCTTTATGGGGTTTGAATAATCATCTCATGAGTCTTTAATTAAATTATATTGCTGTTATAAAATATGTATCATGAAGGATAACTCATACATGTTTTATCAAAGTTTCGGGTTGCTTAAAATGAAAGCTAAGCCTTTCAGTATTGTGCCAGGCAAATAACAGGTGACTTGAACACCAGTTTTTATGTCTGTTTTTTATTATGATTTTTTAACACACTACAGACAGATAACTGTTGATGAGTAGCACCTTCCAAATCACCACATCAATTCAATCATTTGATGAAATTCTCAGTTGAAATGTCTTGGTTTTGTGTAATCTCCTTCTCCTGCCCCAAGATACTTACTTTAGGATGGGCTGGGGCTCAAGCTCAGAAATGTTCTGCTGATTAGGTGGGACCCCATCTCTCTGGGGAAAAGGAAAAAGGACACACCAAAGCCTCTGACAGTACCTTATCTGCCAACTGCATTCAAGACAATCAGATACATACAGGGTTGTGGGCATCAAATACAGCAGTCCTCATCACGCTCACAGCTGGAAGATGAGGTAGGGTTCTTCTGATTTTACTGTAATAATGCTCAGGCCCTCAGGTTGGAAGCCTGTCTCTCTATCATCTTCATGCAGGGGGATAAGGAAGGAATTTACCTCCAAATCTCTGACTCTCTCTAAAATTTGGAACAGGGCTGGATTGTCTCCCATTAAGCCAAGGCACTCAACAGAAAGGAGCACAGTACTCAGTAGAAAAAGAGCAAAGATTCCTGCCCTTCTCTGCTCTTGAGTCCCCTGGCATTGGACTGCTGGGATTTGACACACAATGTCCCTGCTATTTACTCAAGATTTTGTTATAAATTTGTGAGATTTTCCCCAGAACAAGAGAATGGTGTCCCTGCTTCTTTTGCACCAGGTTACAGTGTCAGATGTTTTCCTACCTCACCCCATGCTTATTGCACTACCACCTTCTCCCCACCAAGTCTAAAGATACACATTGCATTAATATATTTAGGGAGCCTTAACTTGCCCTGCATCATTTTAATATCAAAGTATCATCAACTTTCTGTAATTTGACCTAATGTTAACTCAGTTCTTAACATTTTGTTTGAATTATGTTTAGTTTAGTCTGAATGAATCATTTATTCATATATAAGGAGAGAGAGAAAGGAAGAGAGGAAAGACATGAATAAAAAGGATTATAAATTCCTACCATTCCTAACTGAGTGGTGTGGAAAGAAAGCTTTTAAAATTGATATTACCTTGAATTAATGGAATCTTACCTTGAAATCTCACCTATTTTATCTGGAAATAGGCTGTGTTTGCTTATGGGCTCAATGACTAGAGGCTCCCCAAACTAGACACTGTTTTAGCATAAGCACATCTTCAAAGAAATTATCTGAAAGATATCCAATTTGCTGTCTCAAGAAAGAACTCATCCCTGCATGGATGCTTACTGGCAATTTCGTTATGAGGTTCACACTAACTATGTTAGTGTGCTGTCACTCACAAAGTTCACATTTTGCCATGTAGAAAATGTAGACATATTTTAAAATATGATCATGTTTTCCTGATAGCAATGCATAAAGTAAAGCAATAATATGTTGTCTTCCCAAACACCCAAACTTAGAGACAGATTGAGTAATCTTTAATAGTAAAGGACAACACGATGCCTCACTGCACCAAGCCATTTCAGAGAAATATTGTATCTCATTAGGTATCTGTGGAGTGGTTTGGGTTGAAGAGACTTTTAAAGGTCATCAGCCTCAGTAGATCAGATTGCTTAATGTCCCTATCCTACCTGACCTTGAATGTTTCCAGGGATGGAGCATCTGCCAGCTCTCTGGGCATCCTGTATTTCGCATTGTAAAAAATGTCTTCCTTATAGCTGGTCTGAATCTACACACAATTTAAAACTATTACTTCTTGTTATGGCAGGTCCTAGCAAAGAGTTTGTCCCCATCTTTCTTGTAAACACCCTTTTGTACTAAAAGAAACTTCACTATGCAATGTGCAGAGCATTACTGGGCAGTCTTCTTCACTCTCCACTCTCCAGGCAGCTCCTCTAGTCCCTGGGGAGAAGGGATGGCCCCCTTGTAATCCTGTCCTGCTTCTCCACTGATTGCCCAGCGAATGCCAGAACGCTAGAGGAGTTTTGATAGAAGTAGTAACAGTCCTTTTTACAAGAAGATTATGAATCTTCTGCTTCCCTCTGAAACCACATTGACTGGTGATAAAACCAGGTATAATCCAGCCATCAATTTTTACATTCACTCTCTCCCTCTCTCTGGATAGGACTATACATTTCTATTGGTATATGCCTTTGACGCTATAACTTCATTTTTCATCACCCTTAGTAGCTTTGACTAATTCAGTTAAGGACCACTGTCCCAGAAAAAAGAAGTACTATTGCATAAAATGTTATGTTGTCTCCCCGAACAAAGCTAATAAATCCACATTGGTGTTCAGTGGAAGTCTAGGTCTTTAAACAGGTTAATTCCAAATTCACCCAAAGCTCTATTTTCAGATTAAGAGTTCAGGTCTGAAAATATATTGAAATTACAGGAATAAGATATTCAGCTGAAGTCAACTAATCCTATTCACTTCTCAGTCCTCTCCTCTCCGATAGTGTTACCTCTTTTTACTGTCCCTGAGAATTGTAGATATCACTTCATTTCTATGCACATGGCACAGGAATTCACAATATCATGTTTTCAAAGACTTTGTCTCAGGAAATCATTTGAGAGCTATTGAGATATTTCCACAAGGCAACCTTTTATAAAATAGACTCCCATGTTACTGATCTTGACTTTCATCTCAGAGAAGTACACTGTAAATATAAAATATGGATGTGTTTTGTGGAGAAGTGATGGGTCCCATCTGGAGATATTAAATTATTTCTGTACAGATTTTGTCCTTAAACCAAAGGAGTTAGCTAGTAGCTTCTTTCTCAGCCTTTTGATAATTCTTCTCACAGATTACCCTCTAGTTTCCACAAATCGTGATTGAATTTTTACATATTTTAATTCTCCTAACAAATGAGTATGTGATTCAAATTATTTCTTCCTTTTGAATCTCAGTAGCCAAAATATTCATACCTCTAGATGCTCCTAATATGTGAAATTGCTCAGTGTTTCACCTTGCAACTTTATAGCAAATAAGGGGGAAAATCATCCTGTCATTTTTAGAAGTTCTGTAGGAAGCCTACAGAAAAAAAAAATTATAAGTCAGCAGCCATTCTCTATATATGAAGGGGAAAATAAAGCTCAGAAAAGCAAAATATCCTTAATGTCCAAATTTTAACCAAGGGACAAAACGTCATAAAATGTCATTGGAAGACAGTTTACTTTAGATGTAAACCATAAATTCACCTTGAATATGCAAATCAAAAATTAATTCCAACACTCAAAATCATTACCATATGAACAGGGCTTGATTTCAGCTGGGTGGTGATAGCACCTGATATCAGAATCACCAAAAGGATAGTGTGGCTGTGGTGTAAAGTTGTTGCAATGTAGACTTTCTTGGATCTGTGTTTTTTCAGGGTACAAACTCCAGAAGACGGTAGCATTGGTTGAGAAGGATACATGGCCTGACTGACTGAGCCCAAAGCTTTTTATGGGCAAGTTCTGGCATCTAACTTTGAAGATAAAGCTGTTCTTGTCTGTAAGAAATCTCTTAAATCAAATACTGCTCTTACTGGGTAAATGCCAGGGAAGTAAATGAAACCTATAAATACAGCTATGGTAGAGCACATCCAGGCTCCCAAACATCAAAGATGGCATAAAATTCATACACAATATGTCTACTGTAATGACTTCTAATTAGGTACTCCATCTTTTTTCAGTGTTAGGTTTCATGAATCTCTGCATGGTATCAAGGCTAGGAAAATTCCAATATCCTCTGCCAAATTTCTTCTGGATGAACCTAATGCATTAAATTATCAAGCTTTCATAAGAACACAGTCAAATTCCTTTTTCGCTAATACATTTTTAAAGTCTTGCTGCATCAGTAGCTTTCATATATAATGTTAATAAGAGAAGATTAATAATTGTTAAAACAACTGACAACAAATTGAAGTCACCTTGTCATTATGTTTTGTAAAATTAGTATTAATATTTTGGTCTGAAATACTGGTTGTGTAACATAAAGGATTTCCTACCAAGAATGATCAATACTATTAGTCTTTTCCAGAGTTACCCCTTAAAGATAATGAGAAAAATGTTTCCATCCTCCTCTACTCCCACTTCTGAAAGTCCAAATTCTGAGAAGATTCACAATGTGTGCAGTACTATCCAATTTTGTTCAGGAGTGGAGTAGAATTGGAGCTGTGGCAGATCTTGGATACCAATTTACAGAAGATAATATCCTGCTTTCTACATTTCTTGATTCTAAATCAAGTTTGTTTCTCACTCAGTGTTTTTCCTCGGTATGGACATGTTGTTACTTGTGGCATCATTACTACTGCTCTGCTGTCTATAGAAGAGATTAAATAGAATTTAGAGTCTCACAACCCAATGACTTCTGGAGTTCAGGAAGAATGTACAACCAGCTTTAACATAAGGAAATAATGGCTCAGTCTTAGGACTCTGATGCACTTGGAGTCAATATGTGCAGATATAATGTTACATTTTTGTATTTATTTTTCAGATAAAATAAAAGCTATATTTTATATGATAAATAGTATTCAAATGATTACATCCTGATTGTTTCGCTTAAAGCTAAACCCCATAAATATTTTCAAAACTTTTTTTGATCTTTTTCAACAGAAGAGATCTCATGGTAGTGGTTATTAAAAAAAAAACTTCATGATCCAATGTTTATGATGATTCTTTGTATAGCAAATAAAAATGATTGCTTTTTCTTTTTTCTGTTAATGAATTGATTAGATATTAACTGCAGGCATTTTGTGTCTGTGTTTATTTTTCATGTGAATTTTTCAGTGAAAACAAACCCCAAGATTTTCACAGAATGACAGTTTTTCCTCCACACTCACTATTGGGAATAAGTGTTTAACACCTTTCTAGCTTTCCATGAGAGAAAAGAATTCTCTCCACTACCTCATGAAATTAAAGAATACCCATTATCTGAGAAAGTGGTTCAAGATCAGACATAAGTATATTCCTCCATCTTTCTTCTTCATGAGCTATTAGGAAGACAGATATTCCCCTTCTTCCTCTGTTTCCAGATTTGGGACTTGAAAATTATTTTATTTTCATGTCTTCTATTGCCAGTTTGCCTTTCACAACCTGCTTAAGTGAAGCTATTGGGGAAATCAGTCTATCAGACAACACAGCACCGCACAAGTGCTGATAATGGGAACTCATAATCTTCTGCTGGGGCAGTCATGTGAACTCACTATTCAGCCGAGCAAAATGTATTTGTCTCCATGCCCATATCTGTATAAGAAATTGAAAAATCAATCAGTAGAAAGGTTCAAATAATGTTTTAGCATATTGTTTTATAATTTGTGATTCTGTGGAGAGTGCAGTTGCCTTATTTTTTATTTATCTTTTTATTAGAGGTCGATAATCTACTGCATTGCATTAAAATTATTGTATTTCAAGTATTTAAAAATCAGATATTTTCAAAACTAAGTCCTATTTTGTGGCAGTTGGTACTCTTACTTGGTATCCTCTTGTGATCTTTTGCATGTCTGCTGAGTTACTTGCCTGAGAATTTTTTTGGGGGGCCAGGTGTTCCTCAGTAAGAACTAAGTGCCAAGGAGTAAAAAAAAATGGCAGTCTTTTCCAGTGTCTATCAACCACTCATGATTCAGTGACACAAGCTTCAGTGGAATGTAACAGCCAATTTCCTGCTAAACTCTTGAAGTAGTTTTCCAGGAAAACTGACTGCCATCATTGCATAATGAACAGACAGTCCTTAAACTCCCCTGTGCTGTAGAAGTTCATGTGCCCTTGCGCTTAAAGTGTCAAAATTAAACATTGTGATCCCTTTTCTGGTATTGCTGATTCTTTTCATACAAATATTGTAGATTTTAAGCACAAATAAAATGAACTGTTGAACTCTCTGAACTCCTGTGAGGCTTCCCAGCTCCCTGAGTGAGAGGTCAGGGTGGTTTTCAGGTGTGATATACTTTTGGTTAAGATGTGCCAAATATAGTAAGTAGATGAATGTTAATTCAGGCCCTCATATTTAATTAGGGAATCAAGGCTGGAATGAAGCTTTCACTCTGAAAATGAGCTCTCATGATCAAAGTACAGCTACCTTATGTAAATAATTTAAACGAAGATCAATTTTAATCAAAGTTGATATTGAGTATTGCATATGAAAATTACTACTTTTTTTCTTTCAGTTTTGATGTTACCATGTTAATGAGCAATTCCCTTGTTTAGAGTTATGTAGCATCTGGCTGGTAATATTTCTTTAGTGTGGAAAATTTGAATATCTGCTTAAGGGTGACTGCATAGCTAACACCCTCCATGTAGAAGTCAGAAATCTGTCTTTCTGTTTTCCCAGGTATATACATTCTTTTCAGTTTAAAATACTATCTGATTCCAAATGCTTTAATTTTTCTGTTACTGAATCTAACAATTATATATTTAGAGAAATTAGAGGATAATAATGTGGTCAAATTATTTGCTTCAGAGAGGGTGGACATTAATTAGGGTAAATTATTTAAGTGTAGTATTTTTTTTTGGTAGCTTCTGTGAGGAAAAAATATTTTAATCACAGCTCTGCTAATGTGCAAAACTGGAAGAGCTCATGGATATATTTACATGGAGATACGCATTCATATGCAGACATTTACATGCCCACAAGCACAGCTGACATCACAAAATGAATGCAAAACTTTTTATGTGGTTTAATAAAAAAAGGAGATGCATGCAGAAACACACACACTTTTTTACTGGAGTCACTGATGACACCTACCAGAGCTATGGAATTCCTTCAAATGTGAACACAAATAAGCAACACTGTCTCAAGACCAGGCATTTTTCAAGATGCAACAAAAAAAATGCCTTTTTAAGGAGAAGACAGAGGAAAAAGGTGATGTGGGGGAAATGATGACAAGGTTAATGCTAACCAGAATATGCGTTTTCTTGTTTCATCTGAACAGTGTGGATTTCTTCAGGCCTGAGCAGAAGCCCCCATCTAATCTTCCTGTAGAGACTGAAGTCAACAATTTGCTTCCTAGCCTCTAACATTTTGAGAGTGATTGAGACATTTTTTGCTGCTTGTGACAGTCATGAGTCCTCACACAATTTCTCAGTGTATTTAGATGCACAGTAGGAAGGTTCACACATCTGACTAGGTACAAAGAATCAATTTACAGCAAAAGGAAATATCAGATATTGGTACTTAAGCACCACAGCGGTAGATAACTTGGAAATACCTCAAGTAAATTGGAAAGACATAATGCTTAAAACAGTAGATGAAAAAGAATATAACTTCAGAGGTAATGTGCTTTTGGTTTTGACTGGTACTTGAGTAAATTTTAATCATATAATAGACTCAGACTAAAAAAAAAAATTACATGGCTCCTTTCATGTAGCATTTTTGTGTTTAAAAACAGCTGATCAAAAATTACCAGCCAGAAAGTTATCCTAATGACACAAAAGATTTTTTTAGAACAATGCTAACATGAAGGAATTCTGTTAAATAATTTTGGAAATCCTAGAATTTTGGACATAAAATAAAAATTAATAAATTAAATGCATCCTTACAATAAAAATAAAAAAGCTATAATACTCTGTAAAGTTGCTTTTAATTTTTACTCTGATGTTAAAGCTGAATTTCCCTTAAAACTTGCTACAAAACTGATTGTTTATAAAAGAACAAGTGTAGATTCTGTAAAGCCTGCAAAGAAGTTTTTCCTTTTCTATGAGCACTTCAGGAATATAATATATATAGCTGCACTGAGAAGCACGCAAAAAAGGTTTATACAGCAGACCTATCCTTTTATGTGAACCCACTAAAAGCATGGAGTATGGCTCACCAAATATCCTTGAAATTGCCTGGGTATGAGTAAAATATCATTTCACTACAGGATAAAGTGTTCCATTTAAAGTGCAAGTCTGGGCTCTGGGGTAATATTGACAAAGTGGAGTTATTATGAACTAAAATCTCTTTCTAGAAAACTGAGGAGATATACCAGTAATACTAAAAGCAGTACCTGCTTCCCTTATGGCATAAATAGTGCATATCAGAGAATTCATTATTTGTATATAACAAGCTCTCTAAATGCATTTTATAAAAGCAAATCATAAAATACTGAGAATAACAGTGCAGGACTGAGAAACAAACTGATTTCCCAGATGAATTTTCTTGTACCATGGAGAGTATATAATTGACATAATTCTTCATTGGGAATGTTCTTCTCTTTCCAGCAGTACTCTTCAGCTCAAGAGGGCTGGAGTAACCTGTGCCAGCATTCAACCTCCAGCCTCCAGATTAGGCAGGCTAATAAAGAGAGGAGAAAGAGCTGTGGCTGCAGAGTTCTCAGCTGCAGTCACTTGATTCTTCACAGAGCAGGTAGTAAAAAAAGTGTCTTTTTTTTTTTTTTTTTTTTTTTTTTTTTTGAGGTAAAAAATCCCAAAGGAAAAAGGGGGCATAGTGCCAGAATGAATGTTGGAGTTTTCTTTATTAGAAAGGGAGAATCAGCTGTGGTATTTTGGAAAACAATGCATTTGAAAGATAGAGTCTAATGGTAAACCATTACAGGGGTCATCTCACTTGTTGTTAATTTACCTTGAGGGAAAAATTTCCTCATGCAGGCACTCATCATTCTCTGCCTGAGGGGGCACTGGTGGATTTAAGTGGGATGAGACCAATGTGTGTATGCCAGTTGAATCCATCTTGGGACTACATCAAAAGATAAAAAAGAGAAAAAAAAAAGAGGGAAAAAGAAAAGACCTTTTAAAGAAAAGAATCAACTGACAAAGTAAAATTAAGGCCTTACTTGTGCTGGGTGAAAACAGAGATATCTGATGACAGGTGAGCCAACAATGATAAACTGCTTAAAAATACATTACAAATACATCTGTTCAATCAAAGATGCACATTTTACCATTCCTCAGAGCTCACAATTGCCAAGCATGGCTCCGATTGCTTTGCTTTGCATTTCTGATCATACAAATTTCTGATTTCTGTCTCCTATAAAGGGAAGTAGATTTGTAAGCCTAGGGGGAGGGTTTTAGAGGAACCAGAGAGGCTTTTATTTCTCAGTGGGTTGCCTCTAAGCTCCTATGGTCATCTGCCACTTTTTGGAATAGCTGTTTTCATTTTCATGAACTGTAACTGATATCACCTTTCAAAGCCTTGTCAAAATAGGTGCTGAATGGGCTCTGTGGAGGAGTTAGAGGCTGTACACATGGCTCTGTACCTTTCTTCAACACCACCCTGGACCCATCTGCTCGTGTTGGACATCTAACAGCTGCTAGACTTTGATTTTCCTCCCTCAATGCATCATGAATATTAAAACCTAATAATTTAAAGCTCAGTGCAGCAAGCATTCAGACCAAAACATCCGGACAGACATTATCATTGGCATGAGCCTGGCAGTAAGCTCATTAGGGTAGGCATTGTTTCCTCTGAGTGTTGTAATCCACCTTCTACCTCTTACATGGTGAATGCATGTCCAGGTGATATTCATGAAATAAGTGATACGCTCTAAATTCAAACACCAGCTTGCCTCAAGATAACCATATCATATGATCCTGGACACGATGTCTGAATTCAGTTTTACAGAATGTATTTTATCCCTTGGTTTGCTTTGAAATTTATTGATATGAAGCAATTTATTCTCTATATATTTCTAATGTAAATAAATTACACATTCTGTAATAAAGAGTTTGGCAGTGTTGTTTGTTATAATAACAGAATGAAGAATGGACAAACTGAAGGATAATTCTTAAGTAAAGTTACCAATTTTGCCACCTCCTTGGCTGAACAAATTAACAGGTTTCTCAGACCCACCTTACCTAGAATGAACTTTTTTGTTCTTTAGGCTATTCTCCTGCAGAACTGACTTTGGTATTGTTCAGCATTGCTGTCTTACTGGTATTCCTTTCTTAAGTAGTGAATTTTGAAGGATTAATCCTGGCAGTAGGTTAAATTAAATTATCTATTTTTCCCTGTCATTTCACCTCTATAACATTCCTACTATTAATTTTTTCCAGATTGCCATGTATAATGAAGAGGCAGTGGAGATTGTCCTGTGGAATAGAGATGGTCCAAAGGAAGACCCTAGTGGAAACTTCTGTAACAAAACAAAAGTACTTGAAAGGAGACTGTGGGAGAAGCAGAGGAGCAGAATGCATGGAGAGAACACAGGTGCCACTGAAAGGGCCTGTCTCTTTCCAGAGGTACTCCCTGTGTATTTGCACTTCCACTTTACTCTTCTACCTCATAGGTCAAAGTTTCATATAAATATCCCATTTCTTTGAATCTGTAAAAAACCCTTCTGGAATCTCCTCAGTTCCCTCCATTTACTGACATGTATGCACTTACAGATCTTTTACAACTCCATAAAATACAAATGGTATTCATTATATCTGGGCAAGCAACCATAAGTTAATTCTAGTAATTTAGTCAGTATTTTAGGATATTAATTCCAGAGACCTGGAATAGACAGATATGTTGATATTGTAGAATATTTGGAGGTATTCATAGTTACTTTTGCACTGCAGTTCCTGCACTGGCACACTGCAACAGAAGTGTGAGAAAGCAGTGGCACTAATAAGTGTACCTGAGGGCTTCTAGTCTTCTTTAAGTCAAGAGGCCAAGAGTCAAGTGGCAGTACCCTTCAGAATAAAATCCAGTTAATTTCAAAATAATGTACTGCTAAATATGTTTAATTTTGAGTTTTCAATTACAGCTATGAGGAAAAGGTTAGAAAATGAATTGGAGGAGCCTATACAGAGCTACCTACTAAAACATCAGCTGTCTAAAGTTTTTTTTCCTCATCTTTCTATAATATAAATCATAGAAACACAGAATGGTTGAGGTAGTAAGAGACCTTAAAAATCATCTAACAATAAGCATAGACACCTTCTACAAGATCAGGTAGAAAACAGTACCATAAAGTAAAACACTCTAACATAAATTTAAACACATATAAGCAAAGGAATGTATTAGGCATCTCTTGAATTTTATAATCATATATTGGGATTTTGTATCCCCTGAGAGTGAAATTTTACTCAGCTCTAAGACAATGTGTGGGCTTAATTGCTTTTCTGACACTATTTCTGTATCAAAAGTTATTTTATTTTAAAATTCCATCAAACAAGGTGGTTGTCAGCTTGTTAAAAGTACCAAGCACTGCTGCTCTTGCATCCTCACTGCACTGGAACATTTCCTGTTGTTTTCCCTGGGGAGGCAGTGCAGGTGGTCATGCCAAGAGGCCCTCAGTGTGCAGCTGCTGGAGCTTTCCCCACGGAGCCCTTAGCTGTGTTTTCGGCAGGGGCGTGAGCAATGCCTTGGGGTGTCCTTTTGCTGCATCTCTTGGGCTGGCATCTGGAAGCAGGTAGCAGCAGAACTCCTTTGCTTTAGGCAGTACTGAGGTTAACACAGAGGTTGCACAGCGCTCGCATTTGCAGAGCTAGGCAGCTCAAAATAAACAGTGGCAGCATTAGAAATAGCCTTTTAAAAACTGTATACCAAGGGTGTGTGAGTTTTCAGTTACATTCTTCCTCTCATAAGAAATAGGTCTTCCTCAGCCATTTCTTCTTTCCTCTTGCAATCACAAAATTATTTTGCTTTCATAGTCATTTACCTCAAAAAAAAAAAAATAGCAAGATATAAGATATTGTAATGGAGGAAAAATAAGGTAAGTGGTCCTTCTTTTGGCCAGGCAACAGCAGCCATGGAACTTGTTCTAACAAACTCTTCAGAGAAAAAGGGGAGGAGCTCCCCTGGCCTCTGATTTGCATTATGCTTACGAATTAAGAATTGGACATTGTGAATGTGGAACAGATTCACCCCTTCTAGACCAAGCTAAAGGTGCAGAACGATATCTTCTTCTCACAAAGCATCAATCACAAATTCTTTCATTCCTGTCAGTGGAATTACATTCAGTGAACTTGGCACAGGTTCAGGGCCTGTGAAGCAGGGCTATTAAATCTTCAACCACGTAATTTACACATTTTAATAATTTTGAATAGCATTTTGGCCCTACCTTAGTTCTTATCTAACCAATGCAAATAGGAATGGAAGTTTTGAGAGGTTTATCTTTCAAGCACACTACACCCCACTCCTTCAGACTAGATTTCTTTTAGTGAAGGATTTTCACAGGGAAATTTAGGGTGAAATAGGGACAAAAATACAACTGAAAATTCAGCCACACTCAGGATGTGGTGAAATTGCTGACATAAAGCCAAATTTCCTTTGTCTTATAATTCATATATAGTAAAAATAAGGACTATCAAGCTTTTTCATTTCTGATGATTTTATCTTGAATCTGCATTCTCTGAACTAGAGGCAGTAGTACTAGAAAGAAATGCTGTGTTACAACATGCCAGCAAAATGAGGTGCAGGATGCCAAAAAGCAGAAGCAGGAGGATTTGAGTTGTCTGTGCAGGATTAGGAAATTGCCTGGCCTCTTCTGCCTGTCAACAATAATGGAATTGAGTTCCACACTGAAGATAATTGCCTGAAGTCATTCTCCAGACACAGGGAAGGAAAGATTAATAAAGAGCATTTGTTATAATTCTGCAACCAATTTATGTAATGGAACACATAATAAATAACCACGTAGAGCACAAGCATTTATCATAGCCAATTTATGCATCCATTTGTTCAATGTGTGTTAAACCAACCATTTGTATGATAAGAGTGGTTCTCTTTGTGTCCCTTTTTCTCTGTTAAATTAAAAATTATTGTTATTGAGGGGTTTTGATGTCGTTGTTGTTATTCTTTCATCTTTTGGTGTTTGGTTTTGTTTTTAGATACCAAAATGACAGTGGCATACACAAACTTCCCAGCAATTCAAATACAGCATAAAGTTTTCCACAGAGTCTCTATTGCTGCCTGTTGCAATTGGAAGATTATTTAAACAAGATATCCACAAGGACTAAAGCCCTATTGCAATTACATTGCATGTGTCGCCAAACAACATAGTTAGGTTTGAAACTAAACAGCTCTGCCACACTAGAGACAGAAATTACTGTGTCCTAAAAATCTGATCTGGAGTTATCCTCTTAAAAAGATGGTTTAATATGGAGGGACAGAAGTCTTCTAAGTGCTGCAGAAAATAATCAGCTGGATATGGTAAAATACTAAAACAAAGGATTCATTTTTGGATACTGAAAAAGTAAAAGAAGGTAAAATGAAGGTATATCTCTTGAATACAATTTAAAGAAAGATAATTACTATATAAAATTTATCTTTCTTTCCATGTCTATCTGATTCAGTGCAAAAATAAATTCTTTAACCTATGTTTTATCTGTTTCACTAGGCCCTTCTGTTGTGATATGGTCTACAGGATTTGTTTTTCCACATCAGCAGCATTACTATGCTTACTTTGCAGGAGATCCATTCTCTTAGATTATATGCTGCTGCAAACAAAATCATTTAATTGTGCCAGCTACTGCCTGTGTCTTTTTTATGCCATTCTGCCTCTCTTCTGCAAGGTGACAGTTTTCATTACAGTTTATTTTCCAGTGGTTGCTACCATGTATAGCATAAATCTCAGATTACAGTCTAAAAATAGTGTAACCAGACTGCATCTGTTGTTACTTAGTAGGAACCTGAAATGTCAATCTGAGCTTTTCTCAGGCTTTTGCTTCCTCCTCATGGACTTCACACACAATCACTGAATTATACAACCAAATTTTGTATATTTGGAGCGGCTTTGTTTCTACCTCTATATACATGACATGCATGAAGTGATGAAAACTAGATATTGAGTTGTATAAATTAATAAATTCTCTGCTATTATATGTTGAAAAGAACTGAGACCAATCTTTTCCTTATCTTTTCCACTGACTTCATCTTTATACAGTGAATACTTACATGGTGGCCCAAAGCAGCTCAGATAAGTTTTGAACAAAGGACTGTGAAAAGGATTTGTCCCTTTTTATTATATTCCTTATACCAGAAAAGCTCCCATCAGAAGTCATTGTAACGTAGAGTAGGAAATAAAAAGAACCTTTTATTGCCCTATGAAGAACCATAATCATGTTGTTTTCATCCTGAAAAAAAACCTCTTTCTGATTATTATGGTACAAGGAAAACTACTGTGATAAGTAGAAGTTGACTTTTGTTGAGATGCATATCATTATTTATAGATGGAATACATTAATGTGGGACAAGGGAAAGGCAAAGTCAATATTTATGATGAGGGAAAGTAAACTGATGTTCAGTGAAACAAGCTATTTGGTCCTCAGTCAGGAAGACAATCCCCCTCTGATGCATGTAAGGCAGATAAATCTCATAACTTCCTTGAAGTCAAAATGTAAGTATAAATATATAGGCTATACAAAATTTACATTTGCAGTTAATTTCTCCCAAAATGTCTCAGTAGTCCAATACTTTCCTATTTTTAGATATTAAGCTAAAATCCTCAGATTATAGAATCATAAAATCATTTATGTTCAAATGGACCTTAAGACTAGTGAATGCAACCATAAATCTGACACTGCAAATTCTTCTGCTGGTCTATGTCCCTGATCACCTCATCCATACATCTCCTAAGTACCTCAAGGCACAGCGACCCTGCCATATCCCTGGGCAGCCTGTTTCTGGGCTTGACCATCTTTCTGTAAAAAAAAAAAAATTGCCTAATACCCACTGTAAACTTTCCCTGGTAGAACTCAAGGACTTTTGCTTTTTTCTTGTCATTTGTTACTTGGAAGAATAGACTGATCCCTGCCTCACTCCAGCCTCCTCTCAGGGACTTTTAGAGGGCAACAAGGTCACCCGTGAGCCTCCTTTTCTCCAGTCTGAGCACCCCCAGCTCCCTCAGCTGCTCCTCATCAGACTTGTGCTCCAGACCCTTCCCCAGCCCTGCTGCCCTTCTCTGGACATGCTCAGCACCTCAGTGGCCTTTTTCAGTGAGACACTGAATTCAAATTTTAAGGCTTGAAATATTTTTGTCCACCAACTGGTTATTTTATGTCATTCAAGCAGCCTGGTTTATTTGAAAAGAGAAGGTTTAGGAGCACATACACTAGCCTGGGCTTTGTTTGCATGATTTCAAAGCACAAAAACCACAAATGAGCACCAGCCTCTACCTTCATTAATTCCAATTAATTTCCAGTTTTTGGAGAGATCAAAAAGAAATTTATGATTCCTTATTTTAAAGACAGAATTTTCTGCTTGGAAAAAAAAAAGGCTAGAATTAGTTTAGCTGTGAAGATTTTATTTTGATATAGTATTTGTAGCACTGTTTTTAATGTTTCTTTTATGTTGTACAATAGATGAACATGAAACAACTTGTGAATCTGGACACCAAATACTAAAAGCAATAGCAATTTGTTACAGGATACATCTCCAAAGGAGAAAGCCATCTACAGTGAACTGTGACTACCTTTGGGATCTGAAATCAAATTAGTTTTCTAACATTTCTTTCCCCAAAAATGTCTTCCAGGAATCACCTTTGCAAGAGGCCATGTAGTGCAGAAACTGGGTAATTCACACATATTGACACCAAGCTGCTGATGGACAACACCCTGGGCACTGATTATACCATCACTGTTGGTTTGTGATTTCTATTGATTTGTAGCCTGCTGCAGGTGGGTTTAGTGCATGCACACACCACTGCTCTGCACTTTGTTTACTGGGATAAAAAATGTGTCTAATGGTTTTCTTGCCATGTGGTGCAAATATAACCACTGTGCTCTCTCTCCAAAGTGTCTGTAATGTACCTCATTAACCTAAACACTAATGACTTTCCTATGCTTATCTGAGACCCCCTTGTACTAAAGCCATGGAGACAGATCTGTGACTGGCGTCACAGTAAAAGGGCTGCAGATCAAATAGCAACAACACAAGTATAGTATCTTAAATTGAAACAAGTAAAAATATCCCTTCACTTCAGCTGAATCCCTCTGCAACTGCTTTTGTGCAGAGGGATTGTGCGGCTGTTACTCTTTGCCATGTCTTGTAAGCGTGTCTTGCTTCTTCCATCTGTCCCTGCTTCTTACTGCCCCGTTTACTGGGAAAAATTGTATTTTCTTATTCAGTGAGAGAGAAAACAGTAAATAATTTTAAGATGGATAAATGGGATTCATGGCATAAAACTGATGCTATGGTATAAATTTTTGGTGCATTTATCCTGTTAGTAATAGAAACAAAATGTTACAATAATGACAGATTAACTATGAGTTACTATCATGATCATCCTCATAGAAAAAAAAGCCTTCTTAAATGTTTGCTTTCCTCTAACAATTTCACATTCTATCTATGCCTTCTCGCTCCTGTGTCCCTATTTTTTATCTAATCACATTGTCTTTTTCACTATTAGCATAATACATAAATATTGATTATGTACTACAATCCATAGTGCTGATTATCAGCAATTTCATCTCAAATCGTCTAGCCTAGACTCTGAAAAACTACATCAGCTTTGCCATTTCTGCTTTGAATGCTTAATCTGTTTTCTGAAGCAACTCCTCTGGAAATTTTGCTGCTTAAAATTGAAGGATAAGCTCTCTCCTGGAATAAGTGAGGTAACTAGCTAACTGGAATAAGGAACACAACCCTGTGGATGCAGCTATTTTTCTCCAGCTGAGTGTGTGTGAATAATATAGGGTCTGATGTGCTGTATAGATAATATTTTACACCTATGAAAACATTTCTTTTGACACTTATAATGCTGTTGTAGTTCTAGTAAGACAGTACAACAACTCCAATGCTTAATCTTTTATGAAGTGGGAGAGACTAAATAATTGAATACTGTCTTAAAAGCTCTTTAAAACTTACACATAAAACAGAAATCTTCTCAAGTTCAGAGACTCGTTAAAACTTTTTGAATCTCAGAAAAATTACCTTGTGATGGTTTTCTACTCCAGGCAATATACCTTATGAATTTGTATGTTGCAGATAAAATCAAGAAATTATTCCATTGTTTGTGACGTAACTCTAAAGAGAGATTTTTTTTCTTTCTCATCAGTGATGAAAGAGTAAAACAAGTATGAGCTGCTTCTTAAAAGGCTCAACACTGGAAAGAGATTTGGAAAATAATTCAGCTGTCTATTTCTCAGCAGAATAATCTGACTTCTCATGCTGCTGTGAAAACTCCCGAAGTACTCAGCACTTACAATGTATGAGAAAAGATACAGATCTCTGCTCTACTCTTTCAACAGTTTCTTTGCAACATTATCCAAGCTAGAATAAAGTTTAAAAAATGCAGAATAAGATTCTTCCCTTTTGCATCCTATATACAGTCAAGTGGGTTTTTTCCATTTTTTTCAATAGTCATTTATTATGTACTGCTATTCTTATACTTCAGCAGAATCCATATGAATTTGACAAGGATCAGCCAGTTGTCGCTCTTACAGAATCCCTCCACTTACTTTTTAACCCAGACACTCTAGTTATTCTTCCCTGGAAGTGATTTCAAATCACAGGAACAGATCATCAGGGACTGTAAATCTGTATAGCTCCATTGACTGCACTGACATATTTACACCTGCAGATGATTTGTTTCAAGGTATGCTGTAAATAAAAGCAAAATACTTCTAATGGTATGTCATAATGATTGACACTTTTCATTTTAAAGACCTTAAAGCACTAAGCTTTTCAAGTGAATGTTTGTATTTATGTAGAAAGATAGATTAACAGCATTCCCAGAATGAAGGTGCCAACGCTTATTTAATTTGAGTTCTCACAGCACTGTAGTAAAGGCTTCACAAGCAGATAAAAAGTTACTTGTCTAGCATAAAAGCACAACTGATGAAAACTTGCACTTAAAAAACACATTTATTTGATAATTAGAAAGCATATTAGAGACCATGGTAAAACCCTGGAAATGGTGAATGATCTATTTTCAGCAGTCGCCCTCTATGTGAAATTCCCTTTTTATACTGTTCCATGAGCTACTAATCCACAACTATGCCTCCAGATACAGAAAATCTCTTTTATTGGGATTTAGCAGGCTAACTGCAAATGCCCCATATTTGTGTCTTGATCTGTGCAGATTCGTCTGCCTCTGAAATGTCAACATTTATAATGTCAGTGTTGCAGCTGGGAGAGAGGAGCAGTCACCCAATAGACTTTAAAATTGTACCATCAGACAGTATTGTGACTTTGTAACACAGTTGCAAAACTTATTAAGAAGGAGGAAGAATTTATGCTGTAGGAAAGAATTATAATAGGACCTCACAGGGATTTATACAGATATATTAAAAATTAAATTGAATTCAATTTGGTTTTATATTGAGCCTGTCAGACTGAAGACATTCCAAGTGCTTAAAAAAAACAATGAGTTACTTACCAGTGCCAAAATAAAAATGTGGATAGCCTTTATTTGGATTAAATCTTTTAACATGAAGCTAAATGATCCTTCAAATCTGATACACACATAGGTTTAATATATAATATAAAAAATGAATGCTTAAGTAGAAATAACTTGTAGATTTGTTCCTTTTTTAATATTCATATCATATATCTTATACATTATACATAACATGTATTTAAATATTTATATGAGCTTTATAGACATTAAATCTACTTTAAAAGATGTAAAATGGATAATTTTGTGGCTATACATGCAAATGGCTAGCTTGGAAGTGCAGGTGATGTTTATCTACATCAAAATATACATATATATACATATACACCAACAATAAAAAGACTGGATGGTGTGCACCAAGTAAAAGCAAGTAACTTTCCCCAAAAACGTGTTCTTTTTTTTTTTTTTTCATGAAAAGCTTTTCATAAAACTGACTGATTTTTCTATAGACAAAAAGAAAATCAAGATTTTGTAGAGTAATCTTGAAAATAAAGACCTGTTAGATACTTCATTAAACCTTCAAACTCTTCCTCAAAATAACAATAGGGTTTTTTGTGAAAAGCTGTACAAGTACTGCAATCCATGAAGGGCTTTCAAAAAGCTTCATCATATAAGACAATTTTTATTATATAAAGGGAAAACTTTTGGGCAATGCATTCCTTACTCTGATTTAAGCAAAACCTTTATTTTCCTTAGTGCCGGCTGCAGAAAAATGGCTTTGCTGGAGAGAAAAGAAGACATAAAGAATTAAAGCTCTGACAGTAGAACAGAAGCTGGTTTAAAATGAAGTTGGAGGTTGATACAAGCCTGCTAAAATTTTGTATAAGTGACCACAGGTGCACCAGATAAAATACTGAATTATCTCTTTCCCAAAATGCAGTCTTTCAACAGAGATTTTGAAACCTGTAGGAAGTTTATTGGGAAAAAGTATGAGCACGATGAACTGTGGTAGAGCAAATTCATGTTTGTGTTTGTGGTAGAGGCTAAGAGGTAACAGAGATAGAGTACTGAGTGGCACTAAAACTGGAGAAGCAAGGATAGTAAAAGCAAATGGATTTGAGTCACTGTGACTTACAGTGAGTGAAAGAGAAAAGCCAGAGAGCACATAAAAGATACGGTGTTTCACAGGAGATAATCTCCAACCTGGCACCACCAGATGACGCTGCGCCTTTCTGTGGAGCAGAAAGTCATGTAGGCAGAAATGCTGAACTTGTGTCTGGGCTCTTGATGTTGATATTGTTTGATAGTTTTTGATTTAGCTTTGTTTTATCACAGCAAGTTGTTAACATGCTCCATTTCCAAGAGCATGGCTTCACTCCACTCATTTGGAACTCTGATTCTGCTGACACCCTGCCTTCATCAAGAGCTCTCCTAGGAGTCTGAACCACAGCAAATGTGTAGTTCCTGATGATTGTTAAATTCATATAATTACTACAAATAACAGATTACTCTATAGCAGTCATCTCCAGTATGTCCAGAACAATTTAGCTAACAAGGGAGACAGGGAAGCAATTTTGAACTGTAACACAGTTACAGTGATCTGCTTTGAACACAGTGACGATCTCAATGCCAGAGAGCCTTTCCTGAGTGGATTTTTCCCCCCAGTCAAAGAGGTTGCTACATCCTCAGCTCTTCACAGACAGAGTTCACGAAAAACATTTGCTTGAAAACTTTCTTGGACCTGGGACATAATTTTTTAGTCAAAATTTCTGAACCATAAATATCCTGATGGTTAAAGTCAGGTTATAGTGCGGATTAAAGTGACAGGGGTTAAAGTTCAACAGTCCCTTCAGGAGACTTAATGACCTGTTTTCCCAGCAAGTGCTGCAACCAGAGGGCTGCACAGCTGAGTTTGGGTCAGTTCATTTTCATTTCAGTCTGAAACAGGAGCAGAGTAGCTGTTCCAACCATGTTAGAAGTGAGCAAACAGGAGGAAAATAGGCCTCTGAGAAATATTTGAAAGGTAAAAGGACTGTGAATTTTCACTCCACAGAAATAAAATTTCAGATTTTGTGGCTTCTTCACATTGCTGAAGCAGACACTGAAATGATGAGGTCTGCTGGGGCTACTTGCAACAACTGAAGAACAACAGTACATCTGTGGATATTCACCACAAAGGAAAAGGTCCAGAGCTGTAGATCTATCTGGATATTTAGTCAAGAAAACAAACAGAACACACCGGCCTCTACAGAACATATTTATCCCTTTTTTAACTGAGACAGTTACAATATTTTTATCTGCTTTTTTTACCAAATAATGAGAAGAAATAAGAAAGCAGTGCAGCAGCAAGTAATATGGAAATTTGTCCTTAGCTAGGGGCTTTATAAGTGCTCGTAAATAATACTGAAGCTAAGTGATCCTTCAAATCTGATACCTCACAAAGAAAATTGCAGCCTGCTCAGAAGTAAGAGAATCGCTGGTGGCATTTGTAAAACTCAATGAATATCTTGAATTTCTAGTAGGGAATTTGACATTTCAAAGTTAGCTTTGATGTTAATAAACAAGATTGCAAAAGTGCATACTCTGCCAGAACTTAAAACCACTAACATTATAATACTGAGTTTTCAAAAGTGCTTTAAACCTCAGGTGCTCAATCTGTGATTTATAGAGTGAAGCAGAACTGAATCCATACGAAAAAAAACCTTCTCAGCATTGAGATTCTGAACCTGGCAAACAAATATTTCCCCTTCATCCCTGAGAGCAGAGATGATAACGTGTATCAGTGCAGCAGCAGCACCAAGGTGAAGCACTCAGAACCTTGATTAAGTGGCATTCCTGCTATGCATAAAAGAAGAACTCCTGATGGCAGGGAGACTTTTCCAAAGGGTTGATTGTTTTGATGTGATACTGATTGATATTAACAAGGAGAACTCTTATAAGAGGATGTGAGTTTTCCTCTAAGACCAGATCAAATGCCACTGTCCCTGTCACTTTGGTGGCACTGTGGTGTAAAACTCTCCTTTCTCCCACTCCATAGACAATGTTTATCATTCTGGTGGCTGAGGCTGTGAGGAAGGAAAACTTCAGGATTGGAAAAGACAAGGTGAATGTGTTAACTGTGTTTCATAGCACTACAAACATACCCTGCTGGGATTTTCAGAGAGGGATTGGTGTTGTAATAATTGAATCAGTCAGCATGAAGTCCTTTGTGTTCATCCTGGTCACAGAAGATTTTCCCTCTGCGCCTCAAGACAAAGCTTGGTACAGCTGCTAGGGCTGGTGTGTGACACAGACTGACTTCTGCCAGCGTCATGCTGTGCTGCAGAAAACAGATGGTGGCAGGAACATGGGGAATGCTGCAAAGTTGCTGCACCTTGCCTGGTTTAGTAATTCCTAGGGTTTCCTCACAGCCTTTGAGAACATGTTACATTGCACAGACCTGTGAAAAAAATTTGCCAACTGCAGGACATGAATCTCTGCAGGGTAGCATCATTTGAATCACCTGAAATATGTGTGCTTGGGAAAGTATACACCACCTCATTTATCTCAGAGGCCCCATGCTGGAAGAACTAGATCATCGAGTAATGAAAGAGTGTGATCACATACAAAATTTGCAGCGGCATTAAGCTCCAGGAAATGAGGCCACTTGCTGTCAATGAGAAACTGAACAGATCTGACGAACCTTACATCTCTAGTTCAATATAACAAAGACCTTAGAATATCAGCCTTTCAAGAACCGCTAATGCTCGAATTCATTTTTAGAGTACTTGACAGATATTGTAGTCAGCTTCATTCTTAGATTCCCTGTAATAAACACAGGGCTTAACTGACATTTCTGCTCCTTGTATGACTTACATCTTAAATGCTTTTCAGAAAAGACTTACAACATATTAATATTTCATTGTTTAGTAATGAATATCAACTACTTCTATTTATAAATGATGAAATTAAAAACACTTTACGGTCTCTGTGTCAAAAGTTAACTGAAAGAAACACTAATTATAATACAGGAAAACGGGGGAAATGCACTCTGGCAGGATGCCTTGTTGAGGTGGCTATATTGACCTTTTTGAAAAAAGTAGAAAAAAAGTGATGATTGCATCAATATTTTTTTGTGATTGCATAATAACTGATGCTCTAAATGAACTCTTCCCAAGCTTAACTTAGAATCTAAATGAGGCCTAGGTACACAAACCTTAAAAAGCCAAAAATAAACATGGAAGATATATGAATTGTCTTTGTTCATGGTTCTGAGAGCAGATGAGGAAAATCTTACCAATTTCTATGTTATTGGACCAAAAGGCAGGTGATATATGGAGGCTTTTATTTTTCAGTTGAGGATGGTGGAATTGGAAGTTTTGATTTTCACAAGAACTAAAAATTTTCTTCCTGTACATGTCAAGACAAAGTGAACAAGAGCTTTATGGCTGAGATCTGGAGCACAACAGAGGTGTGATTTACCCTTCCCACAGGGCCATGACAATAGTTCCTCAGGACTCACAGAGGAGGATAATATAAATCTCTGCATTATTTCACAGCTGTGGGGGCTGCCCATGACTTTAAGAGTTGTTTGGAGTGGAGGCTTCTGGAGGGCACTACCAACACATTCCTTCATGCTGAAAGGATTTGTGATTTGGACTACGAGAGGAAGTGACTGGCACCTGTATTGTCAGTTCAGCAACACCCGCTGCTCCAGCCCTTGAACAAGAGGCCTCCTCATGGCCAGTGGTCACACACTACAAGTCTCTTGCCATAGGTTTACAAAGAAAGTACACCCAGGCACTGCTGAGGTTTGGTTTTTTTCACATTTTTGCATTTCTGAAAATATTGGAATCAAATTGAACGTAGGCATTGGAATGATGCCTATATGGCAAAATATAATGGTTGGCTGCCCTTGGTTTGTGAGATCCTCATCTTTACTTTTGAGAGGCACCTCATAGAGTTTGGTTTTCTTGCAGAATTTTTTTTTTTCTCAGCTTTTCATAAGTTCTCTCTGAATTTCTTCCTCTCTTCTTCTAGGAGTATGTCCAGTTCATGATGTCCTATCTAAAGCTCTTCCTCTACTGTTTGGAAAATAACTTGTTTTTAAATTCTCCATATAAAATAATACAGAAATTATACAGAAGTATATCCATCTACTCAACACAAAAATCTTCTTTCCAGAGAATTTATTCTGGTGTTTGCAGTGTTTAGACATAACAATTTAGCATGCTGATAGAAAGCTGAATAATTGGCAGTCAGAGTTTTCTTTCATGCTGATGACATGGAAAAGAAACACATGAACTAGGAAAACAGCAAGTATAGTTATTGTAGAACACCTTTCAATTCCTGCTGAGGTCTAAATTAGACATCATACTGTTTGTGTGCTGACAAACCAACAAAACTTGTGTATGGAAGGTATTCACATTCTCAGTCTTCACAGGGAATGCTAAAATTAAAGTTGTTGGCATGAAAAACTTTAAAACACAAAATGCTGCAATGAAGAAACAGAAGTGTGTCCTCTCCTCTTTTCTTACAGTAGTGTTATTTCTGTTCTATTGAAAGTACAGATTAAAGCACACTGAAAAATCCAGGCCTGAGTAATGCAGGAATAGATATACCATTTCATTTGGATATAATACCGGTGCTTTTCTTTTTCATTGTCAAAGTTTTCTTTATAAAGTCAACAATTATGAGATCACCAAATAAGGTGAATCATATGGAACACATATGGAGAAGTGTTTTAAACTTAATTACAGTAAGGTGAATATGAGAAGGATTTTAGAGCTAGCAATTAAAAAGAAGTAAAAAGACCTTTTGGCTGGCACTGGAAAAAAATATTATTTGTTCCCTTTTTTTCTTTGAGAGAACTGGACATAGGATCTTGACCTAGAAATTCAAAGTACAGGTAAAAATCACACTGTGTAAAACTTTATGTGACTGGATCAACAGTATCTTATGTTAGCAGAATTCATCGTCTTTAGGAATATAAATGAGGAACTTGAAAGTTTGAAGGAATTTTAAGATGTCATCCATTCCATTCCTCTGAAAGGTTCTTCCTGAATTTCTCTCTAAACTTCCCTAGGCAATCAATTACAGTCCTTCACCACTCTTGTTCTTAAAAATGTTACATAATGGCTGATGGGAATCTGCCTTTTTATGATTTAAACTAATTAGGTTTGTCTTATACAAAACTGACAGGAAGAAATGGGGAAAAAAAATCTCCTTTCTTTTTGCAATGACCTCATGAATCTGAATATTCTTACCACTCTTTTACTAGAAGTATTCCCTTTTAGGCTAAACAACCAAAATTCACTCAATTGTCCTTTAGACCTAGTATCCTGCCTCTTGTTTCCCCTGGACTCTCTTCAGCTGGCCCACAGTCTTTCTGGAAGTGTGACACTCATGCCAAAGTACAGTATTTTAGCTAAGGCCTAGCATTTGCAACAGAGAAAAATGATTGGTTAATATGAATATCTCTGCTTTTGATCCTGCCTTGCAATGTCCATCTTTTGCATCAGGAAAACATTGCATCCTCATCATATTTGCATTGGAGCAATACTCCTTTAAAGGTATATGGATTTGTCAGAATAGCAACCCCTGATGTTCCAGCTGGTCCTCAGAGGGGCTGGGTGCAGCTGGGCTTAATCTCTGATTATGATTAGTTCAGCACTGTAAATCTGCTCACATCCAGTAAGATCTCAGATGTACCGATGGTGTCAGTCACACTACAGGCCTGGTCATGTCCACAGTCCCAAACTCACCAACAGTGTGATTTATCAATTTGACACTCTAAGTCTGTTGGATTTCAAGACCTTTCACAACCACATATTCACAAATACTGAAGTTTATGAAGTACTATATTATAGAGTCTTTCTATGTTGCCTTATCTTGTTAAATAGCAGTATGTATGAATGATCTTGGGTTTTCTCTGATGAAGCCAGAGGTGCAAATTCTACCATAGCAGTGTTCCTGCTTTAGGGAGGAGTGAGGAGCAAGACCATTGACTTGTCTGCAAGGTGGTTGTAGTCTTATCCTCTGCCTTGAAGGATTTCAAATACTAAATCACACTTTTGATGGAAGTGAAGTATATAGTATATATGTAGTCAAATATACTATTAAAGATGTCATAAGTGTTGGGGGGACAGCCACAGCACATATAAGTGTTGGATATTGAGAGTAACACTAGGAGACATTACAAAGCTGTAGGTCTTGCACAAGGGTGGAACAGAACCCAGTAATCCCTTCACCACATAACTCATGGCACATCTCTTGGACATTCCTTCACCGTGTGTTTCACAGGATATTTCATGGCTCATTCCCACAAGCAGCTGCCTAAGGTATTCAATATTCTATATTTGTGTACTTAAAATCTTCTGATGGATTTCACTTTTCCCTGTGCTTAAAAGATCCATTTTTTCTCAGTCTCATTTTCAGACTGAAGAAATTAGGTAGCATCCTGAACGACCTGTCTGTCATCCAGAAAACACTTAATCCCTTCACTAAAAGCTGAAATAGGTATTATCTAGAAATTCATTGAGTAAATTTATATCTATACTGTCTAAAATTATTAATCTGTTCTGTTGTCCTAACTAGTAACAGCTGTTTTGGATGGCCTCAAAACCATGCATCTCCACTTAATTCTTTGTGTCATTTCAATTCAGACTTTTGCACAAAAACATCAAGTGCCATTTGGATGCCTGAGACTATTTCCAAAGGCCTAGAAGGTAAAATGCATTGCCAATAGAAGGCCGTACTTGAAAAGCAGAAAGACTACTTAAAAAATCTGAAAGAGAAATGCCTCACTTTAGAAGGAATTGGATATTGTTCTTGTTTCTCTTTGCTCAGCCTGTTAGACATTCTCACAAGTCTTACATATTCTATTGTATTCCTTCCCAAGCTGTCTTGAATGATTAAGAACACCAAACACCACCGGTAATTGAGCAGCAAACCATTTGCTTCTGATTTATTTTATGTAAACAGTTTGCAAGGCCAAGCTCAGTGTCGTTAGAGCAGGTGGGTGTTCCTGGCCAGGGAGATGATTCCTCATTCCCAATGATTACCTGAGTTTGCCCGAGGGGAAGAGAAGCTTCCAGAGGGCAAGGCGGTGCCAACAGGCAGAGAAAGATGGATGTTGCTTGGACAACCTGATGCTGCATGACTGATCTGGAGCAGTACACGGCCAAGGTAAATGCTAACAATTTTCACTGGATAACATGCAAATTGCTCAATAGATTTACAGACACCTAGAGGAGTGGGCGTAAGGAGAAGTGAGTGATGATTGTAGCATGCAGTCTTGTGCTAAATTTCTTTCATACTCAGGGAAGGAAAGGAGGCTGAAGTGCTGGCAGTTTATGAAAGAGTTATGGCAGAGATTGAAGGGAATACAGACCCTACAGTTAAGCTGTCGACGTCGTGATATCCATTTTAGATGAAGGATAGAAGTAATGTTCATGGCGTCAAATATTTAGGGAAAGAGCTGACATGGCTTTGTAAGAAGAAATTATGTCATGTGAATCTATGGAAAAGTTTTGGTTAGTTTGAACCTTTTTCTGATGGAGCCTAATTATGAAATGAAAGAAGGATTTCTCATTAATGAAGTCAACCTGGGTTTATGAAAGGTTATCCTAAGTTAGTTCAACAAAGACTCTTAAAGCCTGTAAGCAGCTCCGGACTTTTCTGCGCTATCTACTTCAGTCACAAGTGACCTAGAAAAGCAAAAGAATGAAAAACTGATTTGTAATTGTATGTGGAAACAAACTTATGAGAAAAGTGGATTTTGGAAAGCAACAAAACAGATTAAATTTAGCATAGGTAATTGGGAACTGATTCATGCAGGTAAAACCACCCTGAATTTCCTATGTAACATTATCTGAGCAAACCATTACTGCTCATGTGCGACCTTGATATTTTCAAGCAACCATTAAAAACTCAACTTAGTGCTTAATCAGCAGGAGAAAAAGCAAAAATAACATCAGGGATTACTCAAGAAAAGAAAGAAACTAGGAAGGAATGCAAATTACAGTGAAAATCTATGGTTCACTCCATCTTGTATATTGTGCCCTTAGAAACTGTGTAACAGAACTGGAAAAGATCAGCAAAGATCAGCAAGAAGAGGCAAAGGTTTGGAAAAATGTCTTTATGACGAATAACAAAATATGCTAGGACTATCAATTTTTAAAGGGGCAAGTGAGGAAGAATAGGACACAATCAAGTTTCCACTTTCTTTTCCAGTATTCTATTCTCATAGATTATACTAAGTAAAGCTTACATTTTGTGAGAAACAAAAAAAAAAAGACACAAATCTTCCCAGTTGTGGTTAACTTGAGAAATTCTTTTCTTTCAGGAAGCTGTAAATGCTGGCAGTTTACAATGGGGTTCAAGAGTTCAGATGCATAGCAAAAAAACACTTGAGAGTTGCTGAATATAGAGAAGTTATTTCTGGAAGTCTCAGTCCCAGTGTGACTGTAGCTTGGGTTACATATGAGGTAAATACCACCACATGCTTTCCTTACTCTTGTACATTTTTTCTAAGCCTATTGGCTTTGGGCAAGTAGAAAAACACATGCTTTGGGCATGACCCAGTATGAACATTCTGTAATGTTAAAAGAAAGATGCTTCCTAGACACCTAAAGAAATTTTAAGTTTGGCAGTAACCTGAGTTACAATTTACAGTCAGTGAGCAGGGATTGAGAAAAAAATGTTGAAAAATATAGGTGTCTTGCAATGAAATAGTGGTAGGAATAAGATACTTTTAAATCCTTTTTTATACTTATACTATTTTCTTAAGTCTAAAGAAATATTTTTGTAATATCTGTTGAAACAAAATATGATGTATTAGTATAAAAACTCTTCTGGTTTTGGAATACTCAGTTCTGAAGTAAAGATCCACTCTGCCCCAAAGGTTGAACTGACTTAGTCTTCTCATACCACTATATCTTCTGGGTAAGCTTAACAGTTTCACACCAAAACCTTTCTTTGTCTGCTGTCCTGATTTGAAAATATATAGAAAAAATGTGGGACTTCAACATTTTATATTGACAAAATTTTCAAAACAAAACCACAGCTATTTCTAAAATATAGTTGCCTTACCTATGGAAGACATATAAGCAATGCCAACTTACCAAAGCTTTAAATTCATGATGATTTAATGGAGTCCTTAGACGTGGAGGATGCATATTCCAGATCACAGGCAGACTGTAAACCCCACCTAGTGACCCCAAAGAGGAATGATTTTAAGTTGGGTCTTGAACAACAAGAAGCTTTTGAACAAATTAAAGAGGAGGTTGTTCATGCCATACCTCTTGGGGCAGACAGCATTGAACAAGATGTGAACAATGTGCTCACAAGATGTGAACAATGTGCAGCAGCCAGGAAAAATGGTCCTTCCTGGGCCCTGGAAAAAAGGACCTTGAGGATGACTCCTGGGATTCTGGAGCTAGCCTTACAAAGGATCTGAAGTTAGTTATGTCCTGACTGAAAAAGAGATCCTGGCAGCCTGTGAAAGGGTTCAGGCTGCCTCAGAAGTGATTGGCCCTGAAGCAGAGCTCCTCCTGGCACCCCAACTAGTGCTGGGGTGATTGTTCAAAGAAAAAGTGCCCTCAACACATCATACCTTTGATGCAATGTGCAGTAAACGGAACACTCTGATCACACAGTAAACCTAGATAGGAAATCCCAGTCATCCAGGGGTCTTGGAACACACCACAAACTGGCTCAAAGGCAAAGATTTTGGACTATCATCATCTGAGAGGGAGGAAAAGGTAACATGTGCCAAGGAGCCCCACCATATAACCAGGTACAAGAACATGAAACTGATACCCTCTCCTCATTGTCATTTTCTGCCAAATTGCAGGACCTCACAAAAAATGAAAACCTGCCATATGGAGTCCTACATGACAAGTTACAGAAGATACCAAGGGAAAAGGTTGATAGAGTCAGGCTGCAGAGGTGAAAGCTGGCTTCAGGTATAACTCAGCAAGAGTCTGAACTCTACCTCTACACTGACTCGTGCATGATGGCAAATGCTCTGTGGGTGTGGCTGGAATGATGGAAGCCAATTGTCAGAGCAGAGGGAAACCCACCTGGGCTGCTGGACTGTGGCAAGACAGCACTGCCCAGCTAGAGAATCTGGCTGTAAAGGTACATCTTATAGATGATGCACATGTACCCTAGACCTGGGCTATTGAAGAACATTCCAGCACTGGACAGGTGGATTGGGCTATCAAGATCAACAGTCTTAGGTGGATCTGGCCTGGCAGCATAGTGGTGAGCTATTTCTCACTGAGTCCATGAGGCCTCTGATCCTCAGGGAAGGGATACAACATTCAGCGAGCTTGTGATCAAGGGGTGGTCTTAACCACGGACATCATCTCCCATGTTGTCCATAACTGTGAAACCTGTGCTGCAATCAAGTAGGCCAAGTGGGTAAAGCCTCTGGATGGTATGGAGGATGATGCTTGAAATATAAATATGGGGAGTCGTGGCAGATTGATCACTTCACACTCTGCAGACCTGCCCAGGAAAGCATTGTGTTGGCAGGGAGGAAAACAACCACTGGATGGCTGGAGATATACCCTGTGCCTCACACCACACCTGGAACCCATGCTGTGCCTTGAAAAGCAAGTCCTCTGGAGATATGACTCCCCCAAGAGAATTGGTTCTGATAATGGGACTCTTTTCAAAAACAGCCTCATAGACACCTGGGCCAGAAAGTACAGGATTAAATATGATACACCAGCCTCTGGGAAAATTGAACAGACTGCTGAAAACCACCTTGAAAGCAATGGGATTTACATTTAGCAAAGGCCACCATCACGTAACCTAAAGGCTAACATCAACTGAGTTGACCCATGCCAGTCAGAATTTCCAAATGATGTAGAAGAGTATAAAGTCCCTGTGGTGCATCAGAGAAATGTGTTGGGGAAGACAATTCAGATTAGTCCTATACCTCAAGCAAAGATAGACCCAGGGAACTCTTACTCACTTTGAAAGCAGAAGAGTGCTCCTTCTGATTGGGAAAAACCACAGTGTGCAAAACCATACAGTATTTGTTTATTGTCAGAGGCTTTCTGCGTGAACAGCTTCTACATCTTATACATTTGTTATTAATATTGTTTCTGTTACAATATAAATCATCTTATCGCACTGCTGATTTCCAGTAAATTGCTCTTGTCTCAACCTTGTCTTTGACTATTGCACTTCCAGCTGCAGAGGGAGGAAGTGAGCAAGCAGTGTTGGTTTTAGAGGGAGTGCTAAATTTGGGAATATCTTTCCTAAACCCTGACACAAATGTGCAGTTGCACATTTAGGATTTGAAAGTATATAGCACAATTATACATAGATCAGCAAATATGAGAGGCTGATCAAAGGAATGAAGAATGTAAAAAAGACAGAAGGAGAAGGAACACTGCAAATATGAATACTGACCCGACTATTTCCACTCTTTCAAAATTTCCTATGTCAATAAAAATCCTTTCTTCTCTTTCTCTCACAGCCTAAACACCTTTATCTTACTTTATCTCATTTTTTATTGTATCTGTCAAAGAGATTTGACATTTAATAGATATTTTTCTATAATTATGCCTACGTTGCTTTCTACTTTGGAAGCCTGCATTAAATAATAAACACTGAACCTAGAAAGACAGGTGGTGCTTAAATATCTCTATGGTGTATTGCTTGGCTCCTAGAGGGAGCAAAGGTGTAAGAATAATAAATCATAATGATGTAAACACAAAGAAGATAGTCATAAGGATTTCTGGCAAGCCTTCTGTATAAATTACCCTCAAGAGATTGCAAACTCTCACAGAAAGTGTATATCCAGGCAGTCAGTGCTGGTAGATCAGCTATTAACATACTCTTTGCTTTAAGACAGCTGAAAGAAAAATGTCTGAAATAAAAAAGGCTTTTTTCTTGGCTTTCAAAGTTGTCATAAAACTTCAATCCAGATAGTCAGAAATTTTCCAGACAATGAAAGAGTTGTTTTGTTTTGAATACTCATTTTTGACCTGATGTTTTCACAAAGTCATGTGAATTAAATGAGACAGTGAACTTTGTGACAGACTTGAAATTCTCAGTGGTGCTAAACATGAATTGTTCCAGCAGTAACTCTCTTCCATACAGTATTTTCTTTATTTTTAAATCCTATTTCCTCTCTGTTCCTCAATAGGTACTTTTCCATACAAAAACCTGATACAAAATTTATTTGATCGGTGAACAAGTTTTATACAGACATTACCACACCCAGTGCATAGAAAGACCATGAATGTCAAAGCCTTGGGGTGCCTTTGTACTAACTTGCAATTTGCTTGAACTGTCCATCCAAGGAAAAAACCTTGACTATATGCCAGTTCTATCAGTCAATGTAAAAGCAGACATACAACAGAGGCATTACATGTGCTTTACTTGTTCTTTTGGCTGGATGAACATAAATTATTTATAGATATTAAGATTAATTTTCCCATTAAATAGGTAGCTGCAAATATCCAGTCTAGCAATCAGCTCTCCAAGAGAAAGAGCCAATGAAGGGTGAACACCATGATCCACATGATGAGATTGTGTGTTGTGCTATAGAAAAGTGGACATGGAAAACTTGTAGTAAGAATAAACTAAGATTGACCACCTTTGGTTTGGACTGTTTTCTGCACCTTGAGTGTCCGTGAGAATAATGCTTAAAGAGTGTAAGAAATGTAAGCTATAGAGCTATATAGCCTTTTAAGAATTTTTAGTTAAAGACAAATCCTTTACCTTGTTTACTTGCTTCTTTGAGAAGAGGCTTCTTTCTGGAACTTCAAAGTATTAAAAATCTCTAAGAATTAATTGGCTCCCTCTGTCATGTCAATGATGACTAACCTACATTTTTGGGGACTTAATGTGTTATCTCCGAGATGTAAATTAAACACTATCACTATCTTTGTAAATTAAACACTATCGCTTACCTAAGAGGAATAAAAGCGTAATAATAAACCTTTTCTAACTTGCTGACAAAAACCCACATACTCCTTGCTACTTATTTAAACAGTGCCATATTAGTGTCTTTCATGCAGAAAAATACTTTTTCTCCTTTTTACTGCTGTATTTGGCCTCCAAATAATTGTCAGCTTGAAAAGGTTAAGAATTTCCACTGCACCCTAGGAGAACTACCAATGTGACTGAAGAGTGGTACAGACTGAGATTCTATTATCTAGATGAGAAAAGTTAAAACTTTAGATGGAAAAATACAATTGTCTTTTTTTAATGGAAGATCAATTTTATTTGTAGTATATTGGTCATGTTGCCATGAATCATTAAAGGGAAGCAAGAATTTTACAATGTGTTTTGGTGGGGGTCTTGGTGGGTTTTGAGGAGTTCTTTAGTTGGTTGGTTGGATGGGGGAGGTGAGGTGTAGGTTGTTTTCATGGTTTCGGGTGAGGCATTTTTAATTTTTTGGGGTTTTTTTGCTGTCTGTTCTTCCTTAAAATGTTTTTCTGACTTTGTCAGTCAAGCCCTTTTACTCCAGTTAAAGGGCTGCGATTTTTGGATGGAGTATATAATTAAATCTAGCACACAATTGACTGAGACATATATTTAGGACTGCTGCAGGTCAGTAACACCTCTGACCACATGATTGGTTACACTTCCCTCTCCTTAGTTCTGTATCACCTCCTCCTGTATTTCATTCTATGCAACATAGCACAACCTAATTTAAAGAAACAATACAAATTCCCTGGATTCTCCAGGATTTTGTAGCACCTAAAATAGAAGTGGCACTTAGCCCAGTTGCTCACTAGGTACTCCAAAATGTGGAAGATGGCCATGGTCTCAGTAGGACAATTTGGGGCATAGTGACCATAATTAAAAAGGGTAATATAAATTCTGGCTTAGAAAAAATGAAAGAGAAAGCAGATGCTGATTTATTTATTCTTTCCTGTTTCCATGGGATGAATAACATAACCTGAATGCAATCATTCTGAAACATTTTCTTGGGGTGTCAAATGTTAAGAGGGAAAACCAATTCTGTCTTATACACCAAAGGATGGCTCTCCAGAAAACAATAGTTCCACCAGTTTATCTCCTTCTGATAGACACCAGCCCTCTAGCACTGAGAAGCTGCAGCAACCTTAGAGGTATCTGAGGAATATTGAAGAGTTGACATTTGCAAATTGGACTTGTGCTTTACTTTGTGTTTGCACATTCTCACACTTTGAATAGGGGAAGTGAAATTACTGCAGGACCTGAACGCACTGGTGTAGTGGCAATATTTTGGGTCAAGGGACATAGTGAATCCTCCAGCTGCCCAACAGGAGCCTGTGGTATGGACTTTTCCTGCAAGCAGCAGGTTCTGATTTAATGGTTTGGTTCTCTAATGTCAAACCACTTCAACTTGGCACAGGAGGCCAAAGCAACAACCCGAGGGAATTTAGTGCTCACTCAGTGAACGAGCTTAAACTGCCTCACTGAAATCATGCAGATTTATTAGCAAAATCAAGCTGTTCCCATCATAGTGGATAATATTTAATATTCAATTACAGGTAAATTACAGGCTTCAAAAAATGGAAGCGTCCTAACTGTCCTGATACTGTTAATGCATTCTGTGTGGTCATATTTGAAATAATAAAATCTTTAAAATTTCTATAAAAAGCAAGCATTGTCAGCTGGTCTTGTTAATTTTGCTTATAAATCTTTGTGATACTGTTCTAATTTCTTAGGTTTCCAACTCAGCGAATGAATTTTCATAATTAATCTGTTGCTTCTAAATCAGACTCCTGTACTATAAGTAGGGTAATTCTTCTAAACACCTCCATACTAAAGGTTCATAGTAGTTTGAAAACAGAGCTTCACTACTGATTTTAGAAACATCCTTTGAGTGGGCAGAGCAAAATTATGAAGGGCAGAGCAAAATTACTTGAATAATATTGTGTAAGTATAGATATCTTCCATCTGAATATGGTCTTCCACCTCTGTTTCTGGCCCTGTAAACTATTTCTGATTCCAAATTATTCAGCAGCCCTCAAAAACACCCAGCTGGCTGAAGAAGAAAGATTTTTAGAGTGCAACTTAGTGTGCAAAATGATTTGAATCTAGCTTCATGCTTTGTCCAGGAGGAAGGCGTTGTGGCAATGCCCTTCCTGTAGCTCTAGGGAAGCCAAGGTGTTATAGCATTACTTTGCAATGTCCCTTTATGAATTATTATGTGCTCTTTCCACATATAGACAGGGATTTCATTTATTTTGCTCCTATAATAAAACATTGTTACTAAGATATTTTTCCTTCTTTTTTTCCTCTGATTTCTATTTGTAACTCCAGCCAAAGGCTTTCACCTGAAATACTCATATATTTCTAACTAAAAGGGTGTGGAAAAACTTTTGTGTTGTTGGGAAACTAGAAAAATATGTTCAGTTGACGCTGTTGAGTCAGGGATGGAAAGAAAGACTCCAGTCTTCAGGTGGTTCAGAAGGTTCAAGAAGAATCTTTATTAGCAAAGCAGTGAGTTTTTGTAGTCTCACTTGCTAAGTGGGACCGTATTTGTCTCAAAGTAGAAAACATCTCACACTATTGTTAGATATGAGTAGGTTGTGAAGAACTATAACTATAAACAATGATTACAGGAAGAGAGATAATAATTGTTTGAATTCTTTTGTCTGAGATTGCCAGGCTCAGCCTGGGAGAAATTGTCTCTGTTCTCTCTTCAGTTGAACTGAGAATATTCACAGGTCAGTCACCTGCAGCAGTAAGATAAGGTAATTTTTGGAGCTGATGGTCCATGGCTGTCTCTTGCACCAAGATATCACAAACTCCTTCCTTCCTTCACAAGTTACAGCCTATGAATTGAAGTGACAAGAACCCCTTAGAATGCCTCAATACCATTGCAGATATTCCTTCTATTTCCCAGGTATTTCTAGAAGTTGATTTTGTGACTACTTTCTGCCACTTGGATGCTGTAAATGAGGTGTATTGCAAGAGAGAATCTGGCCTGGTTTTTGAGTCTTTGGGAACCAAAATACTCTGCTCACATATAATTAGTGTCTTGGTAGCTATCTCATAATTTTTGATCAAGTAATTGGGAAGAAATTTTGTACTGAAGTATATATAAAACAGCTCTTGAATTTCCAGCTGGTTGTTTCATTTTTTTTCCTTACACTTTAATAATTTTTCTTAGAGCATTTGTTTTGTATTTCTTCCAATATTATGTCTGTTAAAAAAATTGTGTATACTTTCTGTGAATCTGTGTTTATGAATGGTTATTTTGGATGTTTCCTCCAGATTCCCTCATAAATATTGCTTCCTCAGTTTTCTTATCACTGAGTTATTATAGCTGGATCCCACCCATAAAAACTTTTAATTTTAAACTATGAATGAGTTGAGCTGTTACTTCTTAATTTCAGAAATTACTTCTGCTGACTTCACTGTTTTAGTAACTGCCATCATTTTATTCAAGTTGAAAATGCCTATATGGACAACAGCTCCATCATCTTCCTGTGAAGCCTGATCTAACTGTCTGAGATCATACAATTTCTTTATTCTTGGATTCCACAAGCTCCGTGTTCAGCCAATCTGGCCTTCTACCCTCTTTGCTTGTCTTATGACTTAAATTAAATCAATATGAGATCACAATTTTTCACAACAGACACTATTAAAAAAATTGTTCCCAAAATTGTGAAAATCAAACTGTCTTTTGTCACAAAAACAAATCAAGTGTTTTGTCATAGTAATAATCAAGTAGAAATTTATTCACTTTCTTTGCAAATTTTGCTATATTTTATCATAAAAATGCATCTTTATTTTGTGCTTTAGTCAGGTTATGTCTTCTTGAAAATTCAACAGTTAAAACCCATAATTATATAGATATTTGAAAATATTATTTATCAGGGAAATTAGTTGAGAGTTAACAATTTGTACTGGCTTTAGCTGTGGAAGATTTAATTTTATTTAGAGTGGTAGGTACAGGGCTGAGTTTTGGATTTGTTCTGAGCACAGAGTTCAAATTACAAAGATGTTTTTGTTGTTGTTGAAGAGGGATTGCACAGAGCCAAGGCCTTTCCTGCTTTTCACACCACATCACTGGTGGTGCCCGGGAGGCTGGGAGGGGACACAGCCAGGACAGGTGACCCCAAACTGACCAAAGGGATATTCCAGACCTTGTGGCATCAGGCTCAGTGTATAAAGTGGGGGAAGGAGGAGGAAGGAGGGGATGTTCGGACTGATGGTGTTTGTCCTCTCAAGTCACCCTTAGTGTGATGGGCTGTGCTCTGCTGGAAATGGCTGAACATCGGCTCAGCAATGGGAAGCAGGGGATTCATTCCTTGGTTTGCTTTGTTTGGATGCATGGCTTTTGCTTTCCCTAATAAACTGCCTGCATGTCAACCCACGAGCTTTGTAGCTTTTGGTCTTCTGATTTCTCCCTGATCCTGCTGGTGGGGGAATGAGGGGAAATGTGGGGCTTTGCTGCTGGGATTAAACCATGACACACTTTCATTTATCTTGAGAGGTTTACAATAATCTTTCTGAGTGTTGAGAAATCTCAAAATATCATATATTATGGCAAAGTAGGATGGGAATCTTGCTTTTGAATTATTGTCAAAGTAGCCAGGTCTGCCTACAGCTTGAGAGGCAGAGGGCCAGACCCCACTGATTAGTAATCAGTAATTTACACTGCCTCAAACACTAGCCTCACTGCCACCATCTCAAATGTCTACAAGACACTTTATATCCCTCATTTCTCACGTCTAAATGAAAGCACAAACATATACATGTTGTTTTGCTGCTAAAAAATTCCTCTTCTGCCATAATGATTAAGTGACAAAAAAATCCAGTTAGCCAATAAAAAAGTAATTAATTTACATCAGTTATCTAGCAACAAAAATTCATCCTCTTATATCAAGCAATAAAAAAAGGAGGCCTGTTCTTTGATGAAAAAGATGTGAAATGACATGTAAAGGAGCACTAATCCGAAAAGGTTCCTTACACTGCTAATAGCACTGAAATAAGTTAGAGTCAATACCATATGACCATGAATAAATGGTTTCAGGTAAGCAGAATTTAAAAATCAAACCTTTGAAGGTATAATTTGACTCTTAACAAAAGCTTTAATAAATTGTCATTGACTTAATTTCTAAATAGTGTTCACACTAATGGAGTATCATGCGCTATGCAAATGTGTTCCTCATTCCCAGCTTTATATGTTGGATTTAATATGTAACTGCTCAGGTTACAGTGGATTTGAAAGTCAAGGTGTAGTGCTGTGATGCTTTTTGCTTTCCAGAAAGCTCAGCAGGAAAATTTTCATGTTTCTGCACATGATGCCCTTGTGCCTTCGGGAGGACTGACAGTCTGGATCTACAGTGCCAATATCTGAACTGAGCTGCCTGCAGTGTGAATTTGAATCAGAGGAGGCAAAATGTTTTCACAGAGGACAGTTGCAAAGCTATTTGCAGAACCAATATTATCTCAGTCTCATGTTACTTATCCATTTCTCCTCAGTGAGAAGAAAGACCTAACAAGGGGGGTCCATAGGATGGATCCAACACATGAGATTAGTTTCTGCCCTGCAAAGACAAGCAATGTTTCTGCACTGGACTTGCAGGTCCAGCCTCCCACTCCTGTACTAGAGGTTCCAAACAAGGCAGTTACAGTGCAGCACTTTGTTTGTCAGTGCTTTCTTCCTAGCAGGTTAATAGTCACTTGTCCCAGTCAGGGACTTGGTCATCCTTCTCTGTTGATGGAGAATGAAGATACTACCAGGAGTCGTGCTGGCCTCAAATGCTCTCAAATAAAAAAAAAGAAGTTTCTCTTTATGTAAGTGAATTAAATGTTTCACAAAATTTTCAGCAGGTGGTTATTCTTCTCTGCTCTTCAAAGAATGAGAATGTCCCTGTCTCTCTGTTGACTTGTTGCAAATTTTTTTTTATTCCACGAAGATTTCTTGGATTTTAGCTGACAATATCGTCTTCTTTTCTTGTTTTTCTTTAGTAGTTTGGATTTTCCTCAGTGCTGTATATCTGAAAATATAGAATCTGTCCCTACTCTTAGGAGCGCTATAGGAAGTGAGGTGCAACAGATGGAAAGAGACAGACTGATGGAATGAGGAACACTCTGACAACGCCAGTCAGCCTGACAGTTGGTAGTCTCAGATCACCAGCATCCTAACAACTGTTGTCAAGCTTCTTGCAGGCACTGCAACAAAGGAAGATTTTAAAGCACATTCTGAAGGATGAAGATAAGTTTACTTTGCAGTTATTTATTTTAAAATATTATCTTACAGAGGACAGACACACAATTAAACAGTATAAGCAATCAAAGTCAGCACCACAAATATCCACTCCTATCTGACTGTCATACACAAGTTCATGCAGTCATGCAGCTCATTTTACCTTTGCCAAGTGGAATTCACAATCTATATTTTAGAAAAGTCTGTATGAATGTAAGATCCCTTCTTTCAGTCCTCAAGGAAAACTCCCTTACTGGCACATTTTTAAAAGTCTTGGTAGCAAAAGAAAATGTTAAATTTTGCATTCCCTTTTCATCATAGTAAGAATGCCTTAGTTCAAGAGCAGACAAAAATTTACGTGTCTTCCCATTTTGCAGGTGATGATGTGAGAATAAAGAGGTCATGCACCATATTCAGCATGGGGGAAAACTAGCAACTTACAGTATGTGAGTTCAACACACCTCTGTGATGGTGGAATTTCAACACTGGAGTTGGTGGGAGACTTAGGAATTAAGGTATTTGGATAAGGAGGGAACGTTTTTCCTCCTCAGTAAAACTGGACTTCAAAAACTCATGAATGCTGACATGCAAACACCTAAACCAAAGACCTAAGAAGCGAGATATTGGAGTCTATGCTGTATAAGTCTGTATTTCCAATTTTTGTCATGAAAAATATTCTCTTCTTTGAATTACCACTGAAATTTTTTGAAAAAAACAAAATTGTTAAAGTATTGATAATTGGCCAGCTGGTGCTCACGATAAACTGAAAGGATTTGTACCTTCAGCAGTAGACAGGTAATTTCACTGTAACAACTCCAGTTTGGAAATCACCCTGTTCTCTGGATGGTTTAACTTTCCAAACATGTATCAAGCAAACTTGATTTTTAAATATGTGGGCAGTGGTGCTTATGGAAGCAATTGCACATATTTCACCTTTGCATGGTTAAGTATTTAGTTTGATACTTGTGATTGCAAGCACATGTGTATGGAGAGAGGTAGAGAGAAAAAGAGACACATACCTACAGTGACAGACTCTAACTTCAGAATCCTTATGGGTTTGTGGCAAAGGAAGGAAAAGATATGAGAAAAATAAATACGCAGTTCTTTTTATGGTTGTCTGTAGAAAATGGCAACATTTCTTCAACCAATTTTCTTTCTCCACAAATGCCCAATCTTTGTCAATTCTAACATATTTTATACTTGACTATTCTCATATGGTTTCTCTTTAGAGAACTCGTTAATGCACTCTTGAAATCTGTTACCCTGCAATTACTAATTATTTACAGAATGCCTCATTATTTCATGAAGCAATTGTTTCCATTCTGTACATCAGACACTACAGGCAGGACTTTAATATATATCCTCAGCTCCTAGATCTCACAGTCACCTCCACCTAAAATTGGCTTGAAATTTTTTTATTTGTGGGTTTTCTTTCTTCTGAAGCTCTAATCTGCTCTACCAAGGGAAGGACTTTTGGCAGAACAGGTAGAGGCACTCTGCCCAGTGACAAATATTCAGGGTGGGCCTGTTCATTATCAAATTTTATACCTGGTGTGTTAATGAGCATCACACTTGTAGTAGTGGGTATGTAAAAAGGGGAGAGATTTGGTCATTCCTTTTCATCACTTGCCTCTTCAGGGCATGGCAGGAAGAGCTTCATCTGTCCTGTTTTTCCTCTTCCATTTGTACTTTAGTCCTGAATCTCACACAGAGGCAGAGAGCCTGACCCAGCTCTTACAGCTGTAATTTAGCTCAAATCATGCTTGTCTTCCTGACACAGCCCTTGGCCTGTGTCCCCAGGCCCTGTGCCTATCGACTGCACCAGCAGGAATTCCACCCTGCGAGAGCAGTCAGACAAGATCTTGCAGCATACTGTGTAACAGAATATCCTATTTTCCATCTTTTTACCAGCTAATGCAGCTCTGCTGCATCCCATTTCACTTCAAAATGTTGGGAGTCCTGGATTTGCATTATTTTTCTGACTTTTGAGGGGATGGTTGTTTGCCTGACTCTCCTAAAATATGTTCCTTATATATTCTCGTGTACTCATCCCTAATACTTCCTAAAATCATATTGCTTTGAATAAGATAGGCAGAAAGAGGAGTAGCTGATTACTCATTAAGTTCTGAATCAGTCTGGTGGGAAAATTCTGGGGAAGCCTTGCTGGCTTTGTCTTTCCTCCTCGTTCTCATATGCCTCAAGGAACACTGCAGAAATGTAACAAGGCAAATGAGTTTTAAAGCTCTTTTTGAAACCTATCCATCTATTAAAAGTAAGCTAAAATATATGTACACTTTTCACTGGAAATTTGACTCTAAAATATCTTATGCCTGATGCAATTTCTTATCTTGTGAAAATATATAATGATTCATGATCAATGGATATTGCATACTAAAATTAGAGTAGCACTCAGACAAAATATGTGATGATACTGCTGTAGACAGAGACCTGGAGATTTCTGAGTTCTACTCTCTGATCTGTTATCAGCTTGACTCTATATACTTTGTAATTTACAAAATGTTTGCTTAGAATTTTTATAAAATGCACTCATTTTGCTGAGTAAACTTCTTGTAAGAAATAACAAGTTTGAATAAACAAGGACTTTCTTTTCTATTCTGTTCCCTACTCTCACTTTTCAGGAGAATCAGTTGTCAATACATATGGGGATTTGTTCCAAATAATTTTGCTGAATTTGTCATAATGCTTGTTGTGTGCGTGCTGTACAGTAGCATGTTTTTTGTGAGCCTTTCCTAGTTTTAAATTATGTAGTTTATTTCCTAGTGCATAAAACTCCTTGTTAACATGGCAGGACTTCTGATTTTCTTCCCTGAGTAAAGCTCCTACTGTCTAACATCATATTGAAAATACTCATAGCCATTGCAGGATCCGTATTGGTCACTTATGTTCTATTTCCCAATGTTTGCATACAGTTGATAATTTCTTTGTATAATTTTGTGGTCTGATTATTTGTAAATATATGCTTCAGTGGTCACAAAGTATACAATCACAGGCATAATAAATGTAGCAAGTTCTCAGTTAATATTACGAGTGTATTCAGCCTCTCCTAATTACAGAATGTCCAGTTCTAAGACTTGTTCTTGGTGCTTCACTGCTTCAGTTACATTTGTAAGTCGGAAGCAAAAACATCTGAAGCTGCTCTCAGATGCACAATTTTGAGAACAATCTGAATTCATTTCCTATTAGACATTCAACTGCCTGCTTCCCACCATGAACCACTCATTTGAACTACAATAATCACATAGTAATCAAAATTTCCTATTGAGATAAAGACAAATGTAAATACTGAAACAGTGTATGACACCTTAGGTCCATTTCACTATTGAAATGGATCATATATTAGAGTTTCCAATGGATATAATTATTTATAATCTTTTATGGAAATTACAGTAAGTCTAAATGGGTGAAAAACTGCACACTGGCAAACTGTCAGATTTTTTGTATTATTAGGAGATTTGCATTAGTTCTGAATTACATAAAAAAATAAATACTAAGTTAATTGTTTGGAAACTGCAAATGTTCACTAGAGAATTCAAGTCATATTCATTTTCTGACATATCTCACTGGATATTTCAATTATGGATATTATTGCAGCTTTTTAAAAATAGATGTTTTGCCATACTAGCATTTTTTTTAGTTTTCCTTTCTTAAATCATTTATTTGTATTCAGAGAGTGCTGACGGTATTTGCCTTTTGAAAAAATTCAACGGCTATGTTGCGGACTTTAAAAATAGCATTGGTTTTGGCCCCTTTCTCTAAGTCAAAATATATGTAATAGTTGCCAGGTGTTGACATGATTGTTTAAAAAACCGTGATGGGTTCAGATTCACAGCATGGATTTAAACAGAAGTATTTTGAAGGCTTTTTCAAGCAGACACCATGCACAACGTCATTTTTATAGAGGATTGCTTTAGGTAGCCATCTAGTGGTGCAAATTCGGCTGCTGGAAGGAAAGGAGAAACTGGTCTTCGTGTTCAGGTAAGGTTGAAAAGGTGTGAAATCATCTCAAGAAATACGTACTTCAGCCAAAAGGAAATAGTCCCTAGATGAATATTGAAAATTATATTAATAATAATAATAATAAAATCAATACCTTATATTCTAATGAGTTTTCTAGATTAAATTACTTTTACTGTTTATCTACCATAAATTAAACATTATTTTTGTCATGACCGTTTTCTGGTTTTTCATAATGTCTAGCATGAATATTAAAAACCAGATGGAATTTCATGTTCAAATTTGGCATACTTGTTTTTTTCCTTTTGGTGTATATTCATGGAGGCTTAAATTTTCAAAAATTATGTCCTACATAATCTGGACAGTAGAAATGAAGTCTATTCTTAGATCCATATGGTCTCTTGCATCTGCCAATAGATTTATGTTGTCCTAGAAGGTAATTTAGTACCACAGAAAAATTTTATTTGCGACTGCCTTAACAGCAGCCACTTCTGAGAGTGGCACAAGCCAGTCTCACAGATTTTTTCACACTCAGCCAGTTTTGTTTATATATAAAAATGATAAAAGATGCAAGAATAACAGGATTTTACTCTGTAAAGTGAAAATGCTCTTTCACAGTAACCAAGGAGGCTGCAGGCACTGCTTCCCCAACAAACCTATAAAATCCTGGAAGTGTTGTACAATATTGATTTTTTTTCCTTAAAACAGTGTGATGAAGAGACAAGAGGGCTAGATTTCATGTGTGTAAATCATATAATCTTTAAAATCAACAAATCTCTTCTCCCTGTAGAATTTTTTTATTAGGAGAGATGTGTGTGATTGTTCACCTGGCACTCCACATCAGCTGCTGCTGATTTTATTAGAGGGTTTGCTCACACAGCTCAGAAAAAAGCAAAGACTAGTGTTCTGTGCATTAGGTCTGTGCTATGTGGAGGGGAAAGCTGCCTAGAGAAAGAATCTGGCTTTGATCTTCATGGGTCTTGAAAAATAACTCGCTGCAGCAACAATGTCAGGATTTTATGAAATGAACAACTTGAGAGTGAGCTTTATGAGCCTGCAGGGGAGGAGGACTGTGTATTTCCCAGGTGGAGAATCATGGTTTTCCATTTGGGAGGAGAGCTCACAGGGAAGAGCATAATCACAGAGGAGGTGAGAGCCAGGGGTGGGCCTGCAGCCCAAGGGGGGAGATCATCTAGGAATCACTTATGTTTCTCTGCCCATCACTGTGTGAAAGCCTCACGTGATAAAAACCACCTCTGTTTTGTACTAAATGGGAAACTGTGGCTGCCTTGAAGAAAATGGGAGAAATAATAGGTGATGTCCTTTAAGAAGAAAGGCTACTTGGAAGAAGGTTCAGCTTGATCCTTTTTGGGAGCCCAGAGCAGATGCTATGCAGTTGGGTCCTGACAGGTCGAGGGTAGGGAATCATTAAGACAGATGGGAAAAGTCAGGTAGCAGCTGTTGTGTACAGCCTGCTATCCCCCAAGCACTGTCAGGTTTATGAACAGAAATCCATGTGGTAGCTAACACTGGCTTTAGCCCTTTTCTCAGAAGGGAAATAGATGTAATATTTCTGAGAGTTTGTGACTGGACAAGGGATTAGAGACAGTTTTTAAGCCTGCAGGTGAATCAGATGGATAGGAACATGGAACTGAGAGTTGCCAGAGTTTCTAGGCTTGGTTTTTGGGGTGTTCATTTGTTCTTGTGTTTTGCTATTGGATGTTTGATTTGGTGGTGGTTATGTGGTTTGGGTTTTGTGGGGTTTTTGGGGGATGGTGGAGGGAAGATTCTGTTGTTTGTTTGGGTTCTTTTTGGGGTTGTTTTAGAGAAGTTCAGGATGTCCCAGAGCTTGAAGCAATCTGGAATCTTATGATTTATCACTGGGACTCTTTAATGCTTGGTGTTACAAATTGTGTTACTCATCCCATAGTTTCCACCTCTGTTGCATTTCCTGCTTATGCTTGAGTACTGAAAAGATTTTCTTGATAATCTAAGCAGGACTCTTGCCCCTTTTCCCTGATATTTTGTTCATCAAGGTGCATCATTCTTACCCTGAAGGAACTGATGCTTCATTATCATCCAGCTTTTTTGGACCCCTCTCCCATGTAGGGCATGTTCCCTTGGGATTCTTCCAAGAAGATTCCCATTTAGCTCTCCTGAAATCCATGCTGAAATTTTACTTGCTGTCATTTTCTCCTTGTGGGATACTGAGTTCCACAAGCTCATGGGCACTGCACCTAAGGCTGCCCTCAACCTCCACACTTCCAAGGCCTTACCTTTGTGTTAGAATAAGGTCAAACTGCTCACCATTCCTTGTGGGATTCCCCGCTGCCTGTGTCAGGAAGTTGTCATCAGTGTTTTCCAGGAAACACCTTGACTGTTTGTGTTTAATTGTGTGGCTTCTCCAGCAGACTGATGGCAATTAAATTCCCCCACAAGGACCAAAGCCTGTGAGGATGCTTCGCGTTCCCTGTAAAGGTCCCTCTTCCTCCTCCTGATCAGGCAGCATGGAGCAAACACCCACAACATTGTCACCCTGCCCTGGGATCCCTGGCTGCCTTCTGGAGTTATATCAAGGGGATGTTGGCCAGTCTCCTGTGAAATGTGCTGCAGGAGCCTAATGACTCCAGTGAGACAGAAGCTGTGGAAACATGCCATGAATAAAAATGGTGTATTGTCTCCTGGAACCACAGTGATTCTGTAATAGTTCTCTAAGAAGAGTGATCCTTCCTGACTCAGCAGTGCTACACCTTTTGTCACTTTATTTTCCTTGACTGGAGTCCCAAAGTTGCCCTAACAGAAAACACAACCCTGTGCCACACCAAAATATGTCTTTGGCAATGCTTTTGTTTATGCTCTGAATGTTCAACTGTTCTCCTGAGAAGAAAAAGCTTTTTTGGCTTTATGCTCTGTAGTATCTTTTTGCAAAGTCAGTAAGTAGAAGAGCAAACATTAAAGAGTGTAGCAGATGTGTACCTGGCTGGAAGCAAAAAGAAATGTCTGTTACTAAGCTATTATTGTCATAACTGCGGTACAACCAACTATGTAATAATTATATATATGCATTCTCCAAACCAATACAGGAGGTTTAACCAGAACATTTATTATGATACTTTATTCTGTACTGCAACTACAAAAAACAGTAGCAGAAAAATGTGATCTAATTTTGTAAGATCTAGAGCAGGAACCGTAAAAGGCTCCTTGCACACAATGAGCTACCCTATTATAGTTATAAAAATGAGGACAAAGTTTGAACCTTACTTGGCTCAGTTTGCATTATTTGTTCTTTCTGTACATGGGCCGTTTTTTTGGGGTTTTTTTCATCTATATCTCATATTCTGTTGCTCTTTACTGAATGCTCTTTACATTTATAATGCCATTTCTTTTTACATTATGTGCTTTAAGATAGCTCTCCCTCACTAATTAAAATAACTGCCTCTGTTAAAATATTACTGCTTTAAGTAAAATGAATAGTATGCTGATTAAAATAATTCATTATAGTGCCAGACCAAAGGGAAGCATAACCTTTTAGAGTCTGAAGTAAAAGCAGCAATGGCAGTACTTAAACACTTTCTTGCCTCACTCTGCTCCAGCAGGGCTTACCCTGACTCACTTCTACAACGTTGCAGAACAAACATGCCTTTGGTGCCTGGCAAACATATAAAGGTCCAGGATTTGCAACCTGCTTAGGGTGAGTAGGTGATGAGTGCTAACAAATACTGGCTGTGTCTGTAGAGGAAGATCCATGGTAAAGAACACCATAATCTAGTCTTGATAACTTAGTTAAAATAATTTGGAAGTGGGAAAGCTGCTTTTGTGGCTGTGCTTCACTTGCACAGCCAAGGAGCTGACTGGCATCCTATGATTGCAAGGATGTGTGCCAAGGTAAGCTTGCACCTGCATCCTTGGAATCAGCAAGCTGAATGAGAAACTTCCCTACCTGGGCTAGAGCATTGAGTTTGCGCTATCCTGAGTTGTGCCTAGTTTGTGCCTAGTTGTGCCTGAGTTGTGCATTACCTGCAATATTGTAAAACTTCCACCAACATGTTCTGGATAGTGGTTAGATATAAGAAATTTGCATTTAATTAATTAAAGAATGAAATGGTTTCACAGAAAGGCTCCTTATTCATTATATGTTACTGTAATGACACACTCAGCCGCGGATCTTGAATGGTGCTTTATGCTTTTTTGTCTGATCGGACTCCAGCTTTGGCTGGCTGAGTGGTTTCAGTGAAGTGCCTCAGTCACCCATCCCTGCTGATCAGCAGACAGGGGTGATGGGCTCGGGTGGGCACAGCTGCTATTCAATGAGGTGCCATTATAGATCTGAAAAGGATTGACTGGCATGTGAAGAGATGGAAATTGTATCACTGTTCTCTCTCAGCACTTGCAACATTAATGTTGCTTCCTTAGTAGTTTCCACTATGATTTATCTAGAACAAAGATGATTTTGAAATGCAAGAGCCAAAGAAAAGATAGAAGAGAGACAAAAGGGAGGATGAGATGCTGGGAAACAATTAGATTCTTCCAGTGACATACTTTGCCCTGTGACATGTCTTTGCTGACTCTGCTTTTGTATCCTTGTTCTAAAAATGCCCAGTGGACAATTTATTTAACTGGATGAATGATTTTAGACTGTTACACTTGAAACTGAAGAAAAAGCAAGCAAAAATGTCACCTTAAGTATTGTCAGGGCACAGTGTGAGCCAGATCTTCCAGAAAAAGTGGGGCCTCCCCAGGGGAGGCAGGACAGGAGGTAGCCGAGCAGGTCCTGGATGGAGAGGACCTGTCCTGTCCATCCCAGTGTGAAAATCAGACTCTAAACAGCATATTGCTACCCAGACCACTGAAACCGTAAGGACGAGAAACCTGCCTCCCAACCTTTCTGTTTGTTTATCTTGGCATAATGGCTTTGGTTCCTAACAGAAAAAAATGACAGGCTGTGACCACTGTGTTCCTGTTAACAGTTAGAGACAGTTCACTTTGCATGTGATGGATGTTTTACAATTACTAATCTTTAAATTGCAGCAGTGCAGCTGGAGAGGAATGAAGAAGCTACTCAGAAGATAAATGAGTACAGCAGTTAATTAAAGATATATAGTTTCCACTTGAAGCAGTTCTGTGTTTTTAAGGACGAATTGTAGGTGAGGAGGAGGTAAGCTCAAAGAAGTACTGGGGAAGAACTTTGAAGTAGCAAAAAGTACAATTTCTGAGTGGTGTAATGGAGGGGGATTGCAAATTACAGCACAATTTCACTGAGGATGATCTTCATATCTATCTCAGTAGACATCACAGTTTAGAGGCATGTACTGCATTGCTTTACACAGCTTAGCTTAATGGGGGCAGGGGAAAAAAGGCAATTTGGCAAAAAGTGAGGAGGAAAAGTGTTGAAGTAAAAGAGAATGAGAGGAACTTCATGTAAGATCTACTCTACTATGTACAGGTCCTGTGCCCAGAAGTCAACAGATACTTTACTAAGGATTGAAAAACCCAACAGGATCAAAGACTCAGTTGTAATATTTGCCATGCAGAACTATGTGCATATTATCTCTGTCAAAGAAAAATATTCTGAGCAGATTAATTCTCCAATTAAACAAACTCCCTATTAGTCACTTGGTTGTCAGGAAATTGAGGTAAGCTCACCAAAGTCATATCATGTAGGAAGACACATCATTTAAAGAAATGGACCCCAGTACTTCATCCTTTCCTCTTGCTTGTTCAGTTTTTCAGACCCAAAATTAATTGCAGAAAATTAGCTTTTAGTCTATATTTCTAGAATTTTTCTCTTCTGGATGCAGGCTCGGGTGCATTCTACTGCTGGGCAGCGAGATGTTCAAAGTCTGGAAAGAAACCACCACTTATTTCTTTCTGTGTTGCAGAAACTTGAGGCCAATGGGTCCTATCTGAGGTTTAACTGTGCTCTGCAAGTACATAGCTCATGGCTGAAAAGGAACTGCTGGCAATTTTTACTTCTTTGTGACATCAGAATTTATCAAGCAGAAGGTCTGTGGGACTTCTTACTTTGCTTTGGTTTTCTTGCTCTCATTCTTGCACAATATCTTAAAGGACAAAACAATATACTACAGAAGAGAATGAAACTAAGTCAAGCACATTTTTGTTTGGCTAGGATGAGAAATTATTAAAAATAAATGATCTTTTCCTCTTGTTTGCTTATTTGTTTCTGTTATTACCCACTTAATTTTGTCATGTGTTTGAGGGAAAAAAAGTTGACAAATCCCTACATTTTTTGATGTCAGCAGAACCTCTACCAGACACTCATGCACATCAGGCACTGCAGAAACAGCTACATGAGTGGGAGAGGAAAATGCGCTACCCATCTGTCTCCAGGATTTCATTTATTTGGATTTTTTAAAATGCAGATAGTATTTAATATTTGACCTGATGCCTGAGGTTTTAGCTTTTATATTTTTCAGATTCTGTACTGCTTTAGTGTATAGTTCTCAGCTTCATATTAGGGGGTAGCAAGGTCTCTTCACAGAGTAGGTAGACAAAACAATGCCTTCTCTAGCTGGGGACCAAGGACAACTGATCCAAATTTCAGGCCCAAGAGCAAAAACAATGTGGACTGACAAGAGAAAAACAAGGAGGATGGGACTTCATAAGCTAAAACTATAATCGGACAACTTACTCTAATATGCAAATGGACCAGAACTTATAAAGTGAGAGCCATTGTGACCATTGTCTGTTGTGTTGTGATCATTTTGGTTTCATCTTGGGTGTAGCCCTGGCTGGGCTATTGTACTGCCCGGGTGTATCTATTGATGCTTTTTAATAAACACCTACTTTATTCTTTGACTCCATCTAATCTCTCTTCTAGACTGGCCTTCACAAGGCATCACACCAAAGGGGGGTTTCCCTATTTTTCCCTATTTTCCCTATTTTCCCTATTTTTCCCTCTCCTCTCCTCTCCTCTCCTCTCCTCTCCTCTCCTCTCCTCTCCTCTCCTCTCCTCTCCTCTCCTCTCCTCTCCTCTCCTCTCCTCTCCTCTCCTCTCCTCTCCTCTCCTCTCCTCTCCTCTCCTCTCCTCTCCTCTCCTCTCCTCTCCTCTCCTCTCCTCTCCTCTCCTCTCCTCTCCTCTCCTCTCCTCTCCTCTCCTCTCCTCTCCTCTCCTCTCCTCTCCTCTCCTCTCCTCTCCTCTCCTCTCCTCTCCCTTATCCCAAAGGGAATTCCTTACAACAATGGCTACATCCAAGCCAGCATTGCTCAGTACCTGTCAGCTGCTGCTGGAGATGCAGTGAAAAGCCACCAGGTGCTTCCAGAGCCAACAGCAGACGCTGGAGCAAGTCTTCTCTCAGAAGAGAGAAGAGCTTAGAAGCACAGATAGAAATACTCCGGGAGAGATTAGAAGCACAGACAGAAGTACTCCAGAAATGGGAATCCTCCTACTAAATGGCAGAAGAGGTCACAGATCTCTAGAGAGCTCAGTAGGGAGGGAGCAGAAGAAGATGCTGTTCTGTTTTTGCATGATGCCGAAGAGAATACCAGCCTCCAAATATCATTGCATTGAAGAACGAAAGCAGGATTGCACTATAATCTACAACGAGATTTCTTTAAAACTCCTTTTGACTAAAGTTTAGCCTTAAAGCAGCTGTTCAGCGTATTTACTTGTTTAGAAGTTAATAGCACATATGTATCAATAAGAAAAATAAGTCCTTATTTATTAACAAGCCAGACATATTTCTTAGAACAAAATTCAATGAAATTCAATGAAAAGAATGCCCAAGCAAATAACATGTACAGTGCTCACAGCCTGGCAAACGCAACCTCTGTTAAGCTGTCAGTATATAGGTCAGGCACTGAACAAGAACTTGCTCCATGACTAGATTTCACAAAATCACTGGGCAGATCGACCAATAGTGCACTGCTTATATGTTGTAGTGGTGATGTGGGAAAAAAAAGTTATTTATATATATATATATATATATATAAAAATATATATATATATTTTAGGGCTCTTCCTGTAACTGCCCAGAGCGAGTAATGTTTAGGAAGATATTTATCCTAGGTTTGTAATTTCTGCTGTGCATACATGCCTTAGTTTAAGTTCTCCATGAGGATTATTCTAGGAGCAATGTATAAGAGAAATCTAACTGTGAGTAGCACTTTAACAAGGAGGAACAGCTGCATTTTACCATTTTGAATAGACAAGAGCTATGATGCTGAAGCTGTGACAAAACTCCAATCCATTATAAAGCCGAATCCAATAAAGCTGCCTTCATGTTTATACCAATATCCTATGTGCACCTAATGAGAGCCAGGTTCTTTGCTCTGTTGATGCAACAATATCTCAAGAGGAAGTTCAAATAGCCTAAACAGAATAGAGAATTTCCTGAGGACAAATGAAAAAGTAATTTAATTCAATATGCCTCCTGGTGTCTTCCCAGCTGCAGAAAAGGAAGAAAGGAGTTCAGAGGAGAACAACAGCAAGGGATGATATATTTGGATCGAGCATCACTTCAGTGTCTACAGATTTTGTGCTGGATTTTGTGCAAATGACTTAAAAATATCACAACTTCCTTGGCTGGTGTCTCTTTCCTCACCTCTTCCAGATTCCCCACACTGCTCTGACAATGCTGGCAGTGTGAAATGGTACATCACATGTGTGGTGTATCCATGTGGCTGCCCAAGTACTCCTGCTCCAGCTCCAGGTGCTGCTGCCAGAGTATGTCAGGAGAAAGGGAGGTACTTTAGCTGCTGGATGCGCTAAAGTGATCCTTCAATGCTATAAACACTTCCAAGGGCCCGTGACTGTCAGATTCAGACAAAAAAGAAGGCTGGAGTTCAGCTGCGATGACTGGTAGTTCCAGTCAAATTAAATTATTGCGAAATGGGAGAGCAATAATAGCTATGGCTGACTGTCCTAATTTCAATTACCCATGATTAGACCATATATGGAATGTTTGTGAACTTGAAATTCACATCTGTTCATTGAATAATGCAAATATCATCTCCAGGGGTCTGAGAATCTGTCTCTTTCAAAGCACTTTCTTGCCAGGTTAGCAAGTTGCTGAACCTGCATGCTCCTTCCAGAACTCAGGTTATTCCTGTGGTAAGAAGCCATTAATTTTTGGATCTCAAGGCAGCTCAATACCATTTTCCAGAGAGTATGGAGAGAATTTCTGGGTTTTCATTCTCCCTTATTTATGCAGCAGACTCTAGTCATGCCTCATATCCAGTATGATAATTTGTGGGCTTGATGCACATGAAAGAAAGAAGCAGTCTTATCTATTGCCAAAAGCTTTAATATATTTATATGTTGCTACCTCTTCACAGTATTTTACCATCCCTGCAAAGAGTTCTGATTTTAGGATTAGTTGCACTGAAGGAAAGAAAAATTCTCTGCTCAGACTATCATTACTATGCTAGTTTGATGAGAAATCATTGTATAGTTATTGTTTCAGGTCAAGAAATCTGATTTGGTATTGACCATTAGAAGATTATTCTAAGCAGCTGTGGACACACCTCTTGGCCAGTGTTTAAGCTTAGAGTAAGAGAATATCTACAAAATGGAAATGATTTCTTAATCATAATTTAGTTTGTTAGTGCCTTTCATCTTCAAGAGATGAGAAATGTGAATTAGCAGTGTACCTTGAACAGTGCAAGATACAACAGAATTATTGAAGCGCATGGAAGTGACTGAAACATACAAAGTGACTTATCCTCATGACTGAAAATTGCATTGTCATTAAGATCATGACTTTTGTGTACTATCTTCTTCCCTTTACAAACAAAACAACCATACATCATCGTGTATTTTAACTGTATTTTCAGCCTTGGTACATTTTCTGCATATATCATCTCAAGTTTGTTTAATCATAGTTTATTCACAGAGATTTAATAATTAATTATATACTTGGGCAACAAATAGAGTGTACACATATGATCTCTAGAAATTTGATGGAGTTTTTTGAAGGAGAAAGTTTATTGAATGCCAAATGTTTTTCTGACTTTTTATGGTCAGTTCTAAAAGGTTTTTGCATAACAAACACCAAGGATTTCAGTCATGCACATGGAATTGTAATTCACTTGCATTCACTCTGGGAAAATTATGTGACTAATATTTTGGGTACAGAACTTTTTATTGTGTGACTGAAATGTCAACATTATTGCTATTCCTCTGGGATTAAATGTCTGTTTGCTGGTATTGTTGAAATTCTTGAAGTTACCTTTATGTGTGCAAGGACTACATGCTCGGCCTGTAAAATCTTTATTTAAACACATTGTACAGTACTGCATGATCTCGTTTTATTTTAGTTGCTGGCTACCCTCCTAGGAACAAAACTCATAAGCACCTGATTCAAATTATACTCAGAATGCACTTCAATCTCAAGCAAGACATTTCCTTATTTAAAACCTTACTCTTAACTAGATAATGCACTGGACTGAGAAAACACAGAGGCAAGGCTGTCTAAATGCAAAGCATGTGAGTGTGTAATCAGAAATATTAGATACGATTCAGACAGATTAATTTTACCCAGAACATATTTTGCTGAACCTTTTCAGGCATTGAATTCACAGGATCGAGCTGCTCTGCAGCATCGTTCAATGTAAGTGCCATCACTGTGAGATGATCTCTGTATCTTGGAGGACACAAGGGAAGAACAGAGTATGGAAGGGTAGGAACAGCACCTTTCCAGAGAGAATTGTGCAGCTTTTGCCTCTCCACTCTGCTGCATCTTGTGGTGTGTCTGTACAGGCATGCTGGCAGCCGTGGGTGGCAAACTGGCAAATCTCCAGCCCATGTAATAGGGGTGGGCCTCAGGAGCTGATAAAGTTTTTAAATTTGAGCTGTACCTGGTGAACAAAAAGAAAAAGGAAAAAAACAAATGACCCTGAAGTCAGACATATTGTAATAAGCTGCCTGAAATGACATCATGGCAAAAAAAATTCCGGGCCACAATCCATCTACAAGTGTTATAAATAAATCATGTAGGGTTTATTTCTGCTCTCCATAGCTTGCTTCTGTGTCAATGCATGTGTGTCTACCAATACGTAAATCAGTAACACCTCATATAAACTTTACCTCATGACCATATGGTAATAATTCACATTGCCGTCCTTTTGGATGCTGCCTCATAATTACAGCACTGCTTCTAAGCCAGGATACTAAATATTAACTTTCTTTAATCTCAAAAGGTTCTGGCAAGGTGCTCTAAGTGCTTAGTGCTTAATATGGGTATTTGAGGACTTTGAAGATCACTGTGCTCGTTGGCAGTGGTGAGCACAGGCAGTTTGGCTTCTCCAGACAGGAAGCTACAAAAACAGGAGGTTTTGTGCACAAGTGGATAAAACAGACCTTTTGAGTATATGATTGGCCCATTAGGTGATCACAAACAGAACTGGCAGTGCTGAATTTATATATGCAAATGACATGTAAAATTCATAACACATGCAATATGACATATCTCCAAAGGTCTGAAATCGCCCCTTATTTCAGGAGCACAGTGGCTTCTTAAGGAAGACAAACAACAAACTCGCTCTCAGAGAGAAAAAGGAAGACAGAGAGGAAGGATCTTTTCTCTTCCTATTTATTTAAGTGTACTTTTTCCTAACAAAAGTGCAAGCCCTCTAGCATCATGTTTCCCTTCTTGTTCATCTCAAGTTAGTGAGGATGTCTTTGCCTATTTTTTAATTACATTTCTCCTCTGAGTTAAAACATCAAGTGAGATGCCCACAAGGCATATTTTTCTTGGCCATAATTTGGATACAGTAATTGAAGCTGTTAGCTTCAAAATGTCATGTAATGTTATAATCAGTCACTTTTTCTGTACACAACATAATTGCTCTTTCTTCGAAGTAAATAGGATGTCATATCCTGTCAATTTTACTTTCAAATAGCAATGACAAACTATTTACTGAATATTATAAATCTTTATGCAGCCCTTTACCAGTCAGCCAGAATTAATTTTATTTACCTATCAATCCTTGAAATGATAAGCAGATGGAAGAAAGCATGCTGCTGTGTGTTTGCATGTCAATCATTCTTAACAACCTGTTTATTTTTATGATGTGTTTATTAATATTGTTTTGCATGTACATCAACTCAATTAAGTTAATGAGTGTACAACCTATTCCTACAATTTTCTTCAGGTTCTCAACATTTTAGTCTCTTTCAGAAAAGCTTTCCCCTAGCATCATTGTATCATTACAGCAGTGTCAGGCCTTCTGTCAGAAACCCTGTTTTTCCAGCATTTTATCAGCTGTAGATAATTATGTCTGTAATTCTTCAACTTCAACTTCTGTTGAGAATTTGCATATAAGTTCTCATCTGTTTTTTCTCATCAAGATGAGGGGGAGGGTGGGGAGAGAGAGAAAAAGAGAGAGAGAAAAAAAGAAAGAGAAAGAGAGAGAGTGTGAGTGTATGTTTGTGTGTGTATGTGTGTGTGTGTGTGCACCACTTTCTGTAAGAGGTGAGAATTACAGTTAAATTATTGCTTCTCTGTTTTTAGTAGAAAATAACTTTCTTCTTAGATTTCACAAGAAAGAAACTTTCTCATTTGACAGATCAAATACACAGGTGCCTACTCTCTGCAGTTACTGGGAAATGTGTTATTACCATAGCCGCCCGCCCTTTTCTTTACTTTTTGGTTGTTTTGCTGTGACTTTTGCAGAGAACATGAGACAGATTTATGAAAGCACTTACACAACTAATGCAGAAATTAACAATTACTGATAGATGTGGGATTTGCTGCCTTCTGGTTGAAAAGGGTGAAGAACTTGTTGCTCTCTTATTCCCGCTGACTGCTGCAGGCATGAAGTCATGAAATCAAAGGTGTGTGGCACCTCCAGCTTCCATGGCAGGCACATAAAGAGGCATCAGCTTATACCCACTGAGAAACCCCACCTCAGAGAGTGCAGCCCTGGGTAAAATTTTGAAAATGTGGAGAGAATTATGTTTGCACACATATCATTCACTTTAGACTCAAACAAAGAAAATAATGAAAGCTTCATTTGCAGTATACACATATTTAAAAAAAAAAAAACTCTATAAATGTGCTCTTTATCAACTGTGTTGGGTTCTGGAAGCCCGACTGTGAATTTTAGATTCTGATTTTGGGACTGGATGTCTGAAAATAGGAGCTTAAGGCTTTGGTACTGCACCATTTAAATCCTATGCTGAAACAAAATGTAAGAACTAAATGTCAGGTTGGTCTCTTTGAGAATAGATACTGCATTTCCACAAAGATGATTTCTACAGACAAAATAGTTCATATTGAAATGTCCTGCATGCCAACTAATTCCATTGTGGTTGGTTTAGGGTTACCATACTGTGCTTCTCCTTGCCTGAGATTGTGTTCCCTTGTGAAAATTTCCATGACACTCTTTTTGAGGTGGAAACCCTAGACAGGTCTTCTCAAAACATATTAATTCAGCACAATATGATGGTTATAGGAGAAGTAAATTAGGTTAAATGGAAATCTGGCAGCAGCACTACTCTGGTTTTTGCGGTTTTTTTTTAATTACCTCAGATTTGAACTTTGAAGTTCCCACATTAGGACAGTATGAAATTTTGCTTATCCACCAACTTTCATCCCATATTCTCTTAGAAATCGTGGGAACTGCCCAGAATAGAAATAATTTCCATCATCCTGTCTTAACAGATGGGACACTTTAAACAGAGGTAGCAAGGACCAGCTGTGGGATCCTGTGAATCAAATCCTGGATTCACGAATCCATTTTAGACCACAAAAGCAACTGGACAGGCAGAGGTGGGGAGTGTCTGTTTCCAGAGCCTGAGAAGGGGAGGCAGGCAGGCAAAAAAAACTGAGCTGATTGACAAATCCAATCCATGGCAGTTAAAAAATAATTACTGTCCTTGAACTGCACAAGTGTGAATGTGAGCACATAAACCAAAGAATCGGTAAGTTGACTCAATCAGAAATCCTTTCATCCTTTAACCACAGGAAACTATAAAGCATATTTTTTATGTATCTGTATATGGATGTGTATTACTGTGTATCAATGCATCCATTTATGTATTTTTCTCTGTAAGAGGCTCACAGTGCAGAGCTCCACAGAAGCATTAAGAACACAGCATTTAGCTTCATGGGTCAAAAGAGATAGGGCTGAAATCAGAGCTACATACATAAAAGCACTGGGGTAAATTGAGAGAAATCTTTCAATATTTCCATTTTCCTAGCAGATGGTAGAAAGTACTTAGACATGATGACTCTTCCTGGATGTGCTAGCATATGCTGTCGAATTGCCCATACAGAAAACTCTTGCTCATTGCAAATCTCACAGGAGCTATCACAAACAAAGCACATCAATTAACATTTGCTTATTATGTGACTGTGCGCATGTGGCAATTTTCTATTTTTCTCTCATACATTAGGCCCACAATTTAGTCTGGATGAGAGCTACACCAGATGAAAGTCACGGCGCTTAGAGTACTGCTCTTTTCCTTTTATTTCTAAATAGGAATACTTACTGCTGATCTGTCTCACTCTTTCTCTCTCTCTGTTTTTTTTATATTTCATAGCAATCCAAACGTTTTGAGGCTTTTTGCTAAACCCTCTGTCTATAGCAGTTATTTTGGCATGATCTCAGAGATTGAGGGAGGCAGTATAAGACATGCAGCAGCTGCCTGGCCCAGCATTATAGGTCAGTGAACTTTGGCACAGGTCAGACTTTCAAGTAGATTCTACCAGTATATCAGCAGGTCACAGGAATGCAAATTATGCTTACCTGAGATTTGCACCACAAGGAAGGCACATGTCTTTGGAAAGGCATAATCCAGATCAAATTAATGTATTCCCAAAGACTAGAGATTGTGTGTAAGCAGCACAACAGAAACTGCACATGAGGGCTTGTAGAACCACCCTCTTATGAGCACAGGAATAGAAGGGACAACTGAGGTCGCGTAAGTCCCACAGTCCCAGTCAAATGTGCATAAGATTGAAATCTATCCACAGGACATATGGTCTATGGACCCTGCAACAGTGTCAGAGCAAACCCCCATGGGCCAGCAAAATGTGCATTGTTGCAAGAGCAATATTAAAAGGCACAGAGCTCTCTAGCTATTTCTTGAAATACTGAAATTTTGTGGTAAGCATGTATAAAAGTCATGCTTTACATCTGTAGATGGTTGTTACTTTAGCAAGGAACGGCAGAGGAGACTGCCATAGCAACATTGCTGATTTCATTTCCTTCCTCAGAGGTGAATAACTTGCAGTTGTCCCTCTGCATCTTCCATATCTGCAAACAGCACCCTGTGCATCCCCTCTGGGACTCCACTTGCTCTCCTATCTCCATTTGCCCCTCAGAAAAAAAGGAGATGAAAAACAAAAGCAAAAAAAACAAAAACCAAAAAAGCAGTAAAATGTTGAATGAAGACCAGTACTTCAGCATACAATTTGCATCTGGGTGCTGCAGCTGAACAATAAAAATGCTTGCTACCATTGTGGCTTGGAACTTTCTACCAGATGTCTTTTGTCAATAAAAGGTTTACCAATTTAGCAGATGCTGGTCATATGTTTACACTTTGCATCTGCCACAAAAAGCAAGCATGATGCTCAGAGAAATGCAATCACTAGGTGGTAATAGACACAAGGACCTTTCTGCTGCCTGGGATCTCTGTGGTCTATCCCTCCAAGACTCTTCTTGCAAACAACATATTTCTTACTCTTCAGCAATGGTCTCTGCAAGGAAAAGCTGCATGTTTTGTACAGTGACATTAGTAGTTCAAGGACAAAAATTGATGTTACCGACTATGAAAACTCCTCTGAAGTGTTGATGGAATGTTGATGATGCCACAGCTTCTGTGTTGAGCAACGTGATTAAGCTTTGAGTAGCGCAATAGAAGCAAACACTGCTTTAAGCCCACAGAAGGCATATTAATTTTGAGTGTCATTCTTCCTCAAGCTACTATTTTGAGAACCTGTAGATGAACAGGAACTTGCCAATGCAGTAAGTTTTGCACAGTCTTACTTTTGAGAAATAATTTTTAAAAGACAATTGATGTAGATGATAGGGAGAAGGACATGATGTTTATTTTTCTTTTCTTTATAGATTGCTCTCATGTTCCCAATTTCCTGACTATGGGCAGGGGGAGTGGGGAGGATCCTAGTGTCACCACAGTGTTATTTCTGTCAACAGTTCACTTACAAAACAACACTAAAGGCACCCTCACAAAAAACCAAAATCAAACCCTGTCATGGTTGCAGATAGCCTGTAGCTGACAAATAAATTTGGTCATATCAGACCCCCAACCTCATCAGCGTAGAAGTAAAACAAGTCCTCAGATGAGGTAGGTATAGGCTGGATTCAGACCTGAGCAGGGACCTCAGCCAGTCATGTTCAACCCAGAATGCAGAGATATCACTGGTCAAAGAGCTGATTAGAGCTGATTAATACTGTATTTAGGCAGTGATAAATCTTGATCAATCAGTTTTCTACTACAGGAAGTTTTGAACTCCCAAAATAGGAAGGCTCTGAACAATAAAATACGCTGTTGTCACATGAATCTCCAAGAGTTTGTGTCGTCCCTGTCCCCGACCACTGATCCCACGTAATAAAACCCCACAACTGGCAGGTAGGCTGAAGAGGGAAACAGACAGACAAGATCAAAGGGGAGATTTCTCTATTTACATTAATCAGAAGAAAGAATTCTGCGTTAGCAGAACTTTACAATTACTTCATTTGACTAATCGGTTAAGGTTTAACTCCTTTGCAGTGCCTCCTCATTTCCAGTTCTAGAAAAACTGTCTTTTAGTCAAGGATTAATTTTGCTGACTACTGAAAAGCAGAATCCCCTTTTCTGAGCTGCCTGATGCACAAGCACATTTCCACATGCTGAGAGGAAAGTAGCCATTAAAATATCACAAACTCCCATGCTGAGTGCAGGTTTGGGAGCTTCAGGGAATGCAGACAGCGCACTAAGTCAAACACCTGTAATTCAAGCTCTTTCACCTTCCATGAAATCACTAAATTGCTTTGCCTCTCTAACCAACCTCAGTGCTTTGACCACTTGAGCAAAGAAAGTATTTCCAGGAAGAGAAAAAAACTAAAAAGAAATGCTATATATGAAGATAACACAAATATTCTTCAGTTTTGACATGCAATATTACTTGGAATTTCATTAGTGCCAAACATAAGAATCCCGATATTAGCCGATGGAAAAAGAAATTACCCTCGTGAGCAATTTTCTCTTCCCAGGAAGAGATGTGCACAGTAGCCTAAAGGGGATCTGTTTGGGTTGTCAGAAATCCATAGGCCATTAAAAGGGTGCTACATTTATGGGTCCATTGACTCTCCACAGCAGTCTCAATAACCTTCAAAGATAGCCTTGGGAGCCAGTCACACAACACCCAACATGCTCCAGCACATTTTATCATCCTTGGGAGTAGCTTCAGTCAAGATCCCTTAATGAACTGAATGCTCTGATTCCATTTACATGCCTGAACATTTTTAAGACGTGTAAATTCCAGAATATGAAAAAGGCTGTCATGCTGAAATTTGAAAATTACTTTTACAAGACATGAAAAGTGCTTATCTCACAAAAAAAAATAAAAAAATAAACCAAGCAGTTTCTCAATCCTTCAGAACGCACTGGGATCTTTATCATATTTTCCATTAACTGCCTATGAGCTGTATCCAGTTAATCATTTTAACACCACTAATGAGTTCAGAGCTAGTAGGGGAACAGACAATATTCCAGGGGAAGTATCAAAACTATATAATATATCAAGAAGTTTTGTACTGAATGGACTATGAACCAGACCAGAAAAATAAAGTAGTTTTCAATGGAGGTGAAGGCATGTGAAGAATCCAAGATCCCTATAGGAGCTGTACCCAACTTTCAGGAAGCATGTTGCCATGTGAGAAACACTCAGAGGAAAAAAAGTTTTTCAGCACCAGTACAGGTAGGAGTGGGTAGAGAGTCTCTCTCCTCTGTGCCTCAAACACCTGAATGCCAATGTTCTCATCCTTTGTGCTCTGGGATCAAATTCCTATATCCTGACTGTGTTCAAATTTCTGCTGAGTTTGGGTAGCTGGCAAATATTACAGGAATCAACATCTTAATGCAACACCCCAGAATGTCAAAAATCTTCTGCATTACAGTCAACTCCCTAAATTCATAATTCAGGATGTGCAGGAGGGACCTCTCCCATGTTTTATTTTAGAACTGTGTAAGGTTCCTCCTGCCTTCAGTACTTGCAACACTTCTCTCCCATACAGATAACTTTCTGCAGGTTAAAAAGAAAGGAGAGGTACTGATAAACAAACCCAGATCCTCCCAGTATATCTGAAAACATTGCACAAAAGTTACTGGCTGGGTATTGAAAACTCACCTATTCTGAGATACATTCTTGTATTCTCAAACCAAGAAAAATAGCACACTTTTTACACTTGATGTGTATCATACAGGGAGGGAACCATCTATAACGTTTCTTTCAGAACCGAAACAAAGTGTTCAGGAAAGTCTGGTGTTGTTGCTCTGAATTCCAAATTATTTTACTATATTGGCTACACAATGTGCAGGCTTTGTCCTTTTTTTATTTCAGTCAGTGAATTTCTCAGTGTGTGAGAATCTACCTGCATTTTAATGAGAATGGGATTTCCTAATATTCAAGGATGTCTAGAGAAACAGGATAAAATATGGAGAGAAAGTGGTCCTTTTATATATACATCTAACAGATGAAAAAACCTAGGCACTAATCCGCGCTAATGCGTGTGGAGGACAGCAAGTGCAATACCCGCTGCTGCCCTGTAGAGCTCCGTAGGCAGGCTGAGCAGTCTCTCCTTCCTGGTCTAGTCCTCTCTTTCATGGTGGTGACAGCCCAAGACAGTCTGTCACCTTGTCCAGCCTTGTTTACATTGTGCTAATAGTAATATACCATTTTTTAATAATACATTAGGAATAAGAATTTAATAAGCATCTACCAGTGGCATCTCTGACTAGATTCTTAAAAATTACTGCTGAATTTGCATTGCCTTTTAGGCACAGAGGAATAACATGCCTTTCCCAAGATGCCACACTGCAAGCAAGTAGAGCTGGGATAGCAAATCATTCCCATGTCATAGTTTAGAAATCTAGCCAAAGGCAGCACGTAATTTTGGGAGCCTGATATTCCCATCTTGTCCTGCAGGCTAATCGCCCTGGCTGGGCCCTGTCTCCCAATCCACTGAGCAATACTACAAATCATGGGAATTAAATATAGCCCTTCCCATGTGATAGAAAATAAAGTCATGATTTACAAGAACAAAAAAAAAGAAAAGTAGTCTGAGCTACATTTTCCATGAAGAAATGTGTCATGGGAAATATCGTGTATTGCTTTGTTGAACTGAAAAATAATTTAAAGTACTCATTCTAATTATATTTGGATAAAGCATAATAATTCTTTTACTTTCATTTTCTGTTTAAAAAAAATCAGTTTCTGCAGGCTCAAAACATTCCAGCATATTATTTAGATTCTTACAGAAAAAACTCGTGATAGGATATTTTGAGAGTATGTGAATATCGGAAAACAGGCAACATCTCAATGAAGGGAAGAATGATGAGCAGGACTCCATGATATCAGAGGGATAATTAATTACTTTATTGTACTATATTATTCTATACCATATTACACTACATTACACCACATCTAAACTGAAACTGAACAAGAACTCAACTCAACTGAACAAAATCACTTGATTGTCTCCTGACCGACTGTCAGGACACAGCTAGCAGAGACTGGTCAAGAAAACAAAACACTCACACCAGAATCCAATTACCAAATCCCTTCATGTAAACAATCTTCCATAATGCATTCCACTTGTGCACAAACACAGGAGCAGCAAATGAGATAAGAATTGTTTTGATCATTCTCTTCTCTGTTTCTCTCACTGCTTCTCTCAGGTTCAGAGAATGTGAATCGCATTATGTGAGTTGTAGAAAAAGAATTTTAGAAACACAAAAATTGTTGGAGACCTCTAGGACGAGAGGAAAAAATTGCTATTGTATATTTAGAGAATTTTTTTTCTATTACACACATTGATCCATTATTTTCTTCATCTTTGCCCTCTTCTTGGACCTCTATTTTCCACTGGAAATGAGTTCAATCTACTGTATGCAGACACATTTTGGTGAAGCATCTGCTTGTTCCAGGTCTGAATTAAATACGTGGGAACTTTTGTTATTCATCTTTGGGAAGAAGGTGAAGTCATGTCTGCAGCTTTGATCTAATACATAACTGAAAGCAGTGACTGGTTTATAGCCTAAGATGCTGCAGGAACTGTGAGCAGCCACCTTCAGCTTTTGTTTCTCTTCCCAGCTTTGTGGGCATAAACCCCAATTCAGAGGACAGCAGAGGGACTCTGTGGTGGTGTCTGCAGGTGTTTGGGGGCCAGAGAGTGGTGCAGTGTTGGAATGTTGGGGGACGCAAGACAGGTGATGGACATTGGACCCGGCGAACATAAGAGATTTGACAAGAGGATGCCTTGGCAAAAGCAAACAGGACATTGAAAATTAGACCTAGATTGCAAGAAGATTAAACCAAACGGGTTTTCTGGAAAAAGAAAATGTCATTAAACTCTGCAAGCAAGAGATGTTGTTATATGCTTAAGTTTGTGTATGCAATTTTAAACTAATCTTGTAGTACTCATTACTAGTCTCCCTGAAATAGTATATAAGCACTTGTATCCCACAATAAAACTGGATTCTGATCACTGAGTCCGCTTCCCTGTCTCTCTCCACCACTGACAGTGCAGAGGCTGCGCAGTGCTCCTTGCAGCCTTTGGTGATACTTTGCCTCCCCAACTACAATCTTTTGGGTGCTGAAATGTGTGTGAAATAGTTCTTGAATATGCTTCAAACCCAGCCATTAGACTCCTTGTCATTCTGGGCTGCTTGTAGTCAAAAGAGACTATCACTTACCAGTATTAGATTGTCCCTAGGCTCAGCCTGCTCTTGCTCCTCCTAAATTAGCTTTTGCCATTCTGGAAAAGGATTTTCTGTCCCTGGGGACAATTCTCTTGAAATGTTCTGCTCATTGCCAAGAAGCAGTCAAGAATCAAATTAGGAATTATCAAGAAAGGAACAGAGAAGAAAGTGAAAAGCTTCTCTATGGACAGGATGAAGGAATGGCCCATGGGAATCCCACGAGGTTCAACAAGGCCAAGCTCAGGTGCTGCCCCTGGGTCAGGGCAATCCCTGGTGCCAGCCCAGGCCGGGCATGAACAGATCGAGAGCAGCCCTGCCCAGAAGGGCCTGGGGGAGCTGTGGGTGAGAGCTGGACATGAGCCAGCCACGGGCAGTGCCAGCCCAGAGAGCCAAGTGTGTCCTGGGCTGCACCCAGAGCCCCTGGGCAGCAGGGCAGGGAGGGGATTCTGCCCCTCTGCCCCGCTCTGCTGAGACCCCACCTGCAGAGCTGCCTCCAGCCCCGGGGTCCCGGCACAGGAAGGACATGGAGCTGCTGGAGAGAGGCCAGAGGAGGCACCAAGGTGATCAGGGGGATGGAGCACCTCTGCTGTGAGGGAAGGCTGAGAGAATGGGGATTGCTCAGCCTGGAGAAGGGAAGGTTCTTAGGGTTACCTCATTGTGGCCTTACAGTACCTGAGGGGACTCCACAAGAAAGATGCAGAGGGACTTCTTACAAGAGCTTGGAGTGACAGAACAAGGGGATGTGGCTTCAAACTGAAATTAGGTTTAGATCAGATATTAGGAAAATTCTTTGCTTTGATAGTGGTGAGAGACAGGAACAGGTTACCCAGAGAAATTAGGACTGTCTCATCCCTCAAAGTGTTCAAGGTCATGATGAATTGATCTCTGAGTAATTTGGTCTAATGGAAGGTGTCCCACAGCGGGGGTGTTAGAACTGCATGATCTTTAAGATCGCTTCCAACCCAAGCCATTCTATGACCCTACACTACAATAAATATACAATGTACGCACATGCTGAATATTTAGTGCCACTCTGGTAGCCCTCATTTTGTAGTCAGAAAGTTATGATGAAACTGCAAAGTGTGAAAAGAAAAGATAAAGGCTGAAAGATGAAACCACAGCACAAACCAGAATTTGTTTGAGAGGACATGTCGGTCTAGGAGACTTCAGTCTGGATAGGAGGCAACAATATGTACAAGAGGGGTCTATAAAATCTTGAATCTTTTGAAGAAGTTGACTAAGAAGTGATCATTCACTATTCTTATAATACAAGAGCTGAGAGTCACCCAATCAATCATGAAGTTTAGAACACAGAGTGGAAATACTTTATCACTTAACGCATAAATTATGGAATATAGTTCTGTAGAGTGTTGTGGAGGTCAGTAGAGTAAATGGCTTCAGAAATAGATTAGAAAAATTTATAGAGGAATGCTCCTCTAAACACCACCATCTGTTTGCCTACCCAAAGCCAATGACTGCCACAAGGGAGAAGAACATATGAGAAGAAAGAGTATTCTTTGCTTCTCTTGGTCTTTTGTAAGTTCCTCAGTCTCTTCTTACAGGTTACAGGCTGTCAGAAATGAGTTGCATTGTCTGAGCAGGTGGGAAAGATTTGCTTTTTGTTTACAGTTCTCTCAGTCATTATAGATGCTCCTTTGTGAAGGGCATGTAAATTGTATCTTGTAGCTTTTTTGAACATGGGCAAGTTTTTAAGAACATTTGGTAAACAAAAGTCAAATTTATTCTTTTTTCTTCTAGGTTATCAATGAGCTGAATGCTGTATCTCTCTGTCCTTTTTCCATCTTGGTTAAATGGGTCAGATATGCTTACCTAATTTTCTAGACAGTAGGAATCGGTACTTCATCTGTATTAGCATTGTCTTCAACAAGTTTATTTTGCTTGACTATATCTCACTTTGTTTGGTTCAAAAGATCTATGCTATTTTAAACATGTTAGCAGAAAATGAAAGTTAAATACTTAAGTTCTCGCAATACTCTCCTCCTTCATTATTTTGTTTTTTTATTTTGTTTTGGTTTTTGGTTGGTTGGTTGGCTGGTTGGTTTTGGTTTTGTTGTTTGTTTGTTTGTTTTGTGGTATGGGCATTTCTTTATTTTATGGAAAGAGGCAGAAAGCTGTCTGTCCATAGCCTTCAGTTATCACTATATATGTTTTTTGTCTTCAACAAACTATTATCATGGTGTGGTAGATATGCAAATACATCTCCATTAAGTTAAATGCATTGTTGTCATAGAGGCATTTATGGAAGGTTTTGCTTCCTCTACACCTAATTAGATTCCAAATTTGCTCACCTAACTGAATCTAAACCATTAATTCAAGTAGATAAAAAGTAACTTATATAACACTCTTTATATAGTACCCCTGTGCTGGTTTCAGCTGGGGTAAATTTTCTTCCCAGTGGCAGGCATGGGGCTGTGTTCCATATTTGTGCTGAACCCAGGGCTGATTATCCAGAGATGTTTTTGTTATTGCTGAGCAGGGATTGCTCTGAGCCAAGGCCTTTCCTGCTTTTCACATCACCTCACTAGGGAAAGGGCAGGGGGTGTGTGGGTGGCTGGGAGGGGACACAGCCAGGACAGAGACCCCAGACTGACCAAAGGGATATTCCAGACCTTGTGACATCAGGCTCTGTGTATGAAGAGGGGGAGGAAGGTGGAAGGGGTTGGACATTTGGACTGATGGTGTTTGCTCTTCCAAGACACCCTTAGTGCAGTGGGACCCCACTCTGCTGGAAATGACTGAAGAGTTCCCCATGAGAGCCATGGGAAGCAGTGAACTGATTTCTTGTTTTGCTTTTCTTGTGTGCACGGGTTTTGCTTTCCCCACTAAACTGTCTGTATCTCAGCCCAGGAGTTTTGTAGTTTTTACTCTCCTCATTCACTCCCTGGTCCTGCTGGTGCAGGAGTGAGAGAGCAGCTGCTGGGCACTGGGCTGGGGGTAAGCTACAATAAGCTACAACTTTGTAGCTACAAAGCTACAACTGCCCCACATGCCAGAGAAACCCGTTTAAATGAAAATGTTATTGATATGGAAATTGTGAATGTTGCCTCACTTCATGTATTTTGCTGAGTCCAACCTTCTCTAACACAGAAGGACGTTTGAAATTCTGTCATAAGGGTCACAAGAGATCTGTGTCCTGCTCCTGGCTTCCCCACACTAGTGAGACAACATCATACCCAGGAGCCCAGTAAAGCTCCCCAAAAGTGATTAAGGCCTTGGAGCTTCCTTGAGAACAGGCTGAGAGAGCTTGGACTGTCCAGTCTGGGGAAGAGAAGGCTCACAGGAGACCTCATCAATATGTGCAAATATCTGAAGGAAGAGTGCAGAGGAGATGCCATGTCATATATCTCTGTGGGTCTCTGCTCCTCACTTTTAAATTAAGGCCTTCCTTAATTTAAAAGTGAGGAGCAGAGGCCCACAGAGATATGTGACATGGCATCTCCTCTTTCTGACTTGACTTCTGCTGTGAAGGGAATGAAATTATTCTTGTCCTTTTTTCAGTGTTTAGACTGCTGTATCCAGATTTGGGCAACTAGACTTCAAGAAAAATGGATCCAAATGTAGAACATTTCATGAAATGTGGAAGGAATTACCAGAGGTACTGAAAAAAAAGACTTAATAAGAAATTCTGGAATAAATTGCAGTTTCTTAACCCAAGAAGAAGCATGGAAGAAATTGTTCTTCCCACCTTACGGTGGACATGATAAAAAATAATGATTTTAGGTTTCAAACAGATTTAGATTAGTTGTTAAGGATTATGATATGTGTTACTGATGATATAAGTACACTTAGGCCTGGGGATATTTTCCAAAGTCTGGGGCTCAGAATTTTTAAAAGCTTATTAGGTTAGCATCTGTTGTAATTATAAACAGTCATGTGCCTCCCATAATCTTACTAATACATACCAGGTAGTGTTATTAGTTAATTCAGGTTACTGGAAATACTTCTCCATCACTGACTCCTACATTAGTGTCCCCTAATTTGCAATCAAAGGACATGTCTGCAAATACCCCCAAAAGTACTGAAGAAAGGTTGGCCAGCTTGTGAAAGGAAATCCTGCAGTCTTCAGTAGTCCTCAAGTACCTACCTCAGTAGGTAGTAGCTTTAAATACCCAGACAATTTGTTTGTGATGTTCCTAAAATCTCGGATCACAAAGGGAAATTATCTAATTTGGTTGACTCTGAGTTTCTTGTACCTCATATGAGACTGGCAGGTGTTTCAGAGATTCTTATCTGGTTTTCCTCTAACTTAAAACTATGGGCTGTACTTACAGCAGACCAGGACAGGAGGATGTGTAATTTTTTTGTAATACAGACCAATCTTTGGGATCATTTAGATGAAAAATTATCCCTGAGCACACTTATAATTCATTTATCCGAGAAGAAAAGAGCTTAGCCCTTCTTCTCAGAAAAATGAGCCACTTAAAAGATGTTAATAACTTCTGTGCTTGACCTGAATGCTTCCCACTACCTCAATATGTAATTAATAACTTATTTCAGACTTAGCTAAACCTTAAGAATTTAATATGTTATGAAACACAACAGCTCTTTCCAATGAACTGATCCTGAAACTCTGTAGGAAGATTTTAATACATAAATCTGATGTTCCATACACATATGCATGTTTCTCTTCCTCTGGGCTTGTACTCTTGCCAGCAAAGTGACACTCTGATTGGAATGGGCACTCCAAATAATACTTCAGGGAGCACAATATACTAGCTTATACTCTTGTGGTCAGCAGAGGTTCAATGCTGATTGCCAGGAGAGCTAGGAAGGATGAAAGGATTTTGGGAAATGTGTGTGAACACTCTTTCTGGGCAGCAGTTGGCGTAACAGTGGTTTTACTCCTCTCTGTCCATCCATCATTGTGAATGCCAGCAGAACAAAAAGAAACAAACAGTTAACTGCTTAGGTAAGACAAACTTCACTAATTTAGTGTTATTTTTGAATAATATAACATGATCCTCTATTAAAAATGCAACTGAATTCTCTGTGGATTTAAAATACAGAACAGTGTCTCCTTCAAAGAATATCTAAAATAGGTCACCTAAGCTGTAACCATTTTACAACAAAAGATGGTGATGGTTGAATCAGAATCAAACTAGCCAATGGCATGTGTATCATCGTGACTCAGCAGCAATTCCTTTAATTGCAACTACCTTAGTTTTTTATCTAAAGCAAATCCCATCTCCCAGACGAACTGCAGTCAGCATTGCAAAGGGGAGAGCTCAGCTGTGAGCACACCTCAGCCACGGCTGCTAACAGAGCACTCTGCTCTCTTTGTGTCTGTGGTTCGCCTCCCTTAAAGCTTCCCATGCTACATGCCATCAACCTTCAAAACTCACATCCTCTCTGAGTTCACAGAAAATCATAGTTAAACTCTAGTGAATAACTCAGAATACCCCCTCACCTGAAAATAACCACTATTTTCTACATGAAACATGCAACCATTCTGCTATCAGCTGAATACATTTCAGAGAATAACAAAGAAATAGAAACCCTTCATTAAATTCAAGGGGTTTTATACAATACCAGAGAAGTGTGTTTTCAGATCTTTGCGGGCAGAGCTGAAAAAAAATTTGGCTCAGTGATTTGAGGCTTCCTATAGGACGTATTTAATTGTGAAACAGAAGAATCAAATCTTGCAGCTCATGAATTTTGTTGGCATAAACTATTGAAAATCAGTTTATCCAATAAAACAATGTTATGCATGTGTGGAAAAGAGAAAGAAAGGCTCAGAGGGAGATTAGGTGATGCTTATGCTTGTTGTTAATGGAAATCAGTCTCCATTCCAGTTTCTATGCTCACAAAAATATTTCTTTTGAAATTATCTCAGTTAACTGTTGAGTTGTTATGGGGAAAAGATTTGTTCCATTTAAAACCCAGAGAGAAATCAGGTGAATTGTTAGACCACTGATATATCAAAAGCATTAAAAAATTAAAGCAGAGCAGTTGTCCTTAAGCATCTTTTCACGTCTCCTTGCAAAACAGTAACTGGCAGAGTTTTTCAAGATTCTCTTCGAATATCTTAAAGAGATTACTTTGCATATGAACATACAGGTATTAGTCCTCTACCAGTTTGAGCCTACACCATGTAAAAGATGCTCAGCATTGTTAGCTGCTATTGCATTCTGGCTACAGCTGACATAATGACTCATATGAGGGAACACAGCATTCTCTGGATGACTGGATTAGACAGCTAGTGGTGGAGGTCATCGTATAATCCTGTTTGCTTTTTTTAAAAAGAATCCTAGATGATTTTTTGATGCTTGCATATTCAGAATTATAGTTATAAATTTAGAAAGTTCAAAAGGTGCTTGTTCAAATTTAGAGGATCTTGAAGCCTACATACCCTATTTAAATACAAAACATGCATAGCTTAAAGCTAGTGGAAATAAAATTTCCATACGCAATCTTTTGCATATCAGCAAAATAATCTATCCATGCTAAAGAAAAATTGCATCATAAGAAAAAACACTTTCATATGTAAACAATATTACTGAATCATTCTGACTAGCTCCAGTAAACATTATTTATGGTTATTTATGGTTTTCCGAACTGTATAATTTTGGGTTTGGGCGATATTGTGTATATATTTTTGTTCAGAGTGCTCTAAATAAAGCAGGAGTATTTTGTTCCAACTGAAATCTATCAATTTTCCAAATCTATCAATTTTCAAGGAGTCCATTACCTAACTATTTGTAATTATGTATGGCTTGAGGGAAAATCTTAGAAAATTAAGTGTAACTATGCAGATCTATAATTATTCAGATGCTGATAGTGTTACATGTTTTCTGTGTCCACTAGTAGAATCTGGCCTAGAACTTCTAAAGAAAAATATGCAATGAGTTGAAGATAACTATAATCTACTTTGAAAAACTAAAAAAGCCATATTATTGAGCCTAGTAAGATCTTAACTAGGTTTATGGAAGACCTCTGAAACCAGACTCACAACTAAAAATACTCTAAGTGTTTAACAGAAATATAAGCAGTTGCAGTTAATTAATTTGCTCCTTCAATCACAAAACTCACAGATAGCAGAGAGGAAAAGAGAAGAAATAGAGGGAAAAAAGATCCAGAATTATAGATATTCAGCAAGGTTTACAAAATAATCACTGGAATATTAATTAGTTGCAAACAAGATGTCACACAAAGCATAAGAATGAGCAATGTAGCATGGCATGCACAAATCCATTTCTCCTTCAAGAGAAGCTATAAAGCTAAAAAGGAAATATGAAAGGTATTTCCTAGATTTAAATAAACTATTCTCACATCAAAAGTGAAAAAAAAAGAAATGCTAAGAAAAACAAACACATTTAGGCAACAGAGAGAACAATAAATATATTTATAAAATGGTGTTTGAGGTTTTTTTTCTAAGTGGAGGTACCTCTGATGAGATGCAGCGAAGAGGCACAAGAAGCTCTGCCCAGATGGCAGGAGCTGCAAAGAAGGCTGTCCGCCCACTGTGTCTGCTTGAGGAGGGAGAGGACAGGAGATGGAGCCAGAATCTGAGGAGGAAGTTGAGTAAAAATTAGGAGATACACGGTCTGTTAAGAGTTTGAATGACTCTGTGAAGATTTCAGATTCCAGGGAATCTTTACACTCATTCTCAATGGAAAATGAAGGCCCCACTTCACAGCTCTGTTGTGGTGAGAAGTGGTGAGGGTGGTTTCAGGCAAACACGACAGACTGGACAAAACAAATCTTTAAAGTTCCTTCTGGGAGGTGGGGCAGGAAGCAGGGGCCAGCAGAAGAGGAAGAATAGCACAGAGGTTGCCTTACTGAAGCCACAAGCATTAAAATATAAGCATTAAAATATGTGATAATGATATTGAATGTCTGTGCATTTCTTTTGCTATCTTACTAATTGCAAATTGTTTATATCCTCTTATGAATACAGAATGGGTTTTCTTGCTTGGTGCTGCTTTGACAGAAGAGTAAATGCAGCCAATTAGAAATATGGCTAAAAAGAAAGGTATGTAAAATTGAAACATGTCACTGTAGTTACTAACACAATATAATTAAAGCCAATGATTTACAAAGTTTAATATCTTAGAGAAGACCATCAGTATACTCCTTTTCATAAAAATAGAAACAAGTTTGTTTCACACAAACTTTCTCTTTGCATACTCTGAATCTTCTATAAAGAAATAACAATAGATTAGAACTGTGATAGAAAATCCATAAATCTGATATGACCTGACTAGAAATCTACAAGAGTGATGGCAAATAATAAAAATGTTCAGTCAAGTATGTACCAGCAAGTCACAATTCCTTTTAAAGCTATTGGTGATTCAATAAGAGAGCCATATGGCTCTTCTCTAGCTGATCTAAACTCAGCTACAGGCTTCTTGAAGAATATTTGTGAAGAGAATCTATCACACTCAAATGTCACACAGCTAATTCATCCCCCCCCCCATCTGTTTATAAAGACAGATGGCAATATGATGGTTTGTCATTAAAAAAAAAAAAGAAAAGTGGACAGCAATGTAATAACTATATCCAGACATTTGCTTGGAAACCTGGCTGTTGCGGCACTGCTCATCCAGGTGCCCTGCAGAATCACAAAGCACTCCTCTGAGGGTGACCTACCAGCAGCTATCAAAAACAGTTCTAAATATATTGAAAGGAAACATGCCCCGGACATCTCAGCAAGTGATATCCTGGCAAAGATATAAAAAGCTGAGCATTAGAAGTCCTTAACTGAGGAGGAGGGGAAGGGAAGTAAGACAGGAAAATCTTTTGATATCCAAGGGACTTGAAATTATATCTTGAGTTTTCCATTTGCTTTGCTGAGGTAGTTGAATCATCTTGAATTTAATACGCTCCAAATCCAGGAACTTAGTAGTTAATTTCAACTTATAACTTCTTCATGTCAGAAAGACAAACATTTCCTAATTAAAGTCAGTTTGAAAAGATAAACATTCTTCTGTCTTGACTGTAGTGCTGCAGATTCTGAGTTCCCCTTATATACAGGGATAAAAATAGCAGCTGACTCTCTGTCTTCATCAACAGTGTCCTAAACTAATTCAGATAGAATTAACTTTAAGCATGTGTACCACCACTCAAAGTATTGCAGTTACCCTTTTACTTAAACTGCATAGGAACTCAGTAACTTCCTATGAATTTCTGCCTCTCTTAAGAAAGTAAGAGTTGGGTTGCCATATGTAAATTCCTCATGATTAAATGAATGACAGAAAAACTTCTAGCCCAACTTCTCTGTACATTTGAGGCCTTTAAAATACACAAAAGGAAGTGTAATTTTATATATTCAAATTTGAAGAATGTTACTATTTTCCATAACCAGAAGCCTTGCAATCTACATTCTACCATGAAAAGTTTCAATAAAAATTCTACCATGACAAGTTTCAATAAAAATTAAATTAACCCAATGTATTCTATACTTTTTTAGTTAAATACCCTGCTTTGTTACCACTTTGTTCTTTCACAGTAGCAGCTACTGGTGAAAGCTCTTTGATTTTCCATATCCTGTATAGCATATTACAAAGTATTCTCCATGCAAGCTTCTATAGTCCAGATCATGAAATGTGAGTGCAGAAAACAAATATAATTGCACAGAAAATTGCCCTACTGAATTGTGTTTGTGTGTACTTCATTTTCACTGAGTCTTACTTCAATTGGAAATAATATAGCTTTAGCTTCTTAAAGCTGTCCAGAATTGCTCTAATGCTCTGTTTTCTTCCAGATATTTCTCAAATTAAAGTATACATAGGTCCTCCAGCCTCTACTTCTTCTTGTCTGTAGTGTGAGATGGAAAGTAATTTTTTCAATTTCTTCCCCCAACAGCATGTGTCAGCCTAACTGCTGCCAGGGATATAATGATTTTTATATACAAATATTTTATTGAAAGTCTTCCCTTGGGCTGTAATTCTGGTAGGCAAGAAAGGTATGAACCTCTCTTTTTTGATGATAATGGTGTGCCCCTGAAATGCAGAGCTGGCCATACCAGTTTTCACTAGTGCTTATGAACATCTGATTGTTTTTGTTGTTCTTCCTTTATTCTTGCTGCAGCAGAGATTAAATGGAATGCTAAAATAATTTTGGGGGAGGGGGTTTTGTATCACCACCTAAACCAGTAGAGCTATTTTCTGTGACAACAGTGTATAGAATAATAATAAAATTAATTCATTAATTAAAATAAAACCTTGTTTTGAGGTGTATTATATTTAAAAAATTGAATATCTATTCTGTAAGTCCTAAACTAAACACTGCTTTAGGACAAAGTTCAATCTGTTCTGCAGCAAGAAAAGGAAACCAGAGTGGTTGAATTTTTGCATGTCGTTACTAAGTCACACGGTGTTAAAAGGTTAAAGGCAAAAGCATTGCTTTTATCATGATTGTTCCATCGTGTCAGCTTTTTTTGAAGGATTAAAGACTGGAAGAATGTGTAATACTGAAAACGGTACTCAAGACTTCTTTCACCCTCCAAAAATTATTATGACATTTTTACAAATGTATTACAATTTCCTTTGATTGTGAGATTTTATGTTTTGAAAAATTCCTGCATGAAACTTCGGGTGTAAATTCAGAGAACCATTTTTTGGGCTATAAACCCAAATATAAAAAAGGGTTTTGGACACCCTAATAACCATGGGGTGTTCTAAACTTTTAGATTAACCTATGGTAGCTTCAGATAATTATGCAGATGATTTTGTAAAGGGTTAGTAACACCCTATAATTTTGTGTTTTGAGAGCATAACTTAGAACCTTAATTCTATCGCAGAAAATTGGTTTTTTATAGCATCATTATGTTTTTCCTAGTGTGTCAGGTGCCACACAAACAAAACAGCTCTATCAGATGGTTTCAGTTATGGCTGGGACATTTCTAGGCTTAGCTCTGATCAGTAACGATGGGACAGTCAGGAATGCAAAGGAGGAAGACGACCTATAGGACACAATGGAAGAGCACACAATTTTTAGCAGACCGAAAAAGAGAGAAACTGGAAAAACTCCAAAATACAAATGGATTAGTAACAAGAATTACAATATAACATACAATGGCTCAGTTGTGATTAGAGCTGATTTACTCCTCAGAGACTGAGCATAGAGGTGTGTTTCAAGTGAGATCCCATGGACCCTGTCCTGACTCTGATGCTACTCAGTATTTCCCTTAGTCATTTGGCTGATGGAGAAAAGGTGTGCTAAATTTTCAGCTGATACTAAATGTGATTCTTTGGAATACAAGAACACAAAATGACCTTGACAAGAGAAAGAGGAAGCAATTTTGTGTAGAAGGTAGAAATAATTGGCTGCACTGCCAAGCAATGAGTTGTGCAGAAATTAACTTGTATTTACTAACAGTCAGCTGTTGTGCTTGAGTCATCAACATCACCTCACTGCAAAACAGTCAAATGTCAGCAGACATACACAAACCAGTGCACATAAACTACCTCTGAACTGATTTGCTCAGTCTACACAGTTCGGGAAAGCCTGGAGGAATTGGGGTTATGGAGAGGGGAGAAGCTGATTGTTGTCTATGCACAGGAGATTCAAAACCAACAAACATAAAAAGTGTGTTTACATTAGAATGAAGATACAGGTTCAACACCAGGAAGAGTTCTAAAGGTAGTACGAAGTGGAAGTACTTAAAATTATGTGCAATCTATTCTTGAACTATGTAGATTGAAGTTATATCCCTTTGAAACGACTTTTCTGCCACCTTGACAAGTTGATAAATACACATAATCTTTGCATAGTAAACAGGAATTTCAATGCTTGCTTCAGGATTTTTTATGTCTTTAAAGTTTATACAATTAGATTCATTCTATGAAGAGATGCTTAAAATACAGGATTTTCTAGAAAAAATTAGTTCACTTTTCAGTATTTTAGTAATTTTTCAATGCAGTTCAGTTAAGACGAAGGAAGTTAATATGAACAAAATAAGCTATGCAGAAAGGAATTTTTTTTTCTCATTTTCATTCCTTGTTCAATTCTGGCCTGCAATGCATGAGTATACTTCGATTAAAGTGGCCTTAAATTGTCATTATGGCACAAGTACTCGTCCACATCTGTCATTATTTATACAAGTAGATTGTGCACTATTTGAATGGGAATAATTCCAGCATTAAAAACATTTAAAATCACATTGTGATAACTAAAATTAAAGGTAAGAAGCCTATCAATAGGCTGTAGCAATCAGGTTGCTGACCTTTGTTCTTATTAATGAATAGCTACAGTACAATTCCTGTGCCTCGTAATAAACATGTCATCCCTGTTTCTCTTGCTCTCTTTTTCTACCTGGACTTTGAAGCCTTTACTGAGACAAAGCAGACGCTTTAAATCTGATGCATAATGGAGTGATATTAAGTATTTGGGAACAATTTTCTATAAACCAATGAATTGATGAAATCTTTTTTGTGGCTTCATTGAATGTTGAATAAGACTCTTATGGGTCCATGCTTTTTTCTGGAGGTCCTATAGACACTGAACTAAGTAATGAGTAATACACAGGGTAAGAGCTTTGTTCTCACACAACTCAACTTGTCCTTGAAAGCTACATCTACTATTCTTGGAATAAGGCGACTGTTACTTGGGAAGTGGAAAATCAATATGTATGTAAGTGACCCTGTGTTTGCTGCTGGTATGATTCACTTTCTTTAACTGCTATGCTGAAATTATAGCTTAAAAAAACCAGACTGATAATTCCGATCTTAAAAGAGTTAATTTTTAAAAAATCCAAATGCAGCTAAACTGTTTTTTCTTAGCTATATTAAAAACTGTTATTGCTGACGAATAGCATTCTTGGCAATAAGAAAAATAACCAACTTCAAATAATCAGAATTATTCTCTTATTTCAAAAAATAATTATGTGCACTACTTTTGTTGCTTCTCTGTGTGTCAGAGGATACCTTGTATTACAAGCTTAAAAGAAAAATCTTTCAACCTGTGGCTTGAAAAGTATTCTTATTGAAAATCAAATATGAAAACACAAACTGGGCTATAGAATTGCCATTAAAAAAGCAAATGGTATTATCAAAATCTCAGAGTGAATAAGCTAAACAGAAAATTAAGCATCTTGGGACTTAATAACCAAAATGTCTCCAAATTAGCTTAAGAACAAAAGCTAAACACCAAATACCAAAGTCTATTTTCTCTTGCTGGGATTGTTCTCATTCTTATACTCCCATAACATTAACTTATGTGCACGAGTAGCAGAAGTGGACTTTTGACCTATTAGGTAGTTTGAAAGGCGGTGTAACAAAAGCTGACAAAAACTTGCTTCTCTTAGCTCTGCAGGATGCTAGTGTGATTTTGTACAATCAAAGAATTCAAATAAAGCCCGTGCATTTTTTTTTGGTTGGTTGGTTTGGTTTTGTTTGTCTTGGTTTTGGTTTTGTTTGCAGGTTTTTTGTTTGTTTTTGGTGTTTTTTTGGTTTGGTTTGGTTTGGTTTGAGTTTTTTGTTGTCCAGAGGTAGAAGCACACAAATAGTTTAGAGTACAAATATATGCAAAGAGCCTATTTCCCAGTCAGGATTACAGATTTTTTTATGGACTTCTCTTCCTATTACAAGGAATGAGAAGCATCCAGAAGATCTATAACACTAAAAACTTTTATCTCAGCTACCTACAGTGCTTAATTGTACTGAGGACAGAAGTACAGAAAAATGGAAATGAAAGGGTCTTCTGGTGGTTGTCTGGTCCAACCTCATTGATCCAGAAGGGCTGCACAGACCCAGTTTCCTGGGACCATGTCCAGATGTGTTTTGGTACCTCCAAGGATGGAGACATTGCCACCTCTCTGGGCAACCTGAGCCAGTACTCAGTCACCCTCACAGGGAAAAGGAGTTTCCTGATGTTCAGCGGGAACCTCCCACGTTTCAGTGTGTGTCCATCACCCCTGGTGCTGTTGCTTGGCACCCCTGGAAAGAGCCTGGATCCATCCTCCTTGCACCATCCCTGCAGGAGTTTTATGTACATTGGTGAGATCCCCTGAGCCTTTCTTCTCCAGGATGAGCAGTCCCAGCTTTCTCAGCCTTTCCTCATATAGGAGATCCTCCAACCTCTTAATGTCTTCATGCCTTTTGCTGGAGTCCCCAGTCCAACTCTTTTCAATGTCTGCTCTGTACTAGGGAGTCCAGATCTGGACTGAGCACTGCAGCTGTGACCTCAGCAGTGCTGAATAGAAGAAATGGCTCACCTTCCTTGACCTGTAGGCAACACTTCTCCTAGGGCAGCCCAAGACACTACCGGCCCTCTTTTCATTACATAGTGGAATCTGAATACGGTACCAAAATCCAATATCATATTAACTCCCCCAAGAAACATGAAGGAGCTAACTTAGTGGAGGAAATAATCATTCTGTCATTCTCCTTTTCTGTAATAAGAATTATTTCCCAGTTGTTAATCTATTTTAATAACTAGCCTCTTTTCTAAGCTCCAAGTACTGAAGTCACAATGACCTTTGATTTTGCACAGCACAGACATATTCCTCTTCTGTTCAATTTATAATTTCTGACAAACAAACACACCTCCTCCTGTGTCTGAATTTACACTGCCTTTACCTGCTTCTGAATACACACTGAGTTAAAAATAAAATGTCTTTTTTGGTCCATTAAAATCTTGAAGAAATACAAGTTCATTTTGACCATCCCTCCAAGGACTAACTGAACTTCCTGAATCCAACCCAGATATTTCAGAACAGAATGCAAAAAACAAGCACACTGTAAAGTTAAATAAAATAATAATTGATTAATAAAATATAAAACCTACTTATTAATAAGAGGCAATTACTGATTCTCAAAAAACAATTCAATTCAGGAAATTATGGTATTTGCTGGAGTCAGTTACTATCAAAATATTACAGAGCAAATGAAAGTGTGCTAAATGTTTATGAAGATTTATTGAATTCAGTGTGAAAGTCTGGCAAAATATATGCCCTGAAAACATCCTAATTTTTCAGAGATCTTTTTAGATATGTTACAGGAATAGACAACATACTAAAAATAGTGTCTGCTAACTTATATGTTACCAGCCCTACTCACTGTGGCTTGCTACAATAATAAATAATTCACAGTTAGAGCTCAGAGATATTACTGTGGGTTGTTTTTGTTGTATTGGTGGAGATACAGCCATTACAGCAAGAGTCTCCTAACTTACCTGGGCTCCATGACTGGTATCAGGGATGGAAATATCTCTGGAATCTGGCAACAATTCTCCAGATATTCTGGTAGTGATTGCACCCCACTATGAATTAGTTTGTACATCACACAGAAAGACCAGCTTACAGTAAATGCCACTTTATTCTAATAGGAGAGAATTGTCCTTCTGGCTATTAAACATATACATCTGCTGAAAGAAAGGTTCCAGCACACTGGCCTTACTGCAATTCACAAGATGACTAAGTAGAAAGGAAGAAAAATGATTGGTCATCATTTGTTGACAAGTAAACAAGAAAAACATGAACCATCCATGAACCAAATTGGACACATTTCAAGCAAATCACTTAGAAAATCAATATTATGTCAGGTTTTACCCTCCATCTTCATTAATAACTGACAAATGCAGCAAGCATCAGTGAAGACTGACAAATAAAAGAGAGGCATTGGGAAGGTTAGCACCATGTCCTGAAGACTAGCAAGATTATTCACTGTGAAATAATGCAGGCTCTTGTACTGAAGAAACTGTAATGAGAAACACAAATAAAATATGTATAAGCAGAAACCTGGAAAGAAAAAATGTTGACAGTAACCAAAAAAGTATGAATGTACAGTTGATGGGACAAGTTTCGTGTGGCAGAAGAAAAACAATTACAATTATAAGGTATGTGGCATCTTGTTATGGGTGAGAAAAGGGTAACACAATATGCCAGTCTTCTTGTTACAGTTTCATGAAGGTATCATATTTAATTGTTAAAACTGTCAAAAGGAGCCAATCATCCAACAGAACACATCCATGAGAAACAATAACGATTTAATATTTGGGAAAATGTTTCTGACTTAGGTTTCAGAAATAAAAAAAGACCAGGGCAGTGACCATTTCCCTGTACTTGGCACAAGTGAGGCTGCACCTCAAATCCTGTGTCAGTTTTGGGCCCTTCACTGCAAGAAGGACATTGAGGGGCTGGAACGTGTCCAGAGAAGAGCAGCAGGGCTGGGGAAGGGTGAAGGGTGTGGAGCACAATTGGTTTGTGCTGGAGAAAGTGGAAAACCACTGGGCTGAATTATTATGCCTAATGCCCAGAGCCTTTGTGTTCCTGGCTCAGCCATGGAGATGTGCTCCAGTTTAGCATGAAGCTCTTAGTTATTAGCTGTACATTTCCCTTTGGGAAATTAGGTGTGCACCCCAAGGTGGAGCACTGATATAACACCATGACTGAATAACAGCTGAGAGTTTGTTCTCTGTGAGAAAATAATCACATAGCAAGTCCACAAGGTTTGAACTGACGTCACCTAAAGCTTTGGGAATAAGATGAAGGTGCTTTTGTATTTGTAAGGAACAGAAAAACTATCTGCATAAAGACAAAAGAAATGGAACAACCTATCACTTTCTACAGATATGGCTGAGGTCTGTAGAGAAGATGCAAGGGTGTTTCTTAGATTCAACCCTAAAATGTACCTGTATGGAGAAGGTTGCATAGATTTCATGTGGAATGAAATGAAAGGATGCTGAGGTCAACAGAGTCCATAGTAACAATGTTCTGTTAAAAACACTTATATAATAAATTAATTTATTGCAAATTTTAAGACTTTTACAGGTACAATTAGAACTGGAGATTTTTTTCATGTTAAGGATCACATTAAAACCAAATCTTACTCCAGCAGCATTTTCAAGCTAGTTCATTATTTCCACACATGAAAATGCAGCAGCTCAGATACAATTTTCCCTAAGGTCTGAAAGCATACTAAAGACAATAACAACAAAAATGAAAAACAGCCCTACTTGGGAATAGAATAATTATATTTCTAAACCATTTTTCACCTGTTTAAACAAAATGCATTACAATGTTCTGCAGCCTCCACAGAACTAGCTGATTCATATATTTACACATGTACATATGTTTTAAATTCCCACTGTTTATTAATTTTTTTACTCTGAGCTCCAGAGAGTCCAAATGCACTCCTCAGAGCATCTGTTTTTAAAAACTGGGACAACGCCCAATATCCAGCTGTCACTAACATATACTAGTAATAAATAATGCAAATAATGAATAATATGAAAAAGTGGCAGGGAAGATTTGGGAGGATAAATTTACCCTTCAGAGGTCGTGTACAAGACCTGATTAAATGTCTAACAGACCCAATTTTAGAGGCAGTGAATTTGGCTTATTTTAATTATTAGCTTTACAGGAGTCATCAATTATAGCTTGAGATACAAATCGTTGACTGCTAAAAGCTAATAATGGGGCAGGTACTATACATCCTCAAATATCTCTTTTAAAACCAATTCTCTGGCATGTATCAGAGTTCCCTAACCTGCACGTATTCTGTTTGCCAAACCTAGCAATAAAATATGCAAAAAATTCTACAGAGGCAGCAGATGTTCTTGACAGCAAACAGTTTGTAAAAAGCAAAAGCATGTGGAGGTGGTTAGAGCAGTTTTGTCTGCTGAAGTGTCAGCTGAGTCATTGCTGGTGTTGGTCAAAACAGGACGGATCTTCTGAATAGGAAGTTGCTCAAAGACAACAGGTGTTGGGCCAGGCCTGATGGAATAAAAGAAAGAATCTTAGCCTGAATCTTGTGCCTGTGTTTTTTCCTAGGATCTTGCCAGCACTGTCAGTGTCTCTAAAGAAAGAGACACTGGGTATACAGAGCTGTACACCCAGGTTACTAAAGCCTAAGAACTACTGAAGGTTGGAGCTAACTTGGAAATGGGAAGATTTTTAAAAGTTATTAAATCATAAATTAACTCAGTTCTGAAGTAAAGCCAAAGCATTACTTTACTTACATTGCAGTGCTTGCCACATATATGTGTTACTAAAAAGGCATAAAATTATTGCTATGCAGCAGGAAATGTGGTCTGAGATGCTGAAATTCTATATATATATTTATATCTGGATAAGTTGCGGGTACATATTCATACACACAGTCATGCTCTGTCTCTGAATTCTGGACTCTGACACAGGCAGCCAAATAGAAAAGCAATCCCAGTAAAATGCACCTGTGTTAAGAACTGCACATCAGAGAGACATGTTCTCACTTTTCCACTCAGCTTCCAGATAACATCATTTGGGGTTTGATCCCTGTATGGGTCATTCACTTAAGAGCTGGACTTGATCCTTCTCAGTCCCTTCCAGCTCAGAATATTGTGTGATTTCTGGTTGTGATTTCATGCCATCACATCTCAGATCACAGAGCATTGACACAGCTGATTCTGTTAGAGGCACATGTCACACGTGCAGCGTGGTGTACAGTTTCATGGCCCCATACTCCTCCCTGGTGTAGGGCTTTTGGAACCATTGGTGACCCTTCTGTCTCCATCCCTGAGTATGAGAAACTGAGCTGGATTGTTTGCCTCTGTTGCAAGAGTATGGTCTCTGTTCTCTTTGTCTTCAGGCCTAGAAAATCCACTCTGGACTGGTTTGGGCTGGGTTAGAAGAGATTTTTCCCACAGGGGTCTCAGTCTTAGGATATATCATTTTATTACAGGCTGGGTTATTGTTGCTAGACAAAATAAAGGAAGCACAATGAAGTAAAAGCAAATTCTGAGTCAGATTTTTTATTTCCAGGGATGTGATTTACTACAGTTTTCACATTTAAAATGTGTTAGAAATCAGCATCTCTGATCATTGGGATGCCTGATATTAGTTGTGAAGCCAGTATCTTCTATCCTTCTATAAACATATTGCCTTCTAAAGGAATATTTATAATTACATTTATTATTTGTAATATTTGTTCTGTGGAGATTTTTAATTGCTTTACAATTGCTGAACAATACCAATTTTAAGTCTGATGTTACATATTTTATGATTAAATTAACAGAAATCATACCTGAAAGCATTCCAATGAAAAATTAATTTTATTAATTCTAGATTAATCTTTGTTTTAATTCACAAGTACAGATTTTAAAAAAAAATCAAAGCTTAATTAGGTTCTCAGAAGAATGATATGTTTCATTTCTGTGAGGAAGTCAGGAAATAAGGCAACTTAAAGTGCAGGAGAAAAGTTCCTATCAATAACAAATTTAATTTAATAAAAACAAACTTGAAGGGGATTTTACGTGCTTCAAGTAAAAGAAAAAGGAAATTAGCAATATATTGAATACATATGAATATATTGAAGTATAATTTAAACATATATGAAGTATGTGAAATATATGAAGTATACTTTAAACATATCTGCTTTTGTTGCTGAGATTATAAATAATTTCCAGAAAGTAGGTAAGAGTTATTGACCTCTAAACACAAAAGCTGTTACTATAGGAATCAGGTCAGCTCGGTGTAAGATCATTAGAGGAGACGAGGCTTCATTAGTTGTGGCTTTTTGCATTTGTTTATGTCAAAGAAAGTGTTCAGCTTCAAACTCTTCTTCTTGAAACTGTGATGATAGGTTACTGACAGCTTATGATTCTAAGGAAACTAAAACAAATAAAGTTAAACTCACCAGTAAGATCTTTTTATGTGAATGTGAATTGCTGTAGTTTTCTAAATGTACATACTGTCTTGGTTTTGAAAAAGGTTTTGCTAAGTATTCTTTCACACTGTGTCTCAAAAAAGACTGCCCACTCTCTTTCTTTAGGGTTGCTCTCTTCCTGCTGTGTCTAGCATGAAGTTTTATTTTTCTACAGACGCACTTTTGTCACAAGACTACTCACTGCGGGATCTTTCTTTACTCAGATATGAGCTTTATGACAATGAAGTTTAGAGTGGATAAGCTAAAAGCTGTTATCAATCCCTAGCACCTGGGGGCAGTACGAGTGCTGCTGCTGTTCCATGCAAAGGCATCGAGCAGTCAAGCACCAGCAGTGACCAAGGCGGCTTCAGCCTCAACATCTGGAGTCACATCTCCATTCTCACACCCTTCTGCTCATGCAGAGGTCTTCTCTGTGGTAAAACCATACTGCATTTATGACACTGAAAAACATAGTCCAAAGCACTTTTATTTCAGCTATGTGATTTAAATGCTGGTATTATTACTTTGTGTGCCAGAATTCTTTAACCACCTATTCTTTAAAGAATCTGCAGCAGCTCAAGAGACTTCACAGGGTCTGCACTTAAGTAGAAGAGGATAAATAAACTAAATAAACAGCATCAAACAAAACTCATCATTGCCTGAGGATTTACATGTTCAAATGCAAAGCCCCAAGCCCCTTCCAAAGTGTTTCACTCAACCAATGTGAGAAAAAAATACATTTTAAAATCAATTATGTGCATGTCAGTGGTGGTGTACTCTCACTAATGTAATTGAGATCAGTTAGATTATCTACACCAGGCTCAAAAGGTCCTGCTAGCCTAATATCTTGTCTTGCTTCTAACTGTATTTATATCATTCAGACCTTGGGGCATGATGGAGCCCTTTGATGTCTGACAAGTGGAAATTTTCCAACAGCTTTTGGTCTCATCCTTCTCTCAAAGAACTGAAAATTAGCTCTAACCCTGAAACATGCAACTGAATATTCTTCTGCAGAAAAGTATCATCAATTATTACATCTTCAGAATGTCCAGTTCCTTCTAACTGTAAAAATGGCAACTGAAGATTGTTCTGCAGAAAAGTATCATCAATTATTACATCTTCAGAATGTCCAATTCCTTATAACTGTAAAAATGGCTTTGAACTAAAGTAGTTCAGAATGACTATACATTTGAAATCACTCTGCATGGCCAAATAGGGAAACTTACTGCCACTATATATAGGATCCTGTCCTTAAAGAACTCCTTGCTGCCAGAGAGTGTTTCCACAGGAAACATCAACTGTATTGAACTTCCCACTCTAAATAACCTCACAAGAGCTCTGTAGGTCGGAAAACAGGCACATGAACTCATGGTCCTCACTTTGCAGGCACATAAGTTCATGCAGCTGACAGGTTGTATTAAGCCTCTGAGGGACTGTATACATGAATCAGGGACTAAACAAAATCAGAGAACTGAATTTAGATTGAAATTGGTTTTTAAATTACCCAGGGTAATTCAGAGGTCACTCATTCTTGCATGACAAAGCATCCTACTTCTCATTCTGGTAAACCATGAGGGACAATTTATTACGAAGTACTTTAATTTATTACACAGAGTGCTTCTAAACATTTCAAAAATTAAGCTTTAATAATTAATTTACCTCTATGATATGTTTTATCTGTCTCTGCTGAACTTATCTAATATTTTAGATCCTACTCAGCTTTGTTACTTTTACTTAGGGATTTGTAACTGTGACAAAGAACAGTAGACCTTAAAATAAGGAAAATAAAAATAGGCACAGAATAAGCTGCTGAAATCTATTGTTGAACAATGTAGGTGTGTGTCGTCTATAATTTATCAGCAGCATAGTCTGGAGAAATGGTTACATTCAAAAACCTTAGACATATCTGGGTTTCAGAGGAGATTTCTTCAAATGCCAGAAGCTGACGTTATTTTAGATTTTAAAATGGTTTCATGTTTCAATAAAGGTTAGTGATGGACAATCACTGCAGTGTGCTAGACATTCCCTGCACTTACTGCAGCTGAAGGGATCTCAAAGCGCGCCAGGAAGGTCCTGGTATCAGACTACTCATTTCTCCCTTGATTTCTTTCTCTAATGATCCATGTAGTCAAGACATGCTTATTAATAAATAGAAGCCACTGTTATGAGAGCTCTCAGGGTCCTTTTGTCTCCACACTCACTGGGAAATTGTTCAGAGTGAGTTAGTCTAATTAGTTTCAATTTTTTCACTTTTGCTTGCAACCTCTTCATATGTTGGATCTGGTCATCAATGGAGGTGAAAGGTATCTGCTGTGAGGCTGCTGCCACTCTGCTCATGTTTGTTTATGCTGTTCCTCTCCTCCTCACACAACAGCCTTGCAATAAACACTTCCCAAGGAGGCCTCCTATCCGTGCATCTCAGTTACTCTCATGAAAATATCTCAATTGCTTGACAACCGTTGGAAACAAGGCACAATATTTGCCTGAAATCTTATGTAATATTGGTCATGTCACTGACACTCTCTCCTCATGGTATTGGAGATTTGAGATTAAGTGGAGGGTTAAGTTTAAACTGGTCTGTTTTGTCTTGCAAGCTCTCCAGAGAGAAGAATATTCACAATCTCCCTCTCTACCTCTACAGCCTTGCCCTGACATAAGGCTTGTAGGATGTGCCACATTCTTCCTCTTCCCATCTGTTTCAATCCCTTGCTTTTCTCTAACAAACAGTCCTCCCTCCTCCTTAGGAATTAATTATCTTTTTCTTTTTTTTTTTTTTTTGAAATAAATTCTCTCTGGAGAGGAGTGTAAATTTTGTCGATGCGGCAGCTCATTATTTTGTGTATTTACCTATTATCCTCCTTCCTCCAATAACCATAAAGATATTAAATGTCCTTCAGAGAAAAAAAAAAGTGAGGTAATTGAGCAAATTAATGTATAAACGTATTAAATTACTCATTCAAGAACTGAGTTCATCCAATCACATTAAGGTTTACTGAATATCAGGTACTTCCAGAAAATATTATTCCTCTGCTGTAAGTAACAAATGTCGAAGAGTCTTCAGTCCTGAGAAGTTACTTTAGAAACTGAAACAGAAAACCAGATATAATTGTAGTCTCTCTCATGCTCCTTGAAGAGCTGCAATGGGTACAGCTTATGTACACAAACTTAAGTCAAAGCTGATATAACTAACTATATAGAACAGAACATAATTGACATTATTTATGTATGAGCTTTTTTGGATAGAGAGGACTGCACTTAGAAGAGAACTTGGTAAGCTGTTTCAGGCTATAAATTTGAAATAGGTTTTGTCTTTTGGGGCTGTTTATTCCCCATGACAGTTTAAATTTTACTTCTGTTTTTTGGGCCATAAAAAAGAGATAAATACGCTTATTCCTTCTTGAGAAGCTTTGTGAGCTCCTACAAGAAAAAAAAAACAAGAACTAGAAATTATAAATTAAATAAATAGCATTTTAATTTAAATTCTGAGGAGAAAGCCAAAATGACTACTGGTCAGTTTATTCCCAGGGTTATTCCTTCTTTGCTAATTACATGTTTACTTGAGTGAAAGAAGAGTTGTTTACCCTAAGGACACTGCTGAAGTTATAATAAAATGTAAGCTAGGCACATAATTAAGCAGTTTTAAATTACATAAACTATAGGCTATTTGGTGTCAAATAATTATGGTCTTATCATTTGCCCACTAGAGACAGAGCTTAGAAAATAGAAAAAGTACTCAGAAATAACCTTGATATGACGTGGTCCAACAGCCCTCCAGAAGGAAGGGTTAGTGGTGGAAGAAGTGAGGCGTGGGCATCCATCTCCCTGCCCAGGCGATGTTACACAGGTCTGCCTTCGGGCAGACAATGAAGAACCAGCTTCTTCATACTTCCCCCCAAACCTGTTTCCCCTGGCAGCAAGGCTGTTCAGTCCTGCCATGTCACTGGGCACTGCAGAGGGGCACTGCGTTAATTTCCCAGCTTCCTCCACCCACTACACTGCGTCCATTCTTCGGCTCTGCTTCACCCAGAGTTAGTGAGAGCAAATAGGAATCACTGAGGGGTATTGCTGCCACACAAAAGAGCAAGAACCACATCACTGCATCACGCTGCAACTTCTGTTAAAAATTCTGAATGGTATCTTTAGGAAGTGATCTTGTTTCACAAATTCAGGCTGTAATGTCTGCAAAATAAAATCTTTCTGTGTCTATCATTTTGCTGAACTTTGTCCAGCAATTTGTCCAGCTAAACTCAGCTTTAATACCTCTTACTGAGCTGCCAAGCATGCTTATTTGATCACTGTAATCCCATCCAATGCAACACATATCATGTGATTGTGCTACCCACCATGCCAAGGAGAAACTGATTCTGTCCTTCTTTCAAGGTTACATCATATGCTGGTAATGATTCAGAAGGTACCACAGCTCAGCATATGTTTTTCCCGGCCTTCAGCACGAAATGTGTAGGAGAGAGGCTATTTGGATATGGCTCACAGCAGACAACACAGGCTGAGAGTGTTTTAACAGGAAAAAAAATATCTTACTGCTGTTTTACAATTTGTTCTGTTTGTCTTTTACTTAATGGATGAGATTTCACTTCACCTTGTTGCAGATAGAGCCATTATCCATTTTTCCACTGCATGGATTTGTAAATGTGTTGTGACCTCTTGTGGTGCAATTAAATATTACACACTTAGTCCGTGTGTCACGCCGTTCATCCAACCTGAGATCGACATACAGCCCATGTGCCTGGATGAGGCAGGCAATTAATAGATTTCTATTAACCAAAGAATAACTCTTGTCTGAGAAATTCTCATTAACAATGAATTTCTCTGCAGTTAAGGCCTTTTTCTGGAACAGAGGCTAGACAGAGTTAAAGAAATGAAGTAGGTATTTATTAAAAGGCCTTACAAGGATACACCTCGGGCAGCACAAGAGCCTGGCCGGGGCTCTGCCCAAGACAGACCCAAGATCGATGCAAGATGGCCAACTGGTCATGAGTTCTCACACTTTTATAAGTGTTGGTCCGTTTACATACTGGGGTTAATTGTCCAATGATACCTCCAGGTTATGAAGTCCCATCCTCCTGGTTTGCTCTCCTCAACTTGCCATTGTTTATGCTTTTTGGGCCTGAGGCTGTAATGATCTCCTCTGTTCTCAAGTTGGAAAAGGATTGTTTTGTCTAACTAAAATATGAAGAGAACTTGCTAACACTTAATGTTAAGTTCAGAGTTACACACCAAGGCAGTACAGAATCTGAAAAATATGAAAGCTAAAGCTTAAGGCATCACAGTCCTTTAATAAATGCATGTATTTCGGATAACTTTTAATTACCAGCTAATTAAATTTTCATTAACTTAATCTATCCTTAGTTTATTTTCTTTTCATTTTGGATTATGATTTTTAAATTCCACGTTCAGCAGTTATGTAAAGAAGCTGGTAGTGAAAATGCCACTTCATACTTATCATTAAAATGTTTGTCACTGAAGAAATTGACAATTACCAAGCAATCTTGTTAATCAATCTGATTGTACACATAGGAGATCTAGTGCACTCATGCCAAGAGCAAATGTATAAAAGAAATGCAACTCTGCAAACTTAATCACTGGATGTTATATATCTATGTAGGTGCGGGCATTCCTTAAGGAGCAAAGGAAGTTACAAATGCACTGTTACTGTATGCAGTTGCTTTCTATAACTATGCATAAATCTTCTTTAAAAGAAAAAGGGGAAAAAAAAAACAGGGAGAAAAGTGGTTTTTTAAAAAAAATCTGAATCTTTGTGCTTCGTATTGTATATTACTTGTGGCCATGACAACCAACGATAGCAGCAAGACTGCAATGCCTCTGCAGTCTTAGCACAGCAGCAGCAGCAACCCAGGGATGTGCTGCATGCAGGGCACCCAGAGGATGAGAGCCCTGGAGCCACACAGGGCACCTGCCCTCGGTGTCACAGCAGAAACACTCATTCAATAAATCCACCAGGAACAACTTTGTTTCTGTTTCTAATGTAGCCCAAGTTGTTCAGCCCCTGAATGACACCTTGCAGGATTAGTCTACATGCAATTTTAAAGCTAGTAGAAGCTTAAGGATGCCACAATGTCATTTTCTTATTCCTATTTATAACAGTCTCCTCTCATTACTTGAAATACACAGTGATGTCTAAGAACACTTTCAGAAATGGCTTAACAAGTAATTAGCATTAACAACATTGCAGGGAGGATCTAAATTTGATTAAACTTTGAAAGATACTCACCTCTCCTACTTGCAGTACAGTATTTTTCAAGATAATAATGCAGAGATGTGAAGTGGTTTTGATTTTTCTTGCCCTTCTTTATCTACACTTCCATATTTTCTGTTTTACTGCACTTAGTTTAACATGTATCAACTTCTGACTGCTTTCCAGTGTCAAAGGTTGTTCCTGAATTGTACTGGCAATGTCCTTTAACTTTTAATTCTGTGTAAAAGTTGAATTTACCAGAAAAGTGGAATAAAAGAGGTCTTAAAAGTCCAGCTTATCAAGAAGCCATTCAAACTGAAAATAGAAAAAACTTCAAGCTTTTTGATGGCACAGCAAACCATTTGATGTGTGTATATAAAGAACACCTTTAAGAAAGAAAACACTTAAGAGTAACAAACCCCAAAATCTGGCTGAAGTTTACATATATTGTGTAATTCTGAATAAATTAATTATTCTACTGTGGATCCTCAGCTTTCATTAAGGATCTAGAGCATGGTTACAGTGCTGCTTGGGAACATTTCTGGGGGAGTTTTACAAGGCTAAAAAGAAAAATAAAACTTCCAGAATTTATTACATTTTAGGGGAAAGGAAAGTTCAAGAAAGGAAAGTTCAGGGAAGGGAAGGGAAGGTTCTGGGAAGGTTCAGGGAAGGGAAGGGAAGGTTCTGGGAAGGGAAGGGAAGGTTCTGGGAAGGGAAGGTTCTGGGAAGGGAAGGGAAGGTTCTGGGAAGGTTCTGGGAAGGGAAGGGAAGGGAAGGGAAGGGAAGGGAAGGGAAGGGAAGGGAAGGGAAGGGAAGGGAAGGGAAGGGAAGGGAAGGGAAGGGAAGGGAAGGGAAGGGAAGGGAAGGGAAGGGAAGGGAAGGGAAGGGAAGGGAAGGGAAGGGAAGGGAAGGGAAGGGAAGGGAAGGTAAGGTTCTGGGAAGGGAAGGGAAGGTTCTGGGAAGGGAAGGGAAGGGAAGGGAAGGGAAGGGAAGGGAAGGGAAGGGAAGGGAAGGGAAGGGAAGGGAAGGGAAGGGAAGGGAAGGGAAGGGAAGGGAAGGGAAGGGAAGGGAAGGGAAGGGAAGGGAAGGGAAGGGAAGGGAAGGGAAGGGAAGGGAAGGGAAGGGAAGGGAAGGGAAGGGAAGGGAAGGGTCAATAAGATTATGTGATCATGCCCATTTTGAAGGACAAGAATCATCTTCTGCATTTGATGGCTCACAGACCTGAATGTGGCTTTACAGATGAAAGTACGAGCTGTGTGAATAAAATATAAAGTCTGCAAAAAGAACATGAGAAGTAATTGCATCTTCATACCCATTGTTACAAAAAATGAGCATGATTTTGAAAACTTCTGAAAACCCATTACAATTTTAAATGTTAGAATGGTTGGACACCTTCAAGTGACTAGAGAAAATAAACTTAACACTTCCTGGAAAAGCGGGGTCTAAATATGTTGTGGATTAATGTAGCTGAAGATATAATAGCTGAGAGGAAGTTAGAGGAATATGGGGAACCAAAGCAAGGGCTCCAAGTAAGACCCCTAAGCAACGTACAGAAGGAGCAGTCTCATTTATTGTGATAGATATAGGTGACAGAGGGAATTTTGGCTGTAATAAGGGAAATAATGGATATCTTCTATTACAAATACCTTGGGAGATATTTTTTTCAGCCTCAGATTTGAGCCTGTAAACACAGACAAGTGATAGAATTTGTCGCTGTAATAAAAGTTCCAGTATCTGACTTCCCATTCATCAATTTCCAGTTAGACAGGATTGGATCCTATGCGTTAAAAAACAGCATAAAAGACTCTAAGCACTAAAAAACAGCATAAAACATTCACAAGTATTTTAAACAAACTTTTTTGGTTTTCTTTGACATTTTTTAATTCTCTGATATGGCGACTAGTAGGAATCTTCCAGAAGTATAACTACTTTTTTGCATCTCTTCCCCACACCCTGCCTTTTCTTCAGCAAAAATCACACCCCCTTTACGCCTTTCTGCATTTCTTACCCTCTCCAGCAAATTTCAATGCAAGATGTTATCTCCCCACCTGCTTCTCCTGCCCTGCAGGCTCTGTTTGCCACTTGCAGCTCCTTGCAGACATAAATGGCAGCACACAGAAGGCGCAGCTGTCGCTGCACTCCCCGGGTCACTCCAGGTACCGCAGCACTCGCTGCCCTCAGGCCTGAAGAGCTTTTACAAGACAGAATGAACAGCCAGGGTAAGACAGAGGTTACCTGAAGGCAAACTCTTCCTGAGCTTTGGATACTTCTGTTTTCTTTTCCCTTATTACTGATAGTGTCATGATGTTGGTTTTCCTTGCCATTGTCTGTGCATAAGGGAGAAGAGCTCGTCCAATACCCCTCAATTTTGAAAGCATTGAAGTGAATTGATGCGAGTTAACTTTTTAAAATTCTAATGGCAGCAGGCTTCATGCAGACTATGGGATCAACCCGTGAGACTTGATTTGTTTCTCACTTTTATTTTAATAATCCCACTTTTCGTCTTTTTCAGATTCACAGCAATTAACATGAGAGTAGATTCAAGGCATTAATGGGAGATATTCTTCCGCTTTCCATTTTGTTCTCCTGTATGTCAGTGACAGAAACTCTTACAGCTTTCACTTTGATGAGAACTGGGCTCTCCAGTCACTTTTCTTGTTGTTCATTTGACACACAAAAAAATCAGAAAGTAAATTAATTTCCTAATTCCATATCTTAAACAGAAGAAAGAGAGTAAATTTCACTTCAAATGGGCTCCCTGGTATATAATATTTTTTAAAATATTAAAAAGAAATATCTGGAAAGAGCCAGACTTGTTGTCCTGCAGAATTATACATACTGCCAAGGAGAGAAACTTCTTGCAGAATCCCTGTTAGATGCCTTTCATTGTAAACACTATTTTTATAAGAAGAAGTCAAACTTACTAAAAAAACAGCTGTTGGCTCTGATGGGCTCCTGTAACAGAGTTTTCTAAAGCTTGGGAAGTAGACAAGTGTGCTGAAACACATGTTGATCTTGCAAGCCTGAGCTAAACACCATAGGGGACAAACCTCAGATCTCACAAAATGAGCACAACCTGTATAGCACAGAAAACTGAACACGAAATGATTATTCCCTATTCCTGAAAATCATCTTTCTTTCCGTAATGGTTATTAGCCTCATGATCCATAAGAACTTGTACATGCACTTCTCCTGCCACAGTAAGCTTTCAATTTAATTCAGCGTCAATGTATTCTGGAAATTTTGAGGTATCTTCCCATTAAATTAAGTCCAGATGGCATAAATCCCTGGCTACTATTTTGACTGCAAAAAAAATCTACTTGCAGCTGTTTATTTTCCATGTGACATCTTATAAGATGATATTTTCTGTGTATAAGCCATGCTGAAAGGTGAATATCCTTCTAAAGGTTTGAGTAAAATTAATTCAGTCTTCATGGACATATGCTACAAATACTTCATTCTGTATCTATAAGCATACACAGAGAAGTACTTTATTCTCCACGGTTTACTGCTCAAAATAGATTACTCAGTATTGTCTGAACTTCAAAGCTGACAGGTCTGAAAATTTTTCTTCCAGAGATGAGTGGGGACAGCACACCTTTATATTCCTCAAGACAAATATGAGATAGCAGAATTTCTCTTGCTTAAACCTCCCATAAAATATCAAAATTTATTTCAGCCAAAATGCTTTTAATGAAAAGTGAAGAGATATAGCAAAATAGAAGGTTTAGTAACACCTAATCCTACTTTTCTTTCACCCTGGTGAAAAAAAGCACCTAGTTTTGGTTTTAAGTGCTCATATAAGCCATCAACACAATTCTTACTATGTTGTTTCTCTCTGTAGCAGTTACATTACAAAAGAATCCTGAAGAAAAACTTTAGAGGAAAAATGGAAAAAAAAATATTTCCTGGACTTGTGCAAAAAACCCAAATATAAACATAAATAAAGTCTTAAATATGTTTGGAATATTTCCTCAAAATTTTAGAGAAATAATCTGTAATTTGGATTCATCCCATGTGTTGGATGTTCAACAGTCCATGGAATTATTCTTTCTTCTTACAGATGCATTTCCAAAAAGGTGCCCTGATACTCTTCTTGAAAGATAGTGCAGGTATGAGGAAAAAAAGTTCTAATAGTTTATCAGGAAGCACCATCAATTAAAGCAAGATAAAATCTATGTAAAGATAGGCACACATTTAATATTGCTCTGCCAATTACATCATCGATGACATTTTTTTCAGCTTTCATTTAGAATTCAGCACTATAGATAATAAACTCAAAATGTGAGCAAATGGGACAAAAAAATTCAAGCACTGAAATGGAAGCACATGATCAAAATGACTGGATTCTACTAATTTTGTAAAGGTGCAAATTTGAAGTTATATCTCTGTGTACAACAAATCAGAAATTATGAATCTCTATAGTTTTCAGAAAATCAGTTTAATGTTTCAGTATTGATGGCTATGACATACAATGGATAATTACTGTCAATTTTAGAAATTTCACAATCTTTGCTACCTGGAGTTTTTTGAATATAAGTGCAATTTCTGTTCTGCATCATAGGTGGTTTTAAATAAAATAGACTCTGCAATAAAAAGTAAGGTGGAGATGTGTTCTGGATTCATCAGAGCATTGATTAAAACACATTAAAAGTGCTGCTAAGGTTTCTACAGTAGAAAAAACCCTAAAAATTAATTCATGAAATTCTATACTGGTTGCCTTGTGAATCTATGGCAGATTTATTATATCATATTACAGCTGTTAAATTCTAAGCAGGTAAAACAGGCTGTTTGAGAAGTGAGGTTCTCTTCTCGATAAAATATGTCAAACTACTATTGATGTTTCGTGCTGAGGTGTTTCAGAGTTTTATGCAAAATTGTCTAAATAAACACCAAAGAGTTTATTGAGAGGGTATAATGAAACCTTTCTGTTCATCTTTTAAAAGTTTGTGTAATATCAATCACTAGTGGACATAGTGATTTTTGTTTCTATAATGCCTGTGAACACAGCCATACAAAATGATAGCTGAGAAGGTAGGAATGATTTTCATGATTGAAAAGATAGTTAAATTGTTCTTATAACTATTCTTTTTTTCTGTGAAAATTAGTGATGGGTGTCTCAGTTTTTGGATAATGATTTGTAAGAATCTTATATTCATGAAAGTGACAGATTTATAGAGGCAAATTTTACAGGCAAAATTTAGCTAGGCAGTTACTAGGCAAATTTTTCCAAATTTTCCTGTCATTGTGCTTTAATCTTTACTTTATCTGCTTTAACTGCTAACTTCTGCATAGGTAAAGAAATGTCACAAATCCTGCAAGGAAGAGTGGAACCACAGCCTCACACAAACGCTCCAAGTTCAGCACATTCTCTTCCCTCTCTTGATCATCCATATGTTGTAAGGCGAAAAAAAACCACTCTTTCTCCTAGTTAATTTCTCAATCTCCTTCTCTTGTCAAAAGAAGTGTTATTATTATTTATAGCACAGTAACACCAAGAGATCACAAGTGAGACAGGAAGTCAGGGTGTCATTTAGCTCTCTAAAAGTAGATTACTAGCACTGATTCAAGTGGTTTGCTGTTTGCAGGATGCTCACCTGGACTCCTGTCTCCCATCAAGAAACACTTTTGCTGTCTACTCCCATGCAGGCAACTATATTCAGATGTTCACAAAAAGATATTGGTTTGGACTGTTTCCTTCTTCTCCATGAGCTGTTCCTGACTCTCCTGATCTGACTGTTTACAGATTCTCCATGGAAGCTCATGTTTTTCTGTGCATTTAAACCTTAGCCAAAACTGGTCATTCAGCTCTCGCATGCTGACAGCTGCAATAAGCTTTTGGTCTTTGTATCTTTTTATACTAATTTCTGTAATGGCAGGACCAGTTGGGCAGCTCTTGAACAAGGCACCACTCCATGTGATAAAAATCTCTTAATTATTCATATGCCTGCACCTGGTGTCCAGATCAGCAACAGTGCAAGAAGCAAAAGTAAAGAAGAGAAAAATATAATGGACTTCCTGGGAACTCCAGGTAAAAAAAGAGAGAATCACAAAAACCTATATAGAATTTGGGGCAGACAATACTCAGGGCAAGGGGAAGTTTCCATTTAGCAGGTGACCCAGCTGGGTTCACATGAGGCATGATAATTTCCAGGACAACTAAAAGTGCTATGTCTCGTGAGTGAGGCAGAGCAAAAGACAGGAAAGTCTGGCTTGGGACAAGACCCATGGCATGCCCCCATTTTCGCCTAACAGCACATTATTTTCATACACCACTCTCGAGGAGAGAAAGAGAACATGGACATAACACTTCAGGGCACCTTTTTGCTTGATTAACCCTTAGATACCACTGGCTGTATCTGTGTGCCAAAAGGCTGCAGCCATCATGTAGAAGGATGAGGGAAAACTGAACCAGAGATATCCAGGTGAACAAACAATTGCCTTGGAGTTACATGGAGTTCTTGGAGCAGAGCAGGCTAATCCACAGGTACAAAAGAGAGAAGTTTTCCAGCACCACAGGCAACAAAGGCAGGACAGGATTTAAAGTGGCTTACTGGGTGTAGCCACAAGCTGCAGCCCTAATCAAGGGAGTTCTGATTTGGAAGATGAGAAACCTTTTAGCAAAAGAAATTAAATTGAGTGAAAAAAGTGATATTGGATGTAAATAGTGTTATCATAGAAAAACAAAAAAACAGTCATGAATTCATGACTGTCTGCTTCATCTCATTGGTCATTTGCTCTGCTTTCTTCTGAATGGTCCCTGGAGATGGAGCAGATGGCACCATACCAGAATAGTTCAGTGAAGTCTGGGACAGCACTTTTGCAGGGATAGTGTTAGGAAAGGCTTTCTTTTCCTTTCAGACCTTACCTTCATTTCTTCACAGCTGTGTCTTGCTACTGCTGTCAAGCAGAGGTAGTAATAGTAGCATCAGCAAGAGCTGCAGCGGCAGCAAAATTTCGTCCAGAGTTTATAGTTGATGTTTATAGTTTCCAACTGAGGCAGTGTTATGGGTATGTTAATAACAGATATTTCATTACTAAGGCTGAGTTTGTGCAGATCAGCTCTAAAAAGCCTTGCTTGTCCCTGACTGCCTGCAGCAGGGCCACATTGCCTTGAACACACAGTAGAGAAGCACTGCTCTTAAAATGATTGCTAAAAACAGCAAGGTCTTGGGAAGGGAGCATTTGGAGAAATTAGCTTTAATCCACAGGTGAATGCCTGTTAGTGTAAACACTGTTCTCGGGATGCAATAAGGTGAACACAGTAGATGGTCTAGGCAGGAACAGGCTCCTAGAGATCATAAGCAGATCTTTTAAGCTGAATCAGTTCCATGGAAGATGTTCCCATGCTGATCTGCTTACTTGGCCTGGGAAATGCAGAGCAGAAATGTTGCACTGTAGCTATGCTCCTCTCTTGTGGCAAGAGCTCCACTGGTGACAAGCAGAATGAGAGGGAGAGCTGTTTGCTTGGGAACCTCTAGACCACTGGACTGACCAGAAAACAAGGATCAGGAGAGTTCCTAATCTAAGAACAGAGCTCTGGAAATTTGAGATCCCACACACCATGTTCCCCCACACAGGACCTTTGACTCTGATGCTGACCGCTAAAAGAATTTGTGACAGATGTGAGAATGCTGGACCTCTCTCTGCACCATCATAGGAAAGATGGGGAGAAGGTCCAACACATTGAAGCAGATGAGTGTTCATTAGTTGCCAAAGTGCCTCCACCTGCACTTGGCTGAGGCTCATTTTCTAGCACAGAGGAGCTAGCTGAGAGTTGCTAGGAGTGGCACAGTGCTGCCTGCATCGAAACATAACCTGCACTAGAGTCTAGTGTGTCATCAGTTGTTACAAGGGAATGAAAAAGAAAGAAAGCAAGAAAAAAAAAATAGTAATGCAGAGAAATATTGCTGTTTCCTGGTGAAAAATGACATTTCATTCTCAGGTCCAACAATATTCAGTATGATAGCAGGAATGTATAGAGATTGGCTCTGATCTTTTAGTGAGTCACTTGAATGATATTGTACTTCTTCTTAACATCAGAATGGAAGGGAGAGACTCCTTCTACTATGAATTATGGGACATTTTTTAATGTGCTTAGGTATGTTGGTAACAAAAGATTTTGCAAATTTGCCAATCCCCAATGTACAGTCCTAACTTTTCTCTTGTGAAAATCTGAGAGAATGTAAGTAGTTAGCTCAGCTCTTATTTCTCATATAGTCCTAGATGGCACATTTAAGGCCCCTTTTGCCAATTGCTTTAGCATTGCTTGATCCCTCCCCCACCTAAGTCCTCTCCATATGGCTATATTTATGTCAGTAAGTGGATTTAGCCCAGTAGGAGTAGATCTGTAAAAGAGATTAACTGCTGCTCAGTGCCAGGTGTCCAGGACACGTATTTCACACAAGTGTGAAATGTACACAGGTACCTCGAAACAGCTCCATAAAGATAAACCACAGAGGGAGCACAGTTTTCCAGATTCAACTCACTACATTGACAGGATAGAGGAATTCTAACTGTACAAAAGCTCATTTTTAGGAAAGATTTCTATACTAAATATGGAAATCTACTCATAATCAGGTCAATTCTACCCTCAGAGTAAGAATCCCAGTACCATTTTTTTTTTTTTTGTACAGTGTTTGTGAACATTGCATGAACTCTTTGGAGATGTTCTGTAAAATTCTTATGGTCTTTTCCTTTCCAACATATCAACATGGGGAAAAAAATCATCCTTGATTTCAAAATATTATTTAAGTTTTTCTCCCCACAGCCAGTGGGGATATTAATTTATTTCTTGCAAGGTGAAAGCAAGCTCTTGTACCTCCCAATCAGCATTCTCTGCTTCAGAGGATTCTTGAAGAGCAGAGTATTTAACAATTGCATGTTTTTTTGTAGTTGTGTAGCCTGATATTCATGTAGCTCCCACACAGTCCACAAGTGGCTAAACTAAGGATCAATGATTCACTGGCACAACAGCGCATTACTATTATTTCTTAAATATATAATTCATATAATTAGTAGGCAGGTGATAAGAACACTCTTTAGTTTGTTTAGAGGACTGATTTGATTTTAAAAGTGTTGATAATTGACTTGCCGGGTAACAGGATCCATGTATTACCAACACAAATGTCCTTCCCTCCTCAATAATGTTTCAAAAAGTAGGTGTGTCAGTCTATTCTCCTACACAAAAGTCTATCTTTCAATACCATTAAAATGTCCATAGATTTATGCCACCACTCTACTGGCATGCTAAGTAAATAGGATCTCTAAGGTTTTATTCTGACTCAGTATATATTCTAACAGATATTTTAACAATAATATACACCTAGTTAAACTGGCAGTCCAGGTCTTTTTGCATTCTTGTCATTAAAATTTGCACCTGTCAACATCAGGACTTTCTGAACAAGGCAAAATATGCAAACCATGGTCCCAAACTCAGGCCCCTTTGAAGTTCCTTTTTACTGGGGAACTACCCTGTCCCTGAGACTAAAATAACACATAGCACTATTTTTCCCACAAAATAAAATCTGAGTGACTTTGCTTTGTCCTACACATCAGCCTGGTGGACTGTACATCATGGACATTGCACACACATTATTAATCATTCTCTTTTCCCCTCTGCAACAGTAAATCACATTTTTTTAGTCTGCACTACAACTGCCAAAAAAACCCTAAAGTGTATATGAAACCTGTTTTAAATTACTTAATAAAGCTTTTCTTACATAAATCTTATTCTACCTAAAGCTCCATGTGAAAGCAAATATGCTTTGCTGTTAGGTGAGTGCATACAATTTAACCAAGAGTGATTTCAGAGTGCTTGAGAGTTCCTCCACAAAGAGCACAACAGGAAGCTTCCCTGTTTGTGAATTTCTATCTGGACCTTCCAAGCACCTTCTCAACACTTTTACTATACTCAGCACCCTCCTATTGCCCTTGCCTTTTCTTCTTCCTCACAATATTTCCCTGTGTCTTCCCAAGTCCCTTCCTCTTTGACTCACAGACTGCCAGCACACGCCAGTTTTGGTCTGGAGCTGTCTGAGTGCTGAGACATCACCTCATATGCACATCTTGACTGAGCATCTGATTCCTGCCTCTTAAAATGGATGGGGCTCTGAATTATGGCTGCTCCTCCCTCAGTGCACACAGCAGAGCACTGGATCCTCTTCTCCAGTTAGCTTCTGATCTGCACAAAGCCTCAGCAGCTTCCCACTCTGAAACCTTAGGTTTGATTTACAGTAGGTAACTGAAGAGAGAAGTTTTTGAGGGCATAGACAAAGACACATAATCACTACATAAAAACTTATCACTTGTAAAACCAAACTGTAAACTAGTTAACATTTGTATTTTAAATAATATCTCAATATTTAGAGGTTTTGTTAATAAGAATAATTAAAGAAAAGCACGAATAAGAAATTATTTAAAACTTTTCAGTTTGGTACCATTAAATTCCATTCTAATGATACTTATTGTTATTTCTGAATGGAAAATAAAGAAATTATTCATAAGAAATGTAAGATGACAGGTGCTTGAATGAAAATTATTTTGCAATTTGATAGATTAAATGGAATAAGAGAAGGTCCAGACAGAAAATGCATCTACTTTGACGCTGACGGTTTATTTTTCTAAAATTTTCTTCTTCAAGTAGGAAGTAGATGACATTTTCAACTTGGCTTTATTCCAAATTTTGTACTTGAGAGCAATCAAGTTACCTTTCACAGCTTAGTTAGAAAGGCTTAGAGTAATTAACATAAATATAATTTAAGAAAATTGTACCTTCTTGAGTTTCACATTTGCACTAAGACAGCATAATGGCTTCATTCTGGGATACTGGAAAATTCATATGTTCCCTAGAATATGAAGTCCTAAGACCTAATGTTCTCTGTTTGGAAGGAAAAGGGTAAAAGGCTAAAGAAAAGTTTAAACAATTTTTTATTCATTTATCTGATGGAACATCTTTCTTACATGCAGGAAAAGCAGCTTCATTTGGAATAAAATTGCATATTTTAGGGACATTAAATGAGTTTGCTGATGTAAAACTCTGGAGCAGGAATTAATGAGGCATGAGAGTTAAAACTCTGGAGTTAGAACTTCAGTAAGAACAGCTTATAATTACAGCTTTATTACCCATTTTAAACACGTTCCAACAAAAACAATTATTTACCACCTCTTAATAAAACTGTAACTCCAGCCAAGGTAGTACAAGGCTAGTTTTGATAACCAGTCCAGCAATAAAATGGCTGGAAAATCTGAAAATGCATTACCCTGCTCAACTTTGAAGTCTGTCATTCACTTTTTGCATATCAAAGCACTTTTTTCTCGGTAGACATCCTCTTATGTAGTGTTTTATAACCACATGAAGCAAAATGCTGGCACATTCTGGTTATTAAACAGAGAAAATACATAATAATTAAGCTCATTAGCATTTTGCATATGATCAGCAATTCCTATAAAAACCAAAAGAGCCAGAACTTTCTTTTTACTGTAACCACCCTTCCAGAAGTGATGTTCAGGGCTGGCACCAACAGCTGGCTTCAAGCACCAGTGAAATTAATGGGATTTTTATGAAATTTATGAATTTTTATGAAATTAAAATATCACCACTCTCTCAACATTGGTGTAATTAATGAGAAGGCAGCAGTTTTGGATACAAAAGACTGGACCAGTTGCAAGGCTAGGAAAACCAGGCAGCAGTGGTGGAGTCTAACCCGGGTAAAGAAAGGGCAGAAAAGTTCCTACCAGCTACATTGCCTGCACAAGAAAAGCCAAGAGCTTTTCCTGCCAGGGAGTCTAAGAATGAGATTGGGCAGGGCAGAGTTAAAAGTGATTGCTGGAGGAGGACAGTGTCACAGCTGCACCACATCGTATTTCCAAACAAGAAGTATAGTTTATTTATTTTTTCGTAATCTTAAGGCCACAAAATACAATTTTGTCTACAGTGCTGAGAAGAAGCGAGCCACTTCAGACTGAAGTCTGCAAAATTAACATTGTCAGTAAATGCACAAAGCTGAGGCTTTTTTATTTCATCTCTAGGTTTTGATTCACTAAATGCTGCTTCTTTATGCTATAGTGAATATGCTATAAAGCGTAGTGGTGCTGAAATGAATCCAGGCTTTATTTGGATAAAAATGGACTGCTAAACCAAGCCCAAAAGCAGTGAAAGCTCACTAAGATGCCCATTCTGGGGTGCCAATTATAAGAGTTTTTTGAGCTCTTTCAGCCAATGTTTTTTTCCTGCCAAGTTTAAGAAATACAGCACAAAGGATAACCCCCAAAATGAAAGCCCATAATTTGCAAATACGCTTTTCCATGTATTTTATTATCCCTGCATTTTCCATTTGGAATGTAGGACAAATTATATTTGCACCACAACCTTCTCTGTGAAGCTCACTAAATGCCAAATGGATCACTTTCATAATAACTTTGCAATGTGAATGACCACTCTGTTTCTATGCATTATCTGGTTTTGTCTTAAGAAGCCCATGAGGAACCATTCTGGGTTGCAGAATATGGTGGTTACTATTTTCTCCTTTTTAAACAGTTGCAAGGATTTTAATGGGTACAATAAAAAGGAACATAAAATTCATGAAAGTTGTATTACAGCTAATCTGCTCCTCATAATATTACTAAAAACTCTCTTGCACAAGTTTGTATTTATACAACTACTAGCTAGTTAAAAATCTGCATACTTTCCTGTGATGTTTTAAAGTATTATGGAAGCATTAGGACTGGTACCTCATGACCATAAGAGGTCTAAGGAATTACCTGGCAGTTTAGAAATAAAGCAGTAGCTTGACTTTTTAAACACCCTCTGCTTGCTACTGATGTTATATTCCTGCAGGTAACTGGGTAAATAATGGGGTGAGAAGCACATAAACCCCAAGACACTTAATTATCAGACACTGCCTGAGTTTCAGTTGGAGGCCAAACTACTCATGGCTTCATAGTGCTCAAGGCACGCATTGTCAAACTGCAGGGAGGTGCTGCACCAGATGAGAGCGAGCAGCCCCTGCAACCAAAGTCTGTTTGAGGCTTAACCTGCTCTGTCACTGTGCTCCTTTCTAGCCCTGGTCGCTGCCTTTTGCATGGCCCTGCACAAGGCAGCTCACTTAACACCAAGTCAGGCATTGGTTAATATCGTTGTGCTTGGCACAGCAGAGACAGACACATCCCAGGAGCTTTTCCATTGATTTGACTGGGCTTTAGTTGATCTCTGTAAATACTAAGACAAACTTCAAAAGCTGGCAGTTCTAATTATGCCTGGCAGGAAGATTTCTTCTGATATCCAGGCACAATTGTAGCAAGTCTCAAAGAATAAAATCCATAAAAGCCTTTTAGAAGGAACAATGCCACTGTCTCCATACATACCAGTATGCAAGACCACAGTCCAACTTGATTTTGTTTCATTTATGTCACAGCTTTTATCATCTCAGCATTTTAACTATTAAAATTCCAAACTTCCGTTTCTATTTCTATAGAAATCGTTGATGGATATGAAAAACCAACAGTGAAAATCAATAAATAATGAATATTATTTATGCATAGCAGTAGATAGCAGAGAAGTTGTTTTCTTCTTTCAGTATATATACATCTCATATACATCTGACAAGCATGGACTTTCTGATACATTGGAATTCTGAGTGCTTTTGTCTGTGATTTCCTGAGTAGAAATGTAAAAATGCAGAAATGTAAAAATTTAGAAAACATGGAAAAAATATGCAGCTTTACTTTTCATTTCCAATAGAGTTATTTTCTGAGCTTTCCATTTATGATATAAAACGTATTATTTTCATAGTTTAAAATAAGATTTTAATTGAGATGTAACTTTAATAGCTATACTATTACTAACTGGTACCGGTACTAAACAATCTAAATATTCCCAAAGTATTTTTCTTGCACACTGCCCCAAGGGCAACTTGAAAAATCGGTAAAGAATGAGCTTGTTGCTGCCTAGATGCATGCTCACTTCCATTATATGAGAAATCCTGCTTCTCCGGTAGGAATTTTACCACTGCTCCCATAAATTTCCCTCTCCTTTCCTTCTCCCAGGATTTCACCCCTTTTTCTTGGTATGGCTGGGGTTTGCAGTGGCAGATGGTTCTCAACCACATCAAAAAGAACACCGTCCTTCAGAGCTAGGTCCCTTACCAGGCTATTTCCTTTGTCTGAAAGGCTTGGGTGGTCATTGTTTGCTGCCACATTCATAGGACTCCTCTTCCAACATCCATGCAAGGCTGATACAAGATTTTGTGTCTCAAATATTACACTTTGTGTAATATTCGACACTTTGTAGGAACAAAGAAAGTAATTGTAATTTTAACTCAAGGTAAACAAAAAAAAAATAAGAGGGGGGGAAAAAAAAGTACTTGTAGTGCCTTTAAGTCTATTACATCCTACATTTCAAATGGGAATTAAATGGCCAAACAATTTCTGCTCTGTGAACCAATATCCCATGGAGTTTAGGGCCAGCATGTACACAGGGCTTTGCTAACAACCAGAAAGTACATTTGGAAGTAATCCCCTGGAATTAGAAATTAAATAAAGGGGTGACTTAAAATTAACATCAGTAAGGGAAGACAGCTGAGAAATAATGAACTAGCGACAGCAAGTAAAATACATACAAAGCAAAATGGAAACTGCTGGGTGCTATGCAAGAGGCATGGAATGTATAACCTGATACACATGGGATACAGGGGTCTACATAGAATTGTATCTGGACATGCCCAGGGCTGGAGAAACAGGAGACTGGCTCCAGCTGAAGTCACTGCCTTGCGGCACTGCTACCCGTGGAGCCAGGGCACAGAACCCAGCTGTCAGGGCACAGACCTGGGTCCCCACAGTGCCTCACTGCAGGTTGTTCACCCCTCTGGCAGGACTAGGGTAGGGTCTGGGCAGCTCTGCACTGCAGAGGAGGGAGCTGTTTGAAAAGGTCTACAGCAAACCTAGCCAGCTTTAACATCTTCAGTCAGTGCGCCAGGGAGGGGTCAGCAGCAGCACGGGCTGGCCCTGGAAATTCAGAGAGGTGTTCTTAGGCTGCAGCCTGAGCCAATTCACCTCTGCTGTGCCTGCTGCTCCAACCAGCTCAGCTCTGCCTGCACAGATGGCAGTCCTTCCTCCAGCTGCAGCCTGGGCACACACGCATCCACAGGTGCATCACTGTGTTAGCTACAGAAAAAGATAAACTGTACAGATTCAAAACACCACTGTGCCTTGCCCAGGACCCAGGTATATTTACTACCCTGTAATGGTTTCAGGGTGAATAAAGCTCATAATGTGTTTTCCTCTCTGGTTTTTAAGACCTAGTAACACATAATGCATGTCAGAAATATAAAAATATTGAATTATTAGGTGCAGCGTTTCAGGTTCCCCCAGGCCATGTAAAAATTAAATCAAAGTATGCAATGCTTTTCCCACAGTCAGAAGAAAGTTCCAAGGCAAAATTATCCCCTCTAATCTACTTTTCTATTTCTAGTATGTATTTTACAAATAACTTTTGCCTTATCAATTATTTTACAGATACTAAGGGCAGCCTGTGATGCATTATTGAAAAGAAAGAAGACTGCTCATTTGTAGACTTCTGTGTAGAAAGTGAACTGCTTAATTGGATGTTTCTCATAGCCTGCCACAACTCAATTTAATGAATATTTAATGGCAGTATAATGTAGCTATTTTTAACAAGTCGCTGACAACTGCACAAAAAACAAAAAAAGGCTTCACAAATGGTGACATTGAATTCAATGCAGTGCAGTGGAAAAAAAAATGTCACAAAACCAGAAACATGAGCAAGCATGTATGATGAACTAAAGCTCATCAATAATTATTCTTTAAAAATATTTAAAAATTAGGACAAAGAAGAGGGAAATTAAAAGTACAGAAATAGTCTACAATAATGCAACACACCTCCAGAATTTCTGCTTTAGGTGCCTCCAGCTTTGCCTCCAAGCAAGGAGAGCGAGAGCTCCATGGAGGCCCTGGCTGAGGCCAAAGCCCCCTGAGCCTTCCTGACTCATGTAGGTGAAAGGCGCTTGCATTGACTGCAACAAGAAGGAAGTTGTCTTGTGCCTCTGGGCTTTGCCCATCTAATCCAACTGAGCACGTCAAGGCTTGCAGGCTACCCCAGTGGAGGAACCCAGCAGGAAATGACAGCGGGAAGGCCTCGGCCAGAGATGGAGAATAGCAGTCCGAGAGGAAGAGGAGGAGGAGGAGGGACGGCAGGAGATGCCAACAACCCGGGAGGCTGTGGCAGGTCAGGAAGCCCAGGTAGGAATGCCCCAGGCTCTGCTGCCTTTCTCTCCACACTGCCCTGAGTCAGCCCAAGGTGCTGGCAAGAGCCACCAAAGGCTGCTGCTGGCCAGGGCTTGGCAAGAGCTCCTCTGCAGCCCATGGCTTCTGGCATCTCTTCTTATCCTTTTTTAAAAAAATGATAGTTTCAAGTGCACAGTATACATAGTTACCACTTTTTATACTTCTTTATTTTAGCCCATGCCAACAAATATTTTCTATTTGCTGACAGACAACATTGCTAACACAGTTTCACTTTGAGAAAGGAACATCAAAACTGATTACAGTATTTCACATGAAGAATTCTCTGTATATGGTCCTATATAGAGAAAGGGTATTTTTAGTAAAACATTCATAAATAACTATAGAATTTTTGTTTCTTAAGTTTACTTAATGCCCAAGACTCAGGAAAAGCAGTAGAGCTATTTTTCCAGTTTGATTTTGTAAGGATATTTCTTCTAAGTAATAATAGCATCTGACATTATGTATCAAACTATGTTAGATTTTCTTTCCATTACCCTTTTTAACATATTTTAATGCTATTTCAGAATACTTTTTTCAGCATGCCTTTTTTTACCTCTATTGTCAACTCTAACTTCACTGGGTCTCCCTGAGTTGCTTCATAGCTTTCTTTGATTTTGCCTAGCCAATATATCTATGTATCCTCAGCAATATCTGTTTTCTTACTGATCACATATTTTTATCCAGCAATAGATAAACATATTAGGCAACATCACTTTTATCATGCCACAAAAGGGCTTCTGCAATGCTGAACACAACCCAGGAGCCAGCTCTCAGCAATCTCTTAGCCAATTTCTTATCCAGACCAGTCATACACTTCTAACCCTACTTGCAGTTGGTTTCTAAAATATAATCTTAACAAAAATTTTGTCAAAGGCTTTTGAGCCAATAATTATAGCTGGTAGTGATCCATTGTCCACAGTTGGCAGGCTTCAAAAACAATTACCCATGACTGTAAAGGTATGCTTTTTCTCTCAAACATGGATGATTTAGAAACAGGGATGATTCAGTATTTTATATTTTGTCACTATTTCAAAATATATACATGATGGCACAAAGAAAGCTCTCTGAAATCAAACATACCTATTGCCCTTAAAATAACTTACTAATTTACTATTTTACTGTCTGTGGTGGTTTGACCAGGAAGAAGTGGGAATTCTGGGATGTTGTGGTCAAACCAATGGGTGCTTGGATTTTGATATTGGCACCTGGTGTAGCCAGTGGGTTTTAGGACACACCTCCGAGAACACCCAGGGGTTAAAAGCAGAGTTTTGGCCCTGGGAGGAGGGGACGGAGGACGGATCTCTCACCTGTCCAGCCGCTGCTGCTGGGCGGGGGAGGGGCAGCCATGTGGTAGGCCTGGGCCTGGACGGAGATGGGGGTGAGGAGGCCTTGGAGGATGGAAGGGTGGAGGAGCCCCAAGAGACATCGGTCAGCCATTCCCCCCCCCCCCCTTGGAGACAGACAGACAGAGAGAGAGAGAGAGTGCAGCCTGTGTCGTTACCTTGAAATTCAGTAAATATGTGCTGGCAGCAGGCAGCCCGGCTGAGGAGATGGGGGGGTGCAGCCAGAAGTCCAGCCGCCTGGAGGAGTTTTTAACCCTTTTTGGACAATGAAAACCTTACAGAACATTAACCCTTCCTAGACGAGTGATAAGAGTGGAGGAGGACGAAGGAAATGAACGAGTGATGGAGGTCTGGACCAGAGAGAGAGAGAGAGTGAAAGATGTTGAAAGAATGGAGAAGATGGAGTGGCATTTTATGCTGGACTCTTTTATGTAGCCATGGACAGAGCCATGTTTCCGTGTGATACAGAGACTGAGTCCAGGGGGAGAAATGTCCCAGAGCCAAAGAAGATTCAATGTGGGTACCCCTCGGCCCCAGGGGGTATATAAAATATGGGGGGGATAGGTGTCCCAAAGGTAAGAAGGTGAGATACTGTGCTTTTCTGGAACTGGACAAAGCATCCTTAAAAAAAGACAACCCTGGAAGCAGCCCTGATCCCTGTTCGGTGGTGAGAGCACCGGAACAAGGACGGAAAAGGCCACCACGACACACGAAAGGACTCCCTCTCCTCTTGAGGAACTGAAAGTTTGAGCAATCTAAAGGGTGTTGTTGGACCCAGAACTGGTGATTTTGGAGGATGTATTGTATTGGGAATTTAGGGGGGAGGAGGGGGAGAGTGTTTTTTGTGAGGTTTTCATTTTCCTCGTGTTTTCTTTTTTTTTTCCTTTTGTGTGTAGTTTAGTAATTGTTTGTGTGTAGCTTAGTTAATAAATTTTTTCTTTATGTTTAAGTTGGAGCCTGCTTTGCTTATTCCTGGTCACATCTCACAGCAGACACCGGGGAGAAGGTGTACTCGTGGGGGGGCTCTGGCTTTGCCAGGCCAAAACCATAACACTGTCTTAAAAGATCTGTACTAGTTCTGTTGAGATTAGTCTGTCTTTCTAATAATTCTTTTATATTTTTAATGAATGCTTGGATTATTTTTGTGAAAGACTAAAGCACAAAAACAGTTCCACAGGTTCTTAGTCACTCTTTCCCAAATTGCAATAGAAATGTTTCCCATTTTTCCCTACTACATAGACAACCTGCAGCACTAACTTTACAGGGCAACAGCTGCAGTTCTTTGGGTCAGTTTTGGGTCATTTTTTCCCACAGAGATGGATCTATAATGACATGACTCCACACAAAATGCTTCAGAGGCAAATTCAGGCGGAGAGTGAAAAAGTATGTCACCCCAGGCCTAACGTTTTTCTGAAGGCTTGCTGCCCTGCTCCATTTCTGAGTTAACTGCCAGGCCAGTTGTCCCACTGGCAGCAAATGGGCTACAAGAGGAACCCTGCTGTCTAGTCAATATCCTCCTGAGAAGCCATGCTGCCGATTTGTCCCCTTTTATATAGAATTGCTATGAAAAGCCATGCTATGATTTGACGGGCAAAAAAAAATCATATAGTACTAATATAAATTCTATGTTAAAACATTTGTTCTGTTTTGTTATTTTTCTGTTTTAACAGAAAGGAAAACAGTATAGACCAGCAGGCTGACAGTTTTTGGAGAGTAAAGTTCTATAGCAAATTCTTTGGTCACTCGAATTCCTTGACTTTTTATATGTCTGATGGCATTGTATCCTCTAAAATGATATATACTTTTTGGTTCTTTGCAAAGATAATCTAAAACCTTCAGTTTCTGAAAGATTAGTTTTACTGCAGCAAAGGAACTTCTGAATTAAAAAGTTCAGATTGAAATTCAAAGATCACAGGTCCTGAGACTACAGAGTTGAGGACGAAAAGTAATCTATCAACACAAGTAGAAGAATCTACAAGCCTTGCAGGATTATCACCAGTCATCTCAGACCATGTTGAACTTAGCATGATTAGATAACAAGAAATTCTGTAGTGGTTTGTTGACCCAAAGTTTTAGAGAGCCCAGTATTCATCCAGAGGTCATGACACACTCACTCCAACATAGCAGGCACGAATACAAGATGTGGTATATTCTATGAAATAATAAAATATGTTAGTTTTTCAAATCAGTAAGAAAAATAAGACCATGCTATTTTTTAATTGAACACACCATATCTGGTAAAGTCAGTATAACTACAGCTTTTACAGTCTCATGTTTAAACACTTAAAAATCTGATCTGAGAGCAAACAGCATTGAGAATCTCTCTATTTTGTACCCTACAGATAGATCAGTTTTGTTTTCAGTAAGGATATGTCTTTTATTTTTGAGTCCTAAGGAACCAAAAATAGAGGCATTTAGTATGTTAACACTTTAGTTAAATCAGAAGTTTTTGCTGGAATATAATGATTTACAGGAAGGAAAATTTTAACCACATGCTGTTCAACAATCTTAGTGAAATTATTTTAGACACATTTAAGTTCCTTTTTTGCTGCAACTTACTTATGCTTTCCTTTCTTTGTTTTATGTAAAGAACTTTTAAAATCCTTTTCCAGAATTCTCTTTTGTATGTCCTTTTGTGATTTATTAGACAGCACTGTAACTCTATAAACACTGGAATTTTAAAAACCAACGTATTCTGATGTGGTTGAATTAGAAAAAAATTAATTGTATTACACTGCTCTGAATTATTTTTATGAAATTTGCCTTAATAGCACAAGAAAGTTTCATTCAAAAGTAGTGTCTAAAATGCCAATATACTGCTATATTTCTGTTCTTACAGAGTTTGACTTTTAGAAAGACAATATTATAATAAGCCATATATGTTTGGAGCAAACGTCTTTTGATAATGGCTATGTACTTTCAGTTTGAAGAAATGCAGTTATTGTCCAGCAAGTGTAGACTCTGCTTTTCATTCTAGTTTGGGGATATGCTTTTTTCTTTTTAGAGCAATATTCTCTTATGAAATATTCTTAAAGTACTCGGATGATTCTGCACTACAACTTCAGAAACCAAAACAATCTGTCAGTTCACATGTCATAAGAAAATTTATTCTAGATAATTAATATGGAACATAATGCTAAGGCAACTCATTACAGTGTCAAGTCACTGCCAATGTATGAGTGCCACCCTTTAAAACTAGAAATAAACAAAAATAGATAGTAAAAAAATGCTTACTATACAAGCTTTTGATTCTTCAAAGATTTTACGCTATTTAGGGTTATGGATGCTTGATCTATCACACACCAGTGAACACTATGGTAACATTACCACAGACTCTCAGAGTTGTCCTCTTTCAGCCAGAGACTGTGCCATCTTTGGCCACAAGCGTTTTTAATAACACAGAGTTTTTTGCAGACAGGCAGTGGGCAGGGCTGCACTAAATCCTGCTTGGGTTTGCTTCTAGGATTCTGCCTGGTATGGTAGGATTCCTTTGAGAGTACAAGAACTCTGTTTGGCTTGACCTCAGTTTCTCTGTTGGATGACTAAAATAGAATTTATAGAGAGCCTTAACCCAGTGCCTACTGCCATTGGTAAAAGCACTAAAAATCTAAATATTTAAATGCCATTAAGTTTTGGGGGCAAGGGTGGGAGGTGAGGAAGAGCAAAAGGAGGAAGGGAGGGAGGAACTGCAGGATGGTATTTCCAAATATTCCAGACTTCACCATGGGGGCTGGGACTATAAGAATGAAGTCTCACAGGGAGGAGCAGCTATGACTTCATTACATTCAGTGGGAATGTAGTAAGGAGACACTTGGCTGGCAATAGCTGTGTTTGTTCTTTAGAAAAATGTCTTGATCACTGAAGAAAATAATGAATGGAATTGACTAAAAGAAAAAAATTAGGCAGAAAAACATGAGAGAACCTGAGGCGATCAAAGAAAAGAGAATTAACTGCCTCTCTTCCTCCATAAATGTAAAAGAAGAAAATGCTAAAATAACATTAAAAGGAAGCATAAAATCAAATTGTGTATTTTTTTGAGGATGCAACTTAAGAAACAGGAAAACAGATGGCTATCCATTAGAAAGGGACTAGAAACACACAAAGGAGTAAGGGCAAATATCACAATAAAAAATTTAAGTGACAAGGGAGATAAAAACTACTGCATCACATATATTGCAATGTAAGGTTCCTTTGTCAAATAATCACCACCTGAACCTTTTGCAAGTCAGATTTTAATTCCTCCAGTCTGCAAAGAATGACAATCTTGTATGCCTTTATATTCATCAACAGAGAAATCTTCTGGCCTCAGAAAGACTACAGCCCCATGTGAACTTACAAAAGTACACATGCACAGAACCAAAAGACTGGAGGTAGCAGGGAACAAGTTTGTTCTTTGGAGGAAGAACTTATGCAAGAGTTCAGGTGGCTAAGTAGATGCAGGGAGTGATGGTAAGGTGCATTTAGAGCATTGCAAATGATGTGAGAAACTGGGGAGTTGTCAGAGTATTAGTGAAGAATGAAGTTTCTTCCTGAAGTAAATCCACATTAACTAGCAAATACCTTCCCATGATAGCTGTGTAATCGTTTGACTTGATGAGATTGAAAGCTACTACCAAAGGAATTTATATGCCTTAATCACTAGATTTAAATTTCTTACTATTATAATAGAATTTTAAACCTATTTAATACATAAAGGAAATAATGCTTCATCCTAAACTGATTAGAAAAAACCCGATTATTAATGGGAGGAAAGGCAGAAGTAATGGTGCTTAAATGCTTTCCAAGGAGCAGAGGCATAATATGAAGGTAAAGTTTCAGGTGGGCTTAACACGACGCAAGAGATGGATGTAGGCATATGAATAAGCTGCTGCTGCTAACTAGCAGCCACCAAATGGCTGGTGACCAGGAAAGCTGCCAGAATGGAGGTGGGCAGGGCATGGAAAGCGGGGGAAAGTAATCAAAAGTTAAGCATGGTGTGGGAGCAAGTTGGTGTGGGGAGAATTTAAGCACTGGAAAAAGGTCCAGAAAGGCTTAGACACCAGACAGGTCTGCAGGGCATCCACTGCTGTCCATGGATACTCTGCTTTTTGTGGGTATTCCCACTGCAAAGCACCAGGTGTTACCTCCTTCCATGGTGTTCCTGTAGGAGCAGGAACTGCTTCAGGAACCCAAAGAATGATACAAAGCCCAAGTTTGGAAGGAGTTCTGCTGAATTCCTCCACCCCTCTAGATGAGAAACCATTCTTAGAGAGAGATGAAAGGGACTCATCACTCCACAGAGACCTGCTTTCAATTCTCATCATTCAGGACTGGTTTGCTGTGGATTATGTGCAAGGTGCTTAGGGTAAAAAAGAATCTGAAATCAAGTATGAATCAAATATTCATACAGTATCTCCATGTTATGACAAGAGGGACTGACAAAGACACATTAAGCATCTAGTTTCATTTTGCCATCTCTGTCCTCATCAGGTCCACAAAAAGCAAGGTAATCATTTTCGCAAGATAACCACTATGGCAAAAAAATGATGCTTTGAAAATTCCAGTGGTCCCCCTACCATTCTGTCAGTGTGTTGGTTTTTGAGTTTTGTTTTTTTTTTTTTTTCCCTAGCTGCAATCTTCACTGTGACTAATTCAGTAAGAAATAAAGCCAGCAAAAATGAATCATTTGCTTTCTTCTATTGGTTTGGACAAACAATATCAGTCTGCAAATACTTCCATCCTCACATTCAGAATTGTAATTTCTCTTTTTCATTTCCAGTGACAGTTTGTGTCAAACTCACCACAAATTCCCAGTTTTTAAAGACAAAACTGCAGTAATGACTTTGGAAGAGCATGACATCTATATAATATTGTTAACTGTCTATGATGTGACCAGCTGCATTTGCCCATTTTTGCTGATACGTAACCTCTACTCTCTTCTAAAATTTGAAAGTGCTTTTCAAATATATGTTACAGCATGATCAAACATGATTAAAATTTAGGTAAGGCTGACACTGACAGTTTCTTTGTTTGGCATTGATTTTTCCCAAACAGAAATGCTATTAAAGTTAAGCAAAAGGCATTTGTTTCAGCACTTCTGTTGATTGAATTGAAATGTCTATACTAATCAGTACAGACCTTGCTGTAAATAAACCTGAAATATTGTCCAGCTTTAGAAAGTCTCTTGCCACAAAAACACTGCAAGGTGGAGAAAATAGCAGTGTGCATATCTCTGTCAGGCCACTTATCCAGATTCCTCTTCTATTTGCTGTGATTATGGAGAAAGCAGCCTTGGTATAAATTAACCAGATTGTGCCCTTAGTGCTTCTGTCCATTGGGAGAACATGCTGTGGTGGGAGTCATAAAATACCTCAAGCTGAAAGAGAGCCATAAGGATCACTGAGTCCAGCTCCCTGCTCCTTTCAAAACTGCCTAAAATTAACCATATGACCAAGAGCATCATCCAGACTGTCCCTTGGCTCTGCCAGGTTAATGCCGTGACCTGGGGAGCCAGTTGCAGTGCCTGATATGATCCTAGTACTGAGAGATGCCTCTGCCTGAATTTAGGTGCAAATGTGACCCATATGCCAAAGTCAACATATGGATTTAACTGAACAATAAAATGGAGAAAGAAATGGAAAATGGAGGAGGGAGACAGACAGATCAAGCAGAAAACAGTCACCACACAAGGATCCAGTGGCATCCTGTTGATCCTTAATCACCCTGAGCTTCTCAGGAGTGGGAGTCCTGAGGCTGCTCAAAACTTTTCACTACTTATACATTTTAGCAAACAACAAAATAGTTATTAATTAGTGCTCATTGGTGTTTTGCCCCAGTCTGCTTGGGGAGTTTAGGGGAGTGTTGTTTGATGTACTCTGGGCACTGTGCAGGAGAAACAACAAGATTCTCCACAGGTTCAATAACAAACTTTTCCTTGCAAACTTTAGAACATAGCTGTAAAATAAGGTCCTTGGCAAATTTTAAAGTGGTTAGAAATGGCCATTTTGCTTAGAAATGCTGCAATATAAAAGTCTAAAAATAGCACTTAAAATGTAGAAGGTAAAGAAAAGAAAGAGAAAGGATAAGTGTAGACAGGCACATGGTCACCACCTGTGGATTCTGTGGCAAGATTTGATTCTTGCAGTTTTTATGTCCATTGGTCGACATGTTGGTCACAGTCCTGTCAAAGTGATGGTCACAATCTTGATCCCTTGAGGTGAGGGAAGCCCCTGAAACACAAAATCTGGGGGGTTAATATAGGCTAAGGCTCGGTGAGAACACCCAAGTGCTCCCCCTGGAGTGGTGAGTTTTACAATGGATTATGTAATGCTGAGGATCAAGGGATATTTTGGGAATCTTTGATGGTTTATGACAATTTCTGAGACTTTACAGCTGCCTCTTACATTCATGTATTATCAGTTGTGTGAATTATGGCCCTTAAGCAGAAATGAAAACCATCAGACCTACTGTGAATGTCCTGGTGCTTCACCAGAGGGGAATCTTCACAGCTGAGCCACTTGTGTATGGACACTGGCATGATGAAAAGCACTGTTTCACTCACAGGAATTGCCTGATACCTTATCAGCCTCCCCCCTTGTCTTGTTCAACACTCAGCTGTTGCCTTGGCTGATGGGTGTGCACCTCCTCTGGGCCTGGGCAGTCACTTCAATTGGCAGATTATCTGAGCATTAACCACTAACATTCCAGTCTCTCACAACTCGTTACACATTTGTCTTAATCTGTTGGTTAAATGATTCCTTCTCCTCTCATACTAATTAGTCCCATGCTCAGTCTTTCTCTTCTTTTGAGTCAGTAGGTTCTGTCTTGTAGTCACAATCTCCCCTACCCGAATTACCTTTTGCCATTCAGAGCTTGTATCACCACAGTTGCTGAGTTAGCTGTCCTTGTGGTTGCATTCTTTATGTCCATTTTCAGTAGCATTCTTGTCTCCCAGGTTTGTTTATCTCTTCCTCCACAGTGGCCTAATTTACAGCCCAGGTTTCAGGTATCCACGTAGGCATATTTGGCAGTGGGGACTTCAGTGGCCACACGTGCAATCTGTTCCGTATCTTGAGGGGATCTTAGACCCTATGAGCAGTTGATTCTTTACACAGTTTGCCACAGTGGGATTTTCTGTCTGCATCCATTACCCAGGATGTGCTAGCCAGATCTCAATTACACCAGGCTTGGACTTAGAGCCATACTGTTGTTCCCATCTGTGCTTATCTCATAACAAAGTCCTTCTGTAGCAGCAGTGTTTGAGAGTGGCAATTGTGCTCCTTGAGTCCTTACAGTGCCCCATGACACTCAGTGAAGGAACTTCTAATGCCAACCTGAACCTCTCCAGCTGCTGGCCCCCATGAGGAAGCAATGGGGTCACCCATCATCTGCTCTTCTCCAGGCTGAACAAACAAATTTACCTCTGACCTTCCTTGTAAATCTGGCCCTGGAGATTTTTCACCTTCATAGTGGGCCTCCTCTGAACACATTCCCACAGTTTGATGCCCTTCTTGTGTGTATCCTGCTTTCAGGGTTTCTCTAAATAGGATAAGGCTGCCTGAATAAAGAGACCAGAGCAGAAGGGTTGCACAGGTGGAACAGGGCTGTGTTAGAAATTCCAGATGGAGAACTGGGAATTTTGTACAAAACGGCCCCAAGCCATCAGCAACCCTTCTGCATGATCCAAAGAATCCAGTTCTGTTAACATGGTATGACTCAGATTGCCTTAAATTGCTTGGGGTTTCTTTTAGCTCAGATGTTGGCTGTGCTGTGAGAAGGCACAATGGCAGGCAGAACCTGCCAGGGATTTACCTGTCTGTGGCAAGGGTAAGGAAGGGCTACAGGGAGTGGGGTAGAGGGTGGAAGGGTGGGGAAAGTGGTGCTATGTGGCAGGTATAAGTGGTCTCTCATCTAGGAACAGCGTGGACATGCACCAGGGACATGCTGCATGCAGGAAGGGGTACAGATTTTGGCTGCAAAAAATTAGAAAATTACCCCAGGTCAAGATAATGCTGTGAGAAGGGTTTATTTTAAGGAGCAGACAGCATCCCACTCTGGAGCAGCTGGCTGGCATGGAAGGCTGAAGAGAAGAAGTAGACAAAATTTGAGGTAACGGTCACCAAAGCTCACAGGGTGTGGAATGTTCCTGAGCATCTGTGGCTGGGCAAGATCAGTCTGATGTGATAACTCTGATCTGTAAAGGAAACACATATGTTGTAAAGTTGGTTGAATTATATACTCTTTAAGAAAATAAAAGCACATGATAAATAGAAGCAAAAAAGCTGTACATAGTTGGAGCCTGTCTTTTAACTTGGTTGGAAATCTTTCATTGTCTCACTGTGAGACTTTGAGAAGATTTAACCTCTCTGTCAATTTTCAAGTTACTAACTTGGAGGTGATCAGCCTCAGTGTAGTACTGCAAGGTTAGCTAATAAACAGCTATAAAACACTAAACACTGTATGGAAGATAAAAGAATCAACAGAAAAATCTGAATAAATTACTTGAATAAATAGCATAGAAAAGTGTATAAGGTACTTCATTTACCTTGTCACCCTATTGGCATGCTTTTCATCCATCTGTCATTTGTTTTCACAGATTATGAGCTCCTTGAAAGAGGATCTATGTCTGTCCTCAGCACTACAAAAAAACATGCCACAAAGTTGAAATAATATTGTGAAATGACTGTCATAGCTGTTGGAAATGTATACTACCTATCCTAAACGAACATGTTTGTGAGGTTCTGAGTGTGCTCCTTCCCCCACGACCTCCTTGAGGTGAGGAAGCACTCCTCTGTTCATCCCACACAAGGTCATATAATGATGAAGACCTGGAAACTGCGTCAGGGCGAGGAAACCTCAGCAATCCCAAAGCCCAGGAATAGCACTCAGGTGGGGTGGCACTCTTCAGACACTTCTGCTCAGACAAACCACCCAGAGGAGGCCAGCAGATGTGACACAAGACCTCCAACAGTGTGTCTCTGAACTGATGGGCCCAACAAGTACCCTGGGACACTCCACGTGTCAGGGTTTAACACAACATGCCTATATCTGAGCATTTGTAACAAGCCTCACAGCCCTACTTAAAGCAGTGACAGAAAACATGACCTTTTGAAAAATTATTGGTACCAGGGATTGGCAGCAATCATCATTATTTTCATCTGCTTAGATGCTAGTGTTGGGCCAAAAAGCCTAAAAAGCATGAGGGCTGGCTTCATTTCTGAAAGGAGTCGAGATCCCAAGAAACTGCAATGAAATCAGGCATTTCAGATGGAAACTAGACAGATTCATTATCTTGCCACAGGTGACAAGGTAGGGACAGATCTCTGTCCTTTGCTCTGCCATCAGCCGCAGCCTCCTTTCTGTAACATGATTTTCTTGCATTACTTGCTATTATCGCTATTACTTACTGTTCATGGAGAGCTGATGGCATACTCCAAGATGGACTGATGTGCAGGAGAGTGTGTGAATTCTCTTTTTTAATAGATGGGGGGTCTATTAAGCAGACTGCCTGACAGTTTTTCTACCTATAGTTCAGCATCTAAACTGACATAAGTCCATAAACTTCAAAAACCCCATGACTTTGCCTCATTGATGACACACACAGCTTGCATTTCTCCTCAGCCTCAGCAAGGAAGACAGATTAGTCTCACTCCTAGTGTGACTTTAACAGTGATAAGATTTAGTACACCAGGTAAGACTTAATATACCAGCAGGATATCTATAATGATAGAAGTAGAGCTTCCAAAACAAACTAAAATGACCAGACCTTAAGCCCAGTTGCCAGCAGCTCCCTGGATGCTCTGGGAGCTGATCAATACCTGAATTATCTGTCCAGGTCACAATTAAGCATCAATGAAACAGGGTGAGGCTGAAGTAGCTGTCAAGAGAACGATTTGGGTGGGGATCAGTGGCCAGTGCTCAGGCCAGAAGCTGAGTCCCCCACCTGCCAAGTGCAGAGCCAAGCCCCAGGTGTGTGAGCTTACAGAGAGTTTCACACCTGTGTCACAAAATGGTGCTGCTGCTCAGCCACTGCACGACTTAAACCTTTGTTGGCAGCAACAGAAACCTACTACTGTGCAAACGTATTGATTCGCGTGTCCACCTGTTTATTTTTCTTAGTGTTCTGTGGCAAATTAGTGTTTTAAGGTCACCTAAAGAATCACAGCAAAGGCATAGGTGAAAGCAGGTTTAATATAAAACAGGAAGCATGATGTAGTTATTGTACAAGGTTCCCTCTACTACTTACTACTAATGCTCTGATTAACGCACACAGAAAAAGAGCAAACTAAAACCAAAAACCAGTCAATTGAAATACAAAATTAACCCAAAACTTACCTCTGTGGAGGCTGGGGTTAAGGATAGGAAAGGGGTAAGGACAAACAGGAATAAGGAAGACCCTCCCATTGCACCACAAGTTTCAGAGTACACCCCTTTGCTAAACTGTGCCCCATACTTAACCAACGGTTTAGGCCTATAGCTTTAACAGCACTTAAGAGCACTTAACTGACAGATTAAGTTAAACAATTTATCTAAAGATTCACAGAGAACTGACAATAACTTATGAACCTAATTTACAAATCTGAAGTACTTAAGAATCCAGGAGAGCATCATTCCTTGTACAAATGCTATATAGCATATTCAGACCCTCATGCACACAGTCCTAAAGAGTCTGTACAAGACACCCAGAGAGTACATGTGACAAATTCCCCTCAAATTTGGTGAAGGACACACATCTGATACGTTGCGATCTTTGCAATGGGCAAAGGGTTGAGTCTGGAGAAGTGGGGGTGTTAGTCCAGGCTCCATCACTGTCATTCAGAATTTCTCCAAGTTTAGCAAACTTGAGAGTTCTCTGGCTCTTAGAGACCCCACATAGAGGGAGGTGCTGGTCACAGTCTCTGACGTCCAGGAGAGCTCAAAGGGTCTCACTTTGAAGCATTGCTTGTAGAGTCACAAGAGAGTGGGCTTCAATCATAAACATTTTTCATCCTGACTGCAATTTGGGCTAGTAGGTTCTCTGAAAGTTTGATAACAAAATTGTTATTCTGCTTGGGTTGTTTTCCAGGCAAGGAAATTTCCAAGTTTCCAAGGCTGTTCATTAAAAATCAGGAGCTCATTAGACAGTACTAGTTCCTGGGAACAGACTGATTTTCATAAGCTCAGGAGGAGCGCAGCCCAGGTGCTCTTTGTGAAGATCGAGGCCTAACGAGCATTTCTCAGATCACAGTGAGGCCCCAGGAGGAGTGCAGGGGATGCACACCACAGGTACACATATGCCATTGCACATCTCTAGTGTAGATGAATTAAAATTAATTACATCCAAATCCTGATCACAGAGAAGTTCTTTGAATTCTTTAATGCACTTTTCTCATGACAAAACCCCCCAGGATAACACCGCTTTGTATCAAGTAGGTTTATTCCAGTAACAACCTACAACAACAAGAATCTTTCCATTTCTTTAGTTCTGACTCCTATTTCCCATATAAGGTTCTTCAGCTCAGCTGAGGAACAGATTCTCAACTTTGTTTATTCATGGTTTTGTATTTATTAATCATATATGCAGTATTTTACAGACTTCGGTATTCCGCTTTCAAAACCATTAGAAGAGCATTAATCATTGTACATAGTATCATATATTGGCTTTGCAATTTGGTGTCACTCTTATGGTTTGGAGGTGTATCTAATATTCCAGGTGTTCTACACATTGTACACAAAAGAAGACTGAAATGGATGTGTTACTGCATGAGCAGCAAAGGATGGTCCAGCCACCCACCTTAGGTTCAGCTATGAGGAGAAACAACCCCGCAAAGACCCATTTAACTTCCAGGCTTGTATCCGTTCAGCTTTCGGAGAAATGAAAATTCTCCCATGAAGGCAATTTGCAGGCTCTTCCCCCTTGCTCAGATCACTCTTGATGGGCACTGGGGAACAAGCCAGCCAAAGCACAGACACTGGGTGCCAGTTGTCAGCGTGAGGGAGGGATCCAAGAGCCTGTGGCACCTTCCAGCTTCCTGTTTGGGTCATTGAGGGAGTTGCAGAAGTGTGCAGCAGGAAAATGTCACATATTCAAGTCCAGACCTCCAGCTGGTGTGAAAACCCCAGGCTCCCTTTTGCAGGCCCTTTTGGGGTGACTTTTGCTTGAGGGTCTATTTATGTGCCTGATAAAACTGCGAGGCAAACCAAAGATTTTCTTGTGAGAGCGCTGAACAGATGAGCAGCTGAAGGGAAAGAGCTGTTTGGACATCCACCAGTGGGATGTGACAAGTGGCACTATGGATGTCAGGCCCAGGAGACCCAGGAAAAGCTGGTGAGTTTGCTGTTCTCCTTGGCGGTGTGTGAGCCTCCTGCTGGTGTCAAGCATCTGTGTTCTCATCCTGAATCACTATGGCAAGCAAAACATGAGCATGGGGTGAAGACCCCAAATGACATAAGCACTACTATGTGTCCCATCTAGGCCACTGTCAAATTAACATTCAAATCCAACACCCACTTGGAGAAGATTACTTTATTACCAGTTTAAAATGGAGTAGTATACCGGAAAAAGCACCTTTCTCTTATCCTCTCCTGTTACCAAAATCATGGATGGGTTCAGCTTTGGCCATGGCAGGTCTGGCTGGAGGCCAACTGGAGGTGACTGTCGGACAGAGGGGCAGCTCTCGATGTCTTCCCACAGAAACCACTCCAGCAGTCACACAGGCCCAGTGCAGAGACCCAATCCAACTGCCTTTCAAGCTGAGCTGCTGGAAGCCCCAGGCTGTTGTGGAATACAGCTGCCCTATTCCATTGTATGAACAAGAGGGCAGCTTCCCACTGTGCAGATCTTGAAGACATGGTGTAAATCAAATCTGAGTCAGCAGCTTTGCACTCCTTTGCTAACTGGTTAACAAAGCAGCAGCTACGAGCATCGTTTTCCAAGAGAAATGTAGATTTTAATTTGAACACAGTTTGCTCACCCTGAACAATTCTCCATGTCACACATATTCACAGAATTCACAGTATTATTAGGTTGGAAGAGACTTTAAAGATCATTGAATCCAACCCAATATTAGTAAATGAATATTGTTTTAGAAAAAGCAGCAGATCCGGCTATTCCAACAGCCACGTCATATTCCAGCATGGAAAAAGATTGTGGTTTCTTTGGAACAACACTCTTTCTCCTATTTTTTCTGAGGAACTGTAGTTTACTGGTTTCTCTTATTGAGAACATTCATTCTGCTTTTTCTCCTGGAGGCTGCTCATGCTTCCAAGACCAAGCATGGAAACTGCATGCCTGGCTTTATATTAAGTCACATGAAAATTAAATTTAAGGGATCATTAGCACAGAAGCTTTGTCTCCTACTGTAATTGCTGGTCAGTGCACTTAGGCTGTTGCCAATTTCTTCTCACTGCAAAAAGTAAACTTCTGAACTGCTTTCTTTGTGTTTTCTTTCAAAGAAAAGAAGGGAGCCCAAACTTCTGTTGTATCATGTGAAAACAGGTTCTGTGCTATAGGAGCCCAGTCAAACACCCATGGAATGGTCTGAGGACACTGTGTAGAAGATATGGACCCCACACCTGAAATTCTAATTAATACTAATATTTCATTTCTTATCATTACTGTTCAGTATCTTTATCAGTAACATGGACATCATGGGATTGTTTGCACCCTCAGCAGTTTTGGAGATGACACAAAGCTGAATAGTGCTGTTGACACAGCTGAAGAGCATTATAAGACTGGTAAAACACTGGAAAAGGTTGCCCACAGCGGCTGTAGCCACATCTCTGGAAACATTAATTCAGTTTGCAAAGGACCCTAAACACCTGCTGGAAATTGATGATGTCCATGCTTATTGCAAGGCTGTTGGTCTAGATGACCTTTAAAGATTTCTTTCAATCCTGACTAGTCTGATTTTATGATTTCCACAACTTTAAGAAGACTAAAAACTGTGTAACAAACCAGAGTACAGCTATGTTGTAACTTTATGTGCTGAACTTGTGTTTTAGTTTATGGCCTTTGCTCCTTTTCATGTCCCTGGGCACCACTTAAAAGAGTCTGGCACCATCCTTTGGCACCTGCCTTTGAGATACTCATACGCATTAATGAGATTTCCTCTCACAAAGCTCATGTGGATGACTCATGCTATACTTAGACTTGAAGGCACTAATGCTGGCTTAACCTAGTGCACAAAATGAGAACACCTGTGTGTCAGACTAAGACCCACTTGTTGAGCTTCTTAGAAGCTGCCTGGAAGGAAATTGTAGCAAGGGGGAGGTCAGCCTCCTCTCCCATGCAACAAATGACACAGGGAGAGGAAATGGTTTAATGTGCATGGAGAGGTTTCAACTAGACCTTAGAAAAAAAGAAATTCACAGGAATGGTGACCAGATATCGAAACGGGCTGCCCAGAGAGGTGGTGGAATCACTGTCCCTGGAAATGTTTAAGGAAAGACTGGACGTGCCATGCTCTGGTTGACATGGTCAAAGTTTGGACTTGGTGATCTTGGAGATCTTTTCAACCTAAGAGATTCTGTGATTCTGAGCTAAGGGATCATTAAACCCACAGAGGGCAGCCCCCACTCCTAAGGGGAAGGAAGATTCATAAATGCTCACAGTTGAAAGGAACAACAAAAGTCAGAGGGTCTGCAAACAATCAGAAAGTTTCATTAGTAAATCACACACTCAGCATGGAAACTGGTATTCTAGTCCTTGACCTACTGTACAAGCATGTGGCAGTGGGTCTTAGATAAAGAAGTAGTGTGAAAGGGAAGACAGAAAAAAGAGGTGAACTAAAAAGGACAAGAGAGAAAGAGAGAAAAAGAAGGGATCACCGCTCCTGGTTCCAGCACTGATGCAGCTGAAGGGAGGTCAGTCCTGGTGTCAGACTCTATCCACCTGCATCCATCCAGCCAGCGGGATATCCCGCGGGCACCGCCCGGGCTTGGGAGATACTTTCTATGGCCCGACTTCACCGTATTGAAGTGTTTCTCACTTTCTATGCAATCAGTTATTATGGGCAGGCTGTTCGGTCAGACCATTTACGGAAATGGGTCGGAGGACTTTGGGCATCCTGGGTGCTCTGCGTTCCTCTCCCGGCCCTCCTTGGCCTTATCCCCGCGCCTGCCGTGTCTGTGTTGTGCTCATCTCCAGGGTCGATAAGAAGGATGTTTTTCCCCGGAAAGTGCTGTCTCAGGTCGGCATGGCCGCCTTATGTTTCTCCGGCCACCTCCCGATCTTTCTCACTCCCCTACGGGGGGCGGCAGCGGAGCCGCCACAGGGATTCCCCCGCGCCCGCCCGGGCCGGGCCGTGCTCCGCCCGCCGCACCGCCAGGGGGAGCCCTCGCCCGCCCGCCCCCCCGCGCCGGACGCCCCGCCCCGGGCCGGGCAAGCGGAGCGCCGCCATTGGCCCAGCGCCGCGGCCCCGCTCCCTCGGCGGTCACGCGCGCGGCCTCACCGCGGCCGGAAGTGCCAGGGCGAGCGGCGGGTCCGGGTCCGTTGCCGCCGGTGCGGCCCGAGCGCGGCGCCTCCCGCTCCTCTCCCGCTCCCCTCGGCCCCGCCGGGCCCCCTCAGCCACCCCCGCCATGCACCCGCGGCGCCCCGACGGCTTCGACGGCCTTGGCTACCGCGGGATCGGCCGCGACGAACTAGGCCCCGGCTCCAGGCCCTTCAGCAGCGGCTCGGAGCTGGGCTCCTGGGTGACCAGCCCGCCCGACATCCCCGGCAGCCGCAACCTGCACTGGGGCGAGAAGACGCCGCCGTATGGGGCCGGGACCCCTCTGGGCGGCGTCGGCTCCAACGAGGAGGTCAACCTCGGGGTGGCCGGCCCCGGCGCCGGTAAGGGAGGGCCCGGCCTGGGCTAGCCGCGGGGCGGCCCCCGCCTCTCGCCGCTCCCCGGTCCCACTGAGCCGCGGCTCCCGCCTCCCGCGAGCAGTGACCCGCCGGGCAAGGGCGGGCGGGCGGCGGCCCCGGGCTGTGCCGTGGCCAGGCCGAGCGCTGCCCGGCCCTCCTTTTTACTGGCGGTGCTGAAGCGCCGGGAGAAAAGCCCTTTAGAAGAAGTCAGACTGCTCCGTGGCTGCCTCTTACGCTCCGGCACTGTGCAACTCCATGCAAAAATGGTTTGAGAGTGTCAGAGCGCGCCCGCAGCTTCTCGTTAAGCAGTGTGCAGTCAACTTGCTCCTCAGTGCCCGTGTAAACAATCTCCTGCAGAAACACTCCGCCCTCTTTAAGGGCAGGAAGTGCTCTCGGCTCTCAGAGTGCAGCGTTATTGTGGTGGTGGTGGTGGTACAGACTGCGTGGCTTCTCTCGGGTTTAAAACATGAACTGCTGACGTAAACCTCCCCCGTCCGCGTGTGATTGTGAGGGAACTGTGGGACTGGTAGGATTTAGCAACTAAGTACGGGGCTTTTTCAGTAATTGCTAGGAAATAAATAAAGTAATTTTAAGTCTTCATGAAACTGAGGTGAATTAAGGAAAACTTGCTGTATCTAGGGTACTGTATGTTGCTTTCTTTAAATAAAAGGAGCAGGTTATCGACACTTGAGTATCGAAAGATATATGAAATAGTAATTTATGTGAAATCGAATTTTTTTAGTAGGCAAGTCATTTTTTTCTGACCAGTAGTGCAGTGTTTTTATTTAAGTGTCTTTATAAATAGTACAGCCTTTAGCTGGACTCCATCCATGGATGCACTGGTTGAAGCACTGTTTAAGTATCCTTGCATAGCTGGAGACTACATTTTTCCCCCCTATCTACATGTGGAAGGTGTGTTCATTCTGCACTTTGGAGCACTGATACGGAGTTGCTGTAATCACTGAATCCAGCTGCTGCAAATGGTATCTCACCGTGTTTAGGAGGGCTGCCACATTTGTGTGGAGCCCCACTGAAGTTACTTTATCCATGCCTTCAGACTGCTTGCACTCTGAAGTTGTGCAGTTGTAGGGCTGAGCATTAACTTTAAAATGCCTTTATGGTTCTGATGCTCATCTTAAATCCCTTCTCATAATTCCCAATGGGCAAATGTTTGTCTGGTTGCAGGCAACAAAGAGTTGAATTAATTACTTTTGTAATTCTCCAATAACTAGATTTTTGCAAAGGACTGGAGATAAACAGCTGGCTTGAAAATTTGCCTTATGTGGTTGTTTGTTACTTTATCCATGGCTTTTTGTGTGACTTCCCAAAATTTTGCCTTCTTACTGTTTTAACATTATTTTCACCTCAATTATCTAAATTTATGTTTCAGAATTACTGTAAACTCATGCATGCTAAATCTTTCAGTAGTTGGTTTGAGTTGGATTTTTTAGATATTAAAATACTCTCTGTTTTACTGTTCATTTTTCTCTGTTCTTTTTTTCCCCTGTAAGAAAAGCATAATTTTATATATAAGAGTATGTACAAACTCAAATGCAGTCCAAAGTGCAAATATTCCTGGGGGAATATTTGTTTTATATCCTCTGTTGCTCAGCTGCCATAAATATTGTGGTTTAGTGCTTGTAATTTTCTAATGCAAGTATAGGATAAAATTAGTTTTTCAGATCCTGTGCATGGCATTTTCTCTATTTTGTGATTATCACTGCTGTATAATCTGGTTTTGTTTTGTTTTTTTTCTTTTTCAGAGCAGTTGAACAGATTTGCTGGCTTTGGTATTGGCCTTGCAAGGTAAGAGTTGGGTTGAGTGACAAAGCAGTAGTAAAGCTCGTATTTGTCTTATAAACCCTACATACACTTCTAGAATGTGTTTTTATTCCAACAGCCATAAGTAGTTGAAATGTGTTTAGAAACTTACTGCCCCTGTTTAGGTTTCTGTTTTCTTTAACTGTTGCTCAAAAAATACATGAATGTAAGAAACAGTTTTTCATATGGAATGCCCAGGATGTGTGTACCCTGTCCAAGTTATCTGAAAGTAACACCAGAAAACTTTTTTGACATTTGCAACTTTTATTAATATTTTTAATCAATACAAATATTTCTTGAGAAAGTGAAAATGTCTTCGAGTGTATTACCAAAGTATCCTCAAACCATAATGTTCATGTAACCAAGCTGGTCTGGAGGCCATTTTATTCTTATTATAGTGATTGTGTTGTCTTATTATTGATAGTGTTTTTGAGAAAGTGCTGAATTTTAAGATGCTGATGTCCAGGGAAAGTTTTACCTCTTTTGGTAGTAGCAAACTACAAATTAGCTCAATATTTTAAAAACTGCAGTATTTTTCTGTGCCACTTGTTTGTCGGAAGTTCAGAAACCTACCAGAGATGATTCTGTAGCTTGAGTTTGTAAAAATCCTGGATATTATACTTTTCTAATCCATATCCCAGGTTTGAACAATGTACAGGTAAGTACTCTGATCACTCAGGCACTCTGAGATTAAATAAATATTTTCTCTGAATGAACCAGGAATTCTGCTTTGGAAGTGAGAATTTTCCTGTGAAGTTTTGATTTGAAATATGACTTCTGGCACTGGCAGGAGAATTGTTTTGGGTCAGTAGTGGTGAAAAGGTAGTCCGCTGTTACTACCAGTCCTTCTCTGGCCGTCCTAAAGAGAGTCTTGATTATTAATACAGTATGCAGAATTAGCATAAAACTGGAACTAATCCTCTCATAATTGTGGTTGTGGTTTGTTTTGTACCATGATACTTTGAGGAGGATGAGATTAAGAAATTTTGTATGTTATTTGCATATAAAAATATGTGCATACTATGTATATATGGGGCTTTTTCATAGTGAATGTGTGTGTCAGATTTCATGTAATTTGTTCCTTGGGAGGCTGTTGGGTAGCCATCAAAAACATGCCTTGTTAGTTCACTAGAAAATATATTGTTTTTCCAAATATTGATCTGCTGTTGTTAGACATAATTAACAAGCCTTTTCTAAGGAATTCTTAGTGACTTCTCGTGCATTAAATACAATTTTCCTTTGAAGCCTATTTACAGAAAATGTGTTGGCACATCCTTGCATTGTTCTACGCCGTCAGTGTCAGGTATGTCTTTTATATTACCTATTCCAGTCAAAGCTCCTGTGTACTGTCGTATCTCTGAATGAAAGTATGTATTATAGGAAGCTTTGTGATTTTTAGGGGGCCTCTGCTACATTAACAAGTGTTTACTTGTAGAATACATGTTTTCTGTTCTGCAGTTTAGCTTATTTTGAAAAATCTTGCTTATTTTTCTTTGGGCAGTGGAAAGCAAATTACAGCAAGTAAGTGTTGTGGGGTCTGGAGAGCAACTTTCAGATCCCCATTTACAAGCAGGATGCTTTGTTTCATAGGTTCTGATTTATGTAAAGTTTATTTTTAAACTTTCATATGAATACTTAAAAGGGCTGTCCATTTCCCTACATTTCAGTGAAAACTTGCTCATATTTTTAGCTGATCTTTACAGAAAAAAAATTCTTATATTTGAAACACCTTTATCCTTCAGAGTTGTATCATCTGCAAGTGTGTTTCTAAGACTGCCATTGTTTATATTTTAACAGGTTAACTATCATGCACGGAATTATCATCTCACACCATTTAGTATTGTCAATATCATGTACTGCATCAATAAGACACAGGTTAGTATTTGGTGGCAGCCTATATGTGGGCACTGAGAGTACCTACAGCATGTGTGTACATTGAAATCTGAGTGTTTATGTAGATGGTGTTGTAAAGCATGGCTGTGCTGAGGGTTTGTTAGTTTTATAGTTACAAAAATGTGTCAAGAAGATCAAGTAAACCATTATATTTTTTTCAGAAGTACAATACTTAGTGGGGAAAGATTTATGGATGTTAGAAAACAAAGTTCCTGAATTTTTTTTTTCATTAGGTTTCTGAAAGATCATTAATCATTATGTGGATAAAGTTATTTTTGAAGTGACTCCTTCCAAAGGTAGTACTGAGTACATTTCCAATTCTGCAGGGGGATGGCAATCCTTAAACTCACATCATTAGAAGGCAGGAAGAAATTCATAATTCGGACTATCTTATGGATGTGCCTTTGACGTGTTAAGCTCATTTTGTCCATAAAAAATGGTGTTAAGTTTATAATGCAGATTATTAACAGTGGGAGACATGCCTGCAGAGTTATTGATAGGTCTTTGAAATTATTGAAAAACAAAAACTTCTGCATAGATTAAAAATTAGTTGTTACCCAAGTTTAATGATAAAGTTAAAACAGTAGAATTGTAGCCCTGTGTGGTCTGAATTTACTGAAATTTTTTAATAATAAGTTGAAAATATTTTTGAGTTTTGTGTTGGATATTTTGACACACAGGGTCCAAGAGCTCTTTGGAAAGGAATGGGCAGCACTTTCATTGTTCAGGGCATAACCCTGGGAACAGAAGGCATCATCAGTGAATTTACACCTTTGCCAAGGTATTGCATGCTTTTTTACAACTTCTAACAAATTAGTAAGTTGTTGACTTATTTTCAAAGTGTTAGTAAGGCTGTTTGAAAAATACTACTTCATGAGAACAACCAGACAATAAATAGGTGTTTCCAAACACAGTGTGATTGTCTTGGAAAAGGCGACCTTATAATCCATAAATAGTGAGGGATTCTTTCTGGGAACTTTATTTGTTTGTGTCTGCTTACTTGTCTGGCTTAGAAATGCTGTGGCAAATTGGTCTTTGGTATTCAACTCTGTAATAAAAAAAATCATAATTTTCTTCTTTTTTTTTTAGGTTTTTATTGTGTGGTAATAACATTACCATACCTAAGGGGAAAATTCCTGGTCTTATTAATATAAATACAGAAGACTTGCACAGCTAATGAGTTAGCACTGACATTTTGCTGAATATTTGCACTGGCCTTGGTAGGAGGGAGAATAGAATGGCCTGCATTAGTAAATGAGAAGACATGGTAAATGGGTGTCCATGTAACAGCAGCTTTGTCTTTTGCCTTCCTTGACCAACAGCCATATGTACCTTGTTTAGTTTTCTCATAACAAAGAGATTACCGCTAAAAATTACTGACTTCATTTAAAGAGGTATTCATCATTCTGCATCACAGTGTCAACCCTCTGCTGCAGAAATTTAGTAATTTTTACTAAAAATATTCAGGGACATGGAAACTACCCTGGGTTTAAAAAGAAGAAATATGGTTAGGATGAATCAAATACTGTTATGATGCATGTATCCAGACTTATAAAAGTAGGCATTTGCAAGTTCAAAAGCATTAGCAAAAGTATTTCATATTTAAATTGTATAGTGTGTATTTAAGGGTTTTGGTCAGCTCTGTTTCATATGTAATTGAAATTTCCAAGCATGTGCTTTCCTCCAAGTGTGTTTTAGATACAGCTCTAGGGTATGCTTAAGTTCATGAGATGTGATAGAGTGTTTATATCTTCATAGTTCTGAATTCTCAAAAATGTAAGCAATGTTTTTCTTCTTGTGGGTCAGTTCAGCAGTTTGGAAAGTAAGCTGGTGCTGCTGCCAAAAGAATCAGACCTTTCTGCTGGAACCAGCTCATTCTTTCCTCTGTGCTACTTCCATCTTTATGGAAACACAATGTGTGAACAGTCAGGAAATTACCTGGACTGTGAAAGTGATCTTGCTTTCTCAGTGGTTTTCTCATACATGCACCACCCCACAATTTTCTCCAGAATGCTCTCTCTTCCTTTTTAATGGTGGCTTGCATCTTTGGGTGGTTACAGGGAGGAGAAGGTTATTGCTTGTAGCAGCAGTGCCAGCAAGTCTAATTTAAAAGGTTACTTAACTGCGTTATCAGGGTCCAAAGAGCACAGAGACGTGAAATGTCAGTTCTAATTCTATGTTATAGTTACATGAAAGAGTACCCCTGTTTTAGGAGAGGAGCCCAGAAATGGGTGTGAGCGTTTTGTACTAGGCAAACTTCTTACATAATTGTTCTTGCACAGTTATGCCTTGTGGATTGACAGATTAGGCTTTCACACATTAGTTTGGCTGTTTTATTTTCCAAATCATTTAACTGTTATGGTAAGTGGATGTGATCCAAGTGTCTGAAATATATAATGGTAAAAATGATCTTCTGTTCCTGTTTAGTGATTGACCTATGGATTTAAAATGTGAAAGCTAGTAACAACACACAATTCTTCAGAAAGAGTAAAATCTTGCCTTTCTTGGATTAGGGTTAACTACAAGCAGTGTCTGATTGTGATTCCTAGACAACAAAGCTAAAAACATTATAGCTTGTTATTAAAAATGCAAGGTCTAGTGTGCCCAGCATTACAGACAAGTATCTATACCTCATAGCTAGATATTGGCCATATGCATTGTCAGTACATGTGGTATTGGAACGGTATCTGGAGCTAGGTGGATTTATATTTTCTGTCAAGTGGACTGTAAACATTTGCTGTTTGTATTTTGAAGTCCGTAACTAGAAATACTATTTCAAGGAAATATTATTGATGTCACCTTTGTGTTAAATATATGGGTTTTCTTCTTTTTTATCAGAATATGCTAAGGATAAGGACTGGTCATCGGACAAAAAACTTCAATTATGTCTATATGGAATTACTGCGCAACTTCTAGCCTGACCTCTTGTACTTGATTTGTTCTTATCTAACTGTACCTAAATATAATTTATATTTTCTTGAAAGAAATAACAACAGGGTAAACATAACCTAAAGAGCAGAGGAGCACAACCAAACCAAGATGAAATAAAAATGATTTCTTGATAAAGGAAGAGTAGGAAGATTTTAAAATACTCCGTTTTTCCCTGAAGGTTGCTTTAAGCGCTTGTACATAAGGTTGCAACATAAAGGCAGAACTTAATAAAGTCAGTTGCTGTGAGAGCAGCAAACATCTTATGAATCAATAACTGAATACTTTTTTTGATAGGATATCTGACAAGCCCGAAAAATTACTTGAAGTTAATTTAAGCATGATTTATTAAATGTTTCACTGTGTCTTTCCAATATGAGAAGTAGTTCACCATGTATCATAGAACACCAATATGAAAACTGACAACAGGTTGTTGACACTCATGGAAGAATTGCTTGAGAATTACGTGTGGATGACTATTCATACTGTGGTAAATACTTCTCTTTTTAGAGAGCTTTCACATAAATGGAATCTCAAGCAGATAGGTGGACACCTTTTACTCAAAGGGTAAGTATAGCATGTGTCTTATGTCTTACTATCTAAATATAATAAAACTACCAAATGGGCATACGTTTAGTCTGCTGCTGCAAGATGCCAACAGTCATTTCTTGACAGGATGCTAACAGTACTTTTCAAATGCTGATTTTTTGAACAATCTTGATTACATACACCACTTTCACAGGTTTTCTTGTACTAGATCCCTGTGTCTATGGCACTCCACTAAATTAAAAGATTAGACTATTTTAGACCTTAATCAGTCTGGTTACATGGAAATAGAATTTAACTAAACTTTTGACTGGAGTTTACCTCAACTAGTTGATCTACATTTTAGTAATTGAGTTATACTTGGTTAGTTTTCTCTCAGGGATAATTTGGTAGATAGCTTTATGAACTTAGAGGTGCCTGTTTGGCTGAAATTCTAATATTGTCGTTATGTTAATTCTTACATTGTTAATTTCTACAGGTTAACACATGTGATAGCAATGCCTTTTTATTCTGCGAGCCTGATTGAAACTGTACAGGTAATTTAAATATGTTTGGAACATTTTAAAAGATACTGTTAGACTTTATAGATTAGATTATGTGGAGAGATGAATCTTTGAATTCTGGTTTGTGTTGCAGTAGTTGCATTTGTTTTGCTTGAGGCTGTGTGACTTAGCTGAAATGGATGTTCCCTATGTAGGGTGTATCAGTATATCTTAATTCTAAATCTAGAATTGGAAAGGACATTTAATGTAGATAGTTGGAATATATTGTATATGAAAGAGTGACATGCTATATTTATGTGTTCCAGCAGATAAAACAGAAGTTTTTCTCAATCTCAAGTTTTTTAACCTTTGCTTTCCTAGGCATGTTGTTACAGTGACATCTGTCCCCTACAACAACTGTAAAAGTTTTTCCAGTAGTTCGCTGGGGATTTTTAAATAAATACTCAACTCTACCCTCTCAGGACTGTTTTCATTCAATCAGGTTTTTAGTTTTAATCTTCATCTAGTTCTTCCTTAGCCACAAAAATTAAAATCTGGACCTGTCACTTAGAGTATGTCGTAGCTGGTTCTGTAACTGTGAAGAGTGGGCCATAGTGCTGTGTTGCAGATTGCCTGTCAGTGAGATGTTGCATCTCTTTCTGGAGAAAGGCAAGGGTTAGCTGTGCAGAAATGTCCAGGATAATTCTCCCAGCCCTGTCTGTATAATGACTTGCTCTTAGATGACGTGACAGAGTCTCTGTGCAGCTAATGGAACTCTCTCTGTTGATTGAGCTCCCATATGGAGCATGCAGCAGAGTCACTCTTGTGTCACTGAGTCATCAAAATAATAATTTTCATTTATGGCATGGGCAAGTTGTATGTACTGTCAAGGCTATTTTGCTGGTGTATGTGTCCAAAATGGTGTTTTTTCTGGAGAGAAGGCTGACTTCTGCAGTTTTTCAGTTTCAGCATGCCTTTAGAGGCATGGACAGGGGCAGGATTCTGCTGTGGGCAGACAGTCCAAGCTGAAATTAGCCGAAAGGTACTAGGAGAGCTGTTCTGTCTGAACTGGCTGCATTATGGATTAACAGGGCAGGTGGGATTAAGCGTCTGTGCAGGGAGAGTTATAGACAGACTCTCAACCACAAACTCACTTCCTCTGAAGATACTCTGTATTTTAGAAACCATCTTTCCTCCTGGGATCTCTGGTTTGGGGAATATTTGGGAGACTTAGCTGGTGTCATAATGGGAACCTGGCTGGAACTCAAATTCTTAATTGCTGGGGAATGACTCTACCCTGACCATGCCATAATTTTGGAACTAGAAACAGTGGTGGAACACTGTTAATATTTCTGGAGCTTATAGCCAGCCACAGAATGGAATGCTATATATTGCTGCTTGTATTTTTGCCTGAAAGGATTTTGCATTACCTGTGGTGTTTGGCATGGGTTAATTTTTAAGCAATAAAAGAGAACATGATTTAGAGCCTGTCTTCTGTTTGCAAAGTAAGTATAAAGTTTCTTTGCTAGAAAGCAACTTAATAGGAAAACAATAAAAAACCAAAATAGCATCTCTCTTGGCCTTTTCGGTAGGTGATCTCTGTAATGGATTGGTTATGAAAATTCCACTGAGATCTGAGGATTTTAAGATTGGTAGCTTCAGCTGTGTGCAAATATTTTACTCAACAAGCGTGTGTATGTGTATATATTATGTATATATTATATATTATGTACAAAATGTGTTCTTGAGTTCCTGGAAACATCATCATAAACTTATTAGAAACACAGCAGAGGTAATGATAGCATTTGTGAAGATTTTTATATTGTATTTATCGGTGCAGGGGAGCAGCTTGGCTTGCCAGGTTTGAATTACATTCGTATGCTGCAAGAATGCAATGACCAATGGCAAGCCAGAAAAGTTTGGGATTGTTGGATTTCCTACTGGCAGTTTTATGTTGACTTTAACTGTCTTAATTCTGGTAAACCATGGTGTTCAACAGTGTCTGTTTGACACTTATCCAAGTGTACATTTCGCCAAAATAGCTGTAAAGAGTGGAAATTTGTAGCTATCACATTTTGTCATTAGCTGTTCTTTGTCATTAGCATCTCAAACCTCATGGTGGCGTGTTAGGCCAAAGCAGGAATGGTTTAAACTGCAGTGACTGTAGTGATGTGGGACAGAAAAGGAGTTGTGCTGCTTAACTTGTACTTAAAGTCTGCAACAACATTATGTTCTCAGGCATTTAAACTAGTTTCTCACCCACACAGAAAAGACCATCAAGGCTCTGCAGGCTGTTTAATATTTCCTCAAATACTGAGGAATATTCTGGTGGTTTATTCTGGCTTGAGGTCAGGACATAGACCACATGGACTCAGAGACTTGGACATTTAGGAGAACACCAAAATCTTGAATTTTGGATGTAAACAACAGGATAAAACACTATTAGTAGGGGAAATAATGTTTTTAACTTAATGCTACCCTCACAGGTGGATTGTAGCAGATTAAATAATTACTACAGAATTTTTATTTTTAGCACATGACTACAGTGATTCTCTCTTCACTAAGAGACATCATGGGTAAAGAATACTACTTTAAATGCATATAATGCCATGAAAACATTCAAAACTGAAACTATTCAATTCATATAGAAAATGAGCTTTCAACACTAGTTATAGAAATCTTTACTATGTAGATTCAAGTTCAAAGATTATAGTCACAGTCTTTAAAGTAAAGGAATTTTGAATTAAATAAATCCTTCCTGGCATTTTGCTCCAGATGTAGACATTGCAAGTTCATGACTGCTTTGCATTCTGATACTTTCAGCAATAGGCTGAAGGTTGCATATCTTTGTTAGAAACACAGATAACCACAATATAAATTTTAAAACCCTCACTTCTTCAAGATGGGTTCATTCTTTAAAAAGAAGCTTAACTGAATGCTGTGAAGAGTGTTATAACAAGCGGCTTTTATTTGTACAGCTGTGTAGACATAATAGCATGCAAGTGTTTAATGCTTTTTAAAAGTTAAGCAGTGATAGTGTCAGAGTGGATGTTGGGATGTTTTTGAACTGCTCAGCACGAGTTGTAACTCCTTGTTTGTTCTTGTAGAGTGAAATCATTCGAGACAACCCTGGCATCCTGGACTGCGTGAAAGAAGGAATTGGGAGAGTTGTAGGCTTGGGAGTACCCCATAGCAAACGTCTCCTTCCTCTGATGGTCCTCACTTTTCCCACTGCTCTGCACGGAGTTCTTCACTACGTCATCAGTTCCATCGTCCAGAAGCTTGTCTTGTTTGTTTTGAAAAGGGATAATTCCCACAACCTGCCAACTGAGAGCTCCACTTCTGTGCAGAGCATGCTGGATGCGTATTTTCCAGAACTTATTGCTAGCTTTGCTGCTAGCCTTTGTGCTGATGTCATGCTTTACCCACTGGAAACAGTTTTGCACCGCCTTCACATTCAAGGGACACGCACAATAATTGACAATACAGACCTTGGCTATGAAGTGCTTCCAATCAATACTCAGTATGAGGGAATGAAAGACTGCATAAATACTATAAAACGGGAAGAAGGAGTGCAAGGTTTTTATAAAGGATTTGGAGCTGTTATAGTACAGTATACCTTGCATGTGGCAGTTTTACAGCTTACCAAAATTATTTACTCAACACTGCTTCAAAATGTTTCTTAATCTGTCCAGGTCTGGATCCAGCACATTGGACATGATTGACTTGCTAGCCTAGTTATTGTTTAAATGGCTTAGAAAGTGAACTTTGGGGAATCCACTCTATGGATTCTCCTTACACTGTAGAACAACTTGTTTTAAAAATGGGGATATAGTTTCCGAAGTGTAATTAAAAAAGTCTGTTTAAAAATTACAGACACAAATTGAATATGTCATATGCAGTCATGCAAAGGGGATCAGATTTCAAATGTGATTGCATTGAGGATTTACTTTTCCTCTTACCAGTTCACTGACATAAGGAATGGATATGAATTGTTAGTATCTGCTTTGTAAGCATCACATCTGATATTTAATATGGACTGTTAAGCAGTTGAAAGGAATTTATTTTCTTAAGTTATAAGAACTTGCAATTAGGGGACTGATGGTCTTTTAAAAATGTTTCCAACTTCACTGTTAATGGAGCTGTGAGTAAAATATAAACTGTAAAAGTGACTTAAGTAGACTTAAATGTTATCATTTACAGGTTTGTAGAAGACTTATTTTGCTGCAGTGTGGCAGAAGATGACAAATAGGAATCTCTTGCTTTGTATAAAAACAACAAAAAATGGGTGTGGGGCAAAGCTGCACAGAATACAAATTTGGCTGTCTTGCAGTTTGTTTGCAAGGCTTACAATAACTAAGTGTGTGAATAAAGCAAAATAGAAACTGATGTGTGCATGTGTAAGTGCCATTTTTAGCTGACTTTCCACTGACAACTTCAGGGTTTAGTTTAACTCTAATGCTCCATATGAGAGTGTAATAATCATACAAATCTGTGTAGTAGTAGTTGTAGTGGTGTTCAAAGTGTACAGAAAGCCTAAGAAAACAATTGGCTGTTCCTAGAGTTTTTATTTTGTTAGATTGGAGGGGTGTGTCTCCTTAACTATTTAGCGCTGATGTCTGTAATTTAAAATCTCTGCTAGTTTAAATATTCCGTGCAGCAGAGCTAAGTCTGTTCTTGTGCAAGGGATCTATTGAAATAAATAATTTTTGCCCTCTCCCTCTTCAGACTCAGCCTGAAATGATTTTTAATCATTCTGAACATCCTAATCCTTGGTTTCATCGGTAACAATGGGGGTTGGGAGATGTTTTTTGCAAATAGAACAAGCATGTGGAAAGTCACTTTTAAATTATGAGAGGCTGCTGCTTTTTTCACATTCATATGGCAAGTCTGTTTTTGTGAATGCTGTAAACTGATCTGCATTTTAATCATTAATCATTGTGTAGTTACCACTTATGGAAAGTAGTCACGGTGAAATAATGCAAAGATGTTGCTCTTTGTAAGTTCTGACTTCATATCAGGTCTACTTTAATATTAATCTATAACTTTCATGTATTTTAAATGCCTAAGTGTTAAAATGGAAAGTATGGTGAACTTGGAAACTGGATTCTTTTGAAATACTGTTGATTGCAATTCTGGTGTATAGTGTATTAAATAAAATGAGAATTCACTGTAAGTATTATAAAATAATTCACCAAAGAGGCATGTAAAGGAATCCTGTTTTGTGTGTTGTTTTGCTGTATAGATTCCAGGGTGGCATTCTCAAGTTCCTCAACTTCATAAGTGCAAGAACATGATGAATTAAACTACATGCAAGAGCTTAGGTGAAATACTCAGTTCCTGGGTTGGTTTCTTGTAAAATTTCTGAGTATTAAGATGGCCGTGCCAGAAAGTCATCCAGACTGGAAAAGACCTCAGCATGTCGTGCAGTTCAAATTCCTGCTCTAAGCAAGGACAGCATTGTCTTATACATGCCTTTGTCCAGTCAAGTTTCTAATACATGAAACTGGCCTTTTCAAATGTGTTAAATTCAGCTGTAGCCAACAATTTTATCACAATTGCCTTGAAGCAATAACTAAGTGCATCTTGCAGTCCAGCACTTCCAGTTGTATCTGTAAAATTGGCCAGCCCTGTTTTTCTAGGATTAAAATTCTAGGCCTTTTTCCCTTGTGAAATGGAGGACTTGCCTTGATATATCCTTCAAGAGGGAAGATGAGTTCTCAAGAGTGACGCTAGAGACTGCTATAATATTTTATTGCATCAAAGACTTGCTTTCAATGCTGACAGTTTTGCAGTTGTAGTCTAGGTTCTCAGATCTACAAGCAGGGTGAGAAAGAATGCTCTCAGTGTAGAGCAGTTGTTCTGTGCTGGAAAAAACCTTTTGGTTATGGCTATACTTTTTTGGTCCTCTCTCCAGAATGAGTATGTTTAGATTTTTCATGTATACTTTTTTTATCTTTCAAAACACTTAATACATTTTGTCCAGAGTTGCTAAGGTTTTTCCCATGCAAAAATGTAAATGAGTATGGGCTGAAAAAAGTAATTTTAACCTTTTAAATCCTAAGTGTTTCTGGTTTTCATTTGGATTTTAAATCTGAAGTACTCAATTTTTAGCTCACACAAATGACCAATAGGTGGTTTTAGCAATAGATACCACTGAAAACTACAAAATACTGAATTGTCTGTAGAAAGCTTGTGGTGAAATATGAAGAATTCTTATGCATAAGAATAAGAATTCTTATCAAGAATTCTTGCTCTAATTCTTGTGCCTGATGTAAACAATCTTTTGTACCTTGTTTTTCCTACTACTATTTTGTAATACCTTAAGAGAGCTGATTTCAAGGAGGTCAGTGTTCCTGAAGAAAGCCAGATTCTGATGTTTTCCCCTCGCCAAAGCATTACGTGGCTTCTTATCCATGTCTCTTACAAGGAAAGCCTTCGTGTCCCCTAACTGACAAAGTCCATGCAGAAAACTTTGAGGCCTCCTGCCTGGAAGCAGGCAAATATCTGCCTGTGTTCTTTCATGGACAGTGCACAGATGACACTTGGCTTTTAGTTGTGTTACAATGGAGCTTTTAGATCCTGTGTTGGTGCCAATACTAAATTCTCCAGGATTGTTCCAGCTGTGTTCATTCCTTTTAGCAGATCTCCTCTGAGGCACACATGATTTGATCTGCCTCTGGGCACTGCAATAATGTGAAGTGTCAAGTTTTATAGATCTATACAGAATTTGTAAGACTCAAAATTACGTGTTTTTCTGAGCTCCTCTGACTTTTGCAGCAAGTTCAAAGCAAGTATATGGAAGGTATTCATCTCACATGGTCATTCAGCTGGATATACACCTGCAGCTACAAACACAGAGTACAATCATAGAATATCCTGAATTGAAAGACCCACAAGGATCATCGAAGTTCAGTTCATGGCACCCCAAGTATCCCAGTAAGTACCTGAGAGCATTGTCCAAACCTTCTTGAAACTAGGTGCTGAGACCATTTCCCTGGGGAGCCTGTTCCAGTGCCCAAACACCTTGGAGGCAAGAACCTTTTCATAATACTCAACCTGAAACTCCCCAGCACAACTTCAGGCCATTCCCTTGTTTTCTGTCACTGGTAACCAGACAAGGTTAAATGTCTGCCCCCTTCCTCCCATCACAAAGAAGTTGAAGACTACAATGGGGTCTCTCCTCAGTCTTTTCTTCAGGCTGACAGACCAAGTGACCTCAGATACTCCTCATAAAGCTCTTCCTTCAGATCCTTCATCACCTTTATGGCCTTCCTTTGGACACTCTTTCATATCTTTATATCTGATATTGTGGCACCTAAAACTGCCCTCAGGACTCAAGGTGAGGCCACCCCAGCCCAGAGCAGAGTGGGACAGTGCCCTTCCTTGCCCAGCTGGTGATGCTGGGCCTGATGCCCCCAAGACAGGGATGTCCCTCCTGGCTGCCAGGGCACTGTTGCCTCATCTTCAGCTTGCCACAGACCAGGATCTCCAGGTCCCTTTCCATGTTGCTGCTCTCCAGCCTCTCATTCCCCAATCTTTCCATCCATCCAGTGTTGCCCCATCCCAGGTGCAGAGTCCAGCATTTTTCCTTGTTGAACTGCACACAGTTGGTGATTGCCCAGCCCTCTGATTCATCGAGGTCTCTGCAAGGCCTCCCTACCTTTGAGGGAGTCAACAGCTCTTCCCTGTCTTGTCTCATCTGCAGATTTGCTGATTCTCCCTTCCAGTCCTGTCTGCAGGTTGTTTATGAGGATGCTGAAGAGCACAGGGCCAAGGATGAAGCCCTGCAGAGCCCTGCAAGTGACAAGTGACCAGTTTGATGTCACCCCAGTCACTGTATGTAACCCTTTGTGCCTGACTGGTGAGCCAGTTGCTCACTCATCGCATGATGTGTTTTTTCCAGCTGTGGGCTGGACATTTTGTCCAGAAGGATCTTGTGAGTGACAGTATGAAAAGCTTCACTGAAGTCCAAAAAATTACATCAACTGGTTTTCAGATGCTGCTGTGAGGGAGAAAATTCATGTAGCCAAAACTTGGCCAGACGTTGGCCAGAACCGTGTGTGACAATGAAAAGAGTTTCCTTAAATCATTAATGGTAAAAGGCAGTGCTGAGGTAACATTGCCCATCACAGGCCAAGGGTGGTCACCTCCTGAACAGGGACAGAGACAAGGCAGAGGTGTTTAGTGCTGTCCCTGCCTCTGTCTCCAACAGTGCTGATGGGCTGAGGGGGTCCGAGTGCCCTGAGCTGGAAGACCACGACTGTGAGAGTGACAAACTCCCAGCTGGCCCTGAGCCTGTGCGGGTTCCATTGCTCCAGCTGGATCCCTGCAAATCCATGGGGCCTGATGGGATTCGTCTGAGAATACTCAAAGAGCTGCTGATGTCATCATGAGCCTCTCTCAATGATTTTTGAACATTCCTGGGAATTTGTAGAAGTCTGAGTTGATTGGAAACTGGTGAACATTGTCCCAGTTTTCAAGAAGGGCAAGAAGCATGACCCTGGAAACTGCAGGCCTGTCAGTCATACATTCAGCACCTAGTGAAAATATAGGGAAGGGAAGTTTATTTTGGGAGTTACTGAAAACCACCTGAAAAACCTAATCAATGTACATGATGTAAATGAGGCCTGTCCCTCCATTAATGCACCTTCTTGCTGAGCTCTAAGATTTTTATCAGTAATTCAGGGCTAGCAGTGGTCACTGTTAAACTATTTACCTCTTCAGTGATGACCAAGGAGAAGGGGTCACACACTAAATTTTTTGTCTAAATGACTGTTGCTGTGAGATTTGAGAGCATTATATAATGGGAGCAATTCCCTCACTGGAATGGCAAAAGAGGTGGTAGGAAAATGTGAATAAACTGTCTGTTTGATTTTGCTTCTGAATATGTGATATCTATCTCCAGCAAGGGCAGAAGAAGGGAATATGTTAATTTGATCAAAGCTGCTAGCATGTGTTCTTCAAAAGCAAATCTGAATTTAAGGACTTGAAAAAACTTTTATCTTCAGATATTTTTGATAGAATAAAGATAATTTGTTCTTTAGCTTCTGCTCTCCAGCCTCCCCACAGACAGCCTGGCAAATTGGGAACACAGTTTCATGGCAGAAAAGGAGCAATATTAAAAATGGAATTTAGAGACTGTCCATAAATGCAGAGAAACAAAATTCTGTGATTAATGTTCTCAGTTGCAAAAGCTTAATAAAGTGTAGAAATGTCCAGATGTATATATATAGCATTTATGTCCAAATGTATTTATATTTGTATTTATATGTGTATTTATGTCATATTTATGTCAGGTTTCATTTGGAAGTCTATTTCAGCCTTTATGTTTCAAATGGTGTTTTTGAAGATAAGTTAAAATCACAAAATGTGTTAACCCATGATATACCTTTTTTTCCTCCTGATACTTGGAAACTGACTTGACTAAAAAGCCAGCTGTTTTTTTCAGCTTTTTCAACAGGAAAAAAAAGGTCTTCTACATCTTCCATTCAAATCGAGGCACTCTTTCAATGAATGCAAATACCATAATACAGTGGTCTAATATGTCAGCTACAGATTTTTTTGTTTGTTATTATTCAAACTGCTAATGAGTTGGCTGCAGTACATATTGCCTGTAACAGCTTGATTTGGGTGAAATACTGCATCACTCTTCCCTTGTTTTCAAAACATAGGAGCAGAACATGACTCTTACCTACCAAAGTAATAAAACTGAAAGAGATATTTTAGCTTTTACCTGAAATTCTGAGTCTTGCTCTTATTTCACAGTCTTATGCTTAGCACTAAGGCAAGTCCACAGCAAAGGACCTTTTGCCTGGAACTTGACTGTTCTGCCAAGGTGCTTCGTGTCTTTCCCAAAATGAATTGTTACAAGCAACAGACTTGTAAACTGGTGTTCCTGATTCTTGTTTTCAGGATGTCTGCAGAAAAGAAAAACAGCAGGTTTGCTTTTCCTGCAGCAGTGAATGAAACTCACTGAAGTTTCTGATATCTGAAATAAGATCCTGAATTTATGTAATACCTTTGAGTAAAGGTATGTAATACCTTTACATACATTTTTATGTATGTAATGCATTTGAGCATTATTTGTAGGAGGAAAGACCAATATACACAGATGCCTTGACTCTCAGCTCCTAGCTCTTACCAGCTCAGCTCCGTGCCACTCAAAGTGACGTGACACCTTTGATGTCCACACAGCCCCCTGACAAAGTTTATGGTCTCTGTGGGTAGAGGTATCAGTCTAAACCTGTTGCAAAATGCAAGCAGGGGCAGGATTGTTAGACACTCTTCCCATGGATTAGCTTTGTGTATGCAAAATGATACATGAAAAAAACCCAAACAAAGGCATGGAAAAGGGGATTCTTGAAACCAAGTATGTGCTTACCTCTGAGAGCACCCTGACAAGGAGATACGTGTCACTTCAACAGCTACTCGAGAACAGTGAGGGGAAGGAGACTTAACATGTGGCTACTTGTGTTTCAGGAGCTTAAAAATGCCTACAATGTTTTCTTTGAAAGATGGAGATTTTTTTTATTTCCAATGCAATAAAAAAAAACAAAACAAACAAACAAAAAAAAAAACTGGCAAAAAGTTTGCTGTGAAGCAGGTAACTGTTGCATAACAATTTTGACATTCTTTGAAGTTAACTACATAATATTAACTTTGGCTAATACTTTTTTCTTTTAATAAAAAGCAGCTACTTTATAAAGCCTACTTTTATCAAGGGAATTAATGTGTCGTGTTCTCTTAAGCAGTTTATTTGTATTAATTTGACAAGATAATGGGTCTAGAAACTCAGTTGTGTGTTTTTTCCTCTAATACATCTGTGTCTGATAAGCACTCTTTAATAATGGAGTTTCCTCAATGTGACAGCAGTTGATCTGATCATAAAAACTGCCTTTGAGAAATGGTTACAATTACTTTACAAAAGGGAAAATATTTGTGTATTTAAATACAGTTTCAACATGCAAGGAAAGGCCAGGAGAACTGGGATTGTTCAGCCTGGAACAGAGGCTGTGGGGTGACCTGACTATGGCCTTCCAGTACCTGAAGGAAGCTCACAAGAAAGATAAAGGGCATGTAGTGACAGGACTAGGAGAAATGGCTTCAGACTGAAGGGGAGTAGGCTTAGATAAGAGATGAGGAAAAAATTCATTACTGTGAGGGTGGTGAGGCCCTGGCACAGGTTTCCCAGAGAAGCTGTGGATGCACCATCCCTGGAAGTGTTCAAGGCCAGGTTGGATGGGGTTTGGAGCAGCAACCTGGGATAGTGGAAGGTGTCCTCACCAACAGTAGATGATCTTTAAGGTTCCTTCCAACCCAAACCATTCTGTGATTCCACAGAATTTTTCCCAATAGGAATAAAAACCAAGACATTTTAGGTTGTAAAGGAAACATGCTGCTGACCTGCAGCAATTTAAAAATTTTTGAATTTCCGAACAAAGATCAATGTATGCTTGCCCTATTAATTAGTAGAAGTTTAGAGTGTGCAATACAAGAAGTTGGAATCGTACTTAAGGACTGACTGGGAAGCTCTGTAACTGAAACTGCTTGGCACACTAAAGCTCCTGCTTGCACAGTAGGACAGCCATCAGCACATACCAACACATATCAGCGTGTGCATCAGATAAGCAGTCTTCTCATCGCTGGAAAGAAAAGGGAATTCAAAGCATGATGGTTGGGTGTACACCTCCTTCTGTCTTTGTAGCTGCAAGATTTTAGTCATCTGTCAGGTATTTTGTTCCCCTCTATCAAAAAAAATGTCAATGGATACTCCTCACATCTTCAAACTTCGCCAATTGTGCAGTTACCAGATCAGGATAATTCTAGATGTAATAATCATCACAAAAATGACACTGGGAGTGGTGGCTGGATTTCCTGAAGCTCCTGCAGAGCTGAGGGATGTGAAGGATGAGGTGGGTGTGCTGGCAGTGATCTCAAAGGGAAGCAGAGCTGCCAAAGAAATGAGAATATACCTCTTCTGGAGTTTGTACAAACACTACTTTTTCTCCTTTGTGCCTCCTGCACACTGTCCATAGCATTTTGGGTCTGTGTTCTCCGTATGACATGGAGTGCAAATGACAGAGTCATAAATGATTGATATCTGTTCTTTTGCACAGGGGTCATCTGCTTCCTTTCTCTGAGCAAGTGTCCAGGATGGCTTGTTGATCATTGCCCATGGCTTTGTGTGCACCATGGATTGGTATAAAGGATTGGTCAATAGCTTCAATGTTTAGCGGGGAAAATTGAGTCTTGCATTTTGATCCTTAAAGTTAAAATCCCGTGAAAACATCTGTGTAGAAAACATCTGTATAGTAAGATTAATTAAACTAATGACTTCTGTTAGAGGGAGTATTTGTACTTGACAGCAGACATTTTCCATATACTTGGTTTCTCCTCTCTTTTCTACGTTTCCTCTTCCTGCCTGGCTTAATACATCATTTCAGCGCCTCTTTATGTACTAGCTGTCTACCCTTGCTTCACCTTTTTCTAATTTTCCCCTCTGTCTCTTTGGTTTTCATAGGTGCCTTTTCTGTCTTTGTTCTGTATGTCTCCCCAGGGAAATATCCAGCCCCTATTTTCATGTTCCCTTAAATGAAGGTCACTTTGGGTACTCATCACTGTGCATGATGCTGCCCACAGCTGCTTGTAGAGTACTTGCCAGAAATTGTCACCTGGACATACAAATTGAGCATCCTCTGCCCTGATGAATTCACAGGGTGATGAACCTTCCCTTAACACTTCAGATGGTTGGGATTAAAAGTCAGGTAGCTGAGTTGGTCTTAAATAATGTTCTGTTGGCAGCTACAGCTGTATTTTAACACACACACACACACACACACACACACACACACATATACATATATATATATATATATATATATTTACATATATTTACATATAAACATATGTATATATAAATACACTGTACATACATATATGCAAATGGCTGCATTACAGCTGTAACAGGAAGTATGCAGCTATGCAGGAACTGGGTAAGGATAATTTTGCAGATATTAAAGAGAAGTTTTTTTCATACTCTTTGTAATTATTGGGGCAATTTTCTAAAAGGTGCCTAACTTACTGCATTTACAATCTTTGTCTGCAATTATTTTACTTAAATAGCTGTAGCAAAAAGACGGGAAATAACATTCCCAGTACTGATGTGTAACCATCACATGAACAAATTCTCTCATGGAATTATAAAAATCTGGCTGGTGTGCAGAAATATTTGCTGAGCCCTCAGTAAGGGAAATAAAAGTTCTCATTGGCCAGAAGCTGTTGAATTTACATTTTACTCCTCAGAGCAACAAAACAATGTGCAGTTACTTTCTGTGTGACTGCACCTGTTAAAAAAAAGCATGTGGTTGAGAGGAGCTAGAACAATAACCATTTCTTTGGTCCCCAGTTACTTTTTGAGATCTGTGTGCCTTTCTTAGGGAGGCATCTTTGTTAATGACTCCATTCAGTACAGTCTCTTTTGTCTTAATGCTGCTTGTGGTGTGGTCACAGGTATCCTGTGCTCTTTAGTTTGCTGCCCTCAGTGTCTATTTCTTTTTCCACAGGAGTTCTGACTTAGCACCTGGCAGCTGACTACTGTTCAAGCACCAGAAGCAATATTTTACTGTTAATGAAGTACTTTGATTGTTCGATCCCAGCCAGCAACTAAGCCCTACACAGCTGTTCACTCACTCCCCTGTGGTCAGATGGGTAAGGGAATTGGAAAAGAAAAAAAATTACAAAACTCGTGGATTGAGATAAGAAGAGTTTAATAGGAAAAACAGAAGGCACACACATGGAGAGCAAAACAAGGAATTCATTCACTGCTTCCCATGGCTGGGCAGGTGTTCAGCCATCCCTAGGTGAGCAGGGCCCCATCACGGTAGTGATGACTCAGAAAGACAAACACCATCATTGCTCTCAAAGTCCTTCCATTCCTGCTTCTCCTCAGCTTCATATGCTGAGCATGATGTCAGACACTCTGGAATATCCCTCTGGTCAGGTGGGATCAGCTGTCCTGGCTGTCCCCTCCCAGCTCCTTGTGCACCCCCATCCTGCTCACTGCGGAGGTGAGGAGCAGAAAAGGGCTTGGCCCAGTGCAAGCCCTGCCCAGCAATAACAAAAACATCCCTGTGCTATCAGCACTTTCCAGCACAAATCCAGAACACAGCCCCATGCTCGTTTACCATGAATAAAATTAACTCTACCCCAGACAAAACCAGACGAAGCAATTTGTCCATGCTAAATCAATCCTGGGGAATTACCCAGAGCTATAATAATATCATCAAACTGGTTAATCAGGCCAAACAGAGCAACATCATAATGATGCTAAACTGGTAGTTTTGGGGCAACTCTGTTTCTGGTTAATTATAAAAGAACTGCGACTAATTAGATTTAAAAGTAATGTGGCTTAGTGATTGATTACATAAAAAATTATAAATGATGGAATCACGTAAACCAGAATGCATTTCACTGGGGGAAAAAGAAGTTGCATTTTTGCAACAACTATATAACAGGGTGATTTTGCCTTGTAGGGAAAAGAACGTTGTATTGTTCTGTCTTGTGACATGAATGTGAGGTTTTCTTTTTATCCAGTGCTTGCATGGTACTGTTTGCCCACTTCTCCAGACACATACATGTCTCCTTAAATCCCTTTGTCTTCCACTCCCTCATTTAATATGTTCACAGGGATCATATGGATTAAGAGTTTAGGAACAAGTGAGATAGTAGTTTGAAAGAAACACAGTTATAATTTCCTTCAAAAATCCACTGGGGTTGTTCAAAACTTCACTGACTTTTGACGATGTTTTTAAAAGATACTAATTCTTTGGCTTATGAAAAGAACAGTAGAATGTGTGCTCCTCATTTAGCTTTTCAACAACCTTGTCATCATGAGCCACTGCATTAGGAGGCACCAAGTACCAGGAGGCATTGCATGACCATGATGCCCAGATAACCTATGTATGCTTATCTCTATTTAAAATAGATAATTTTTCCATTTTAAACCAGTTTCTGGCCTATCAACACACCTTCAGGCATATATTCAGTGGGACTTTGCCTTTTCACTACTAACCATAGCAATAAACAAATACCAGGTTCTTAGATGCCAAGTCATAATTTCTGTAATGAGTGGGCAGGATGAAAGCTTCTTTTTATTTTCCATCATTATTGTACCCAGCACCTCAACCAAATCTGTGGGTAGCACACCAAATAGGTACACAGGTACACATGTAGGTAACAACCTGGAAGTATGTACACAAATTGATACTAAATCAGGGATGGGCAGTTAAATATTTATGACTACTGCCTGCTGGAGAATGAATGACAATTGCTGCAACAACTACAGCCCTGGGGAAAGACTATTTTGTTGCTCTGGAAACATGGTCAGAGTCAATAACTAGCTGGAGAGCAGAGCTGCCAGCACTCGGGTGGGAGGGAGGCACTAACACAAGAAACAGGAAAGAAATATTTGTGTAGGTCATTCTTCACCACAGTGAGGAGCAGCAGCTGATCAAAGATCTGCAATTCACAAAGTTTTTCCATAATGGGTGACTGTCTGATGCCAAGAGGACTACCCACCACTTGGTAGGTAATGTGTTAGCATTCTTAATTTACAATTTCAGTAGTGGACATAGTGGCTCTGAAATATTTTTTAATTTCTTTTTTTATGGTGGAAGAGCAGAGGCAGGTTATGGAATGTCTTGTATGAAATATGAATATGATTGTCTGGGCAAAAGTGATAAGTGCGGTTTCAGATGCAGAAGGAATGGCATTTGCTTTTATCTGAGAGCAGAGGCACAGTCACCCAGAGGTGACTTCATGTCCTGCTTCTAGTTTTGCAACTAGTTTCTTCTCTGACATCAAGACAAATTCTTTCATGATTTGCTCCACAAAGTGCCCAGATCAGGTTAAAGGTTCAAAGTCTAATCGTCCTCCTCTTCTTGTTATACTGTTCTATATGTCTGGACAAGCCAATGTGGAACAAGTCAAACTGGTGCCTCCTGCACTCTTCTGACCCCTTTCTCCTTTCAGTCCAGTACGTGCATTTCCTTGCCTGTCATTTACCAAATGCATCAGGAAGAGCATCAGATGAGGTCTGAATGCAGGTGCTGACTTTCCTGAAAAACAGCTGTAACAGCTGTGCTTAGCACAATTCTGTGCTTCTATCATCTTGGCACAGGAAAACAAAAGTGTGTCTGTCTTTTATACTGATACTGTACAGCCACGGTCTTTTCCCTCTCTGAGGGTATCAAGTCATCACTACAAAGGGAACTTGCTTTCTACTTTCCTGAATGGTAACATTAGAACCCATCAAATGGCAGTCTCTGAGAAACCTGTGCTGACCTGGAAGTTTCCTCCAGAGATTGTGATTAGGAGTAGGCTTTGTCATCTGAAGGGATTCAAGCAATATTCAAAAGCCAAGACCTTTAACTCTGTTCTTTACTGATTTTTTAACTTATTTTGTTCAGAATAGAAGTTGTCTTTACTATGTGTAGGTTCCTGAGTAACTCCTTATAGAGTTTTGAAAAAAGTGCAAACATCATCTTTGCTACTTTCTAATCTTCAGGTACCAAAGAATTTTTTAAGAGGTGATGTACTGAAGCCACTTAATTCAACTATTTCATTGTCTGTCTTTCTTTAACTGCTTGGAAATAAGTGTGGTGGTTGTTGCTATTAATTTTGTTTGCTTTTTCTGTAAGGTCTTTTGTTGCTGCCTAAGTTTGAGTTACCACTTCTGATATATACACCCACAGAGAGGAGGTTCTGAAAATGCTGGAAGCCCTTCCACTGTGAGCACATACACAGACAACTTTCCTGTCTTCTGAGAAGGCCACTTTTTCTGCTATCCTTTTCACACCCTCCTGATCTGTTGGTGCTCCGTGTTCTCTGACAGGCTTCCTGTTGGAGGGATATTGAGGTGATGACTGATTATTCTTTTCTTATGTACCTTTTGAGATATTTCTCTATCTCCCTAGACCTTTGTGCTATGTTTTTCACTTTTCTTCTATCTCTGATTGTGGTGTCATCTATTTTAATTTGTAATGAAACTAGAATTTTTCAAAAGGTGTTTTTTTAACAATTCCTTTTACCTTTACTGTGTCATTTGTTCGCATTGTCTACGTTTTCCTTTTCACTGAGTTCTTCTTGCTTTGTAGGATGTTTCTTTTTTACTTTCTTCCTGAGAAACAAAGTCACTGGTTGTGTTAAACATTGACGTCTTGATCAATGCTGTCACTGGCATATAAATTAGGAGTGGCTGCCTTACTCTGCTCTTGTTCCTGTCTCTAGTCCCCAAGAATGGTAATTAAACTGATGTCCTCATTACAGGTTAGTAATTTAGTGTCCTCCATATCATGTGTCTCAGAGTTCTGGTATTTTTGTGGAATGCAATTTACTCTGATCCTTCATCTTCTTACCTGTGCATCACTTAGATGGCCTTTACCTGGAAAACAGAGTTTTCATGGCAACAGCTATAAGAATACCAAAACAAATTCCCTTCCACATCTTCCCCTCTCTTCATTTCAAGAACTCAATTCCAACTATCATCCACTTCCAAAATAAAAGTTTCTTTATGTGTTCACAAATAGGTGTATTAATTGGAAAACCTCTAACAGTGGGAGATCAAGGTCTTAAATGAGCAGGAAATTTTCCATGGAGCAAGCAAAGGACCAGGTCTTTCTTTCATGAAGATCAAATGGATTAAAAGCCTGGAGACATGAAACACTGGGATTCCCTCCTTTAGGTCTCACTGTGCACTAGGGAGATGTAGATTAAAGAACAGTTGGCAGAGAGCAGCAACCAAATTCTACCCCAGTTAAATCTGCATTATGCCCAGCTAAATTTGGCTTTTCTGTGCTGTGTATGTTCAATGGCATATTCTTATTATTACTATGCCACTTACATGCCAGTTTATAATTTTTTTTTAGTACTGAGGCAACTTGTGAACAGAGAGGAAGTGATGACCAGAGCCATGACAAGGGGGAATGGCATGAAGCTGAGTGAAGGGGGAATGGCATGAAGGGGCGGTTTAGGTTGGATATTAGGTTGGACATTGGAAAAGGTTCTTCAGCCAGAGTGTGTTTGGGCACTGGAACAGGCTCCCCAGCACCAGCTTGACAGAGTTCCAGAAGTGTTTGGACAATGCTCTTACATCTCTGAATTTTACATAGGATTTTTGGCTCATACACTGACAGAGCATATTGCGTGCAAGAGCTGCTCAAAACACATAGAAATTACTTGCAAGCAGAGTTTTTGAAAGAGGACACACCAACTAACTACTAGAAATTCTACAAATTGGAATAATTTTTAATTATTAATAGTTTTAAGCTGGGCATTAAGAAAAATAGCCTTTGTAGTTTATAAAAAAGACTTTTACAATTAATTTTTTTATAACTTGGAAGAGCAAATATCTCTGTAGTGTGTTAAATTGTAGTAAAATTAGTCTACTATTCCAGAATAAGCAGATGAAAAAATTTATATGGTGAACACATAATAGTGTTTTGATCAATGTCAAGGCAACATGATATTATGAGTTTTTTACTTAGCAAGGTGTGTAAGACTTCTAAGGTAAAAATTTAAATGTAGATGTTACAGAAATCATCACTATGATATTTAATTTCTATGACAGTTGTCTTATTCCCCGTTACTCTCCTCCTTCACTGATCTAGAAGACTTACTGAGCTAACAACATATTGACTGATGCAGATGATATTAAATAAATTAGAAGCTGGAATCACTTAAGAATAACCATAAAAATGTAAAAAAAAAAGGGGGGGAAATGTAAAAGAAAAAGGCAGAAAGAAATTACAATTGGCCAAAACTATTTTGTAGTTTTATCAAAAGGCTGGGCAAATGTGTTAAATCATACCAGAAACATTTTTTGGATGGTAGAGGACTGTCAAAGAAAGTTGCATATGAATATTTTGTGCAGCAGAGTGGTCTCATGGCAACAATTTTCACTTCATTGAGCTTGTAACAAGGCAATTCACCCAAGAGCAACTATCTATCCCTTTTCAAGACAGGAACAGTGCCATGCCAGTTAGACTCTGAAGGTAATAATAGTAACTAAGAGAACATAAACCCAGCTGTGGCACCAGGGCAAATACTGGGAACCCATCAGTGTGTTAGCAAAAAGGAAACACCAGGAGGTTGAACTCATCTTGCACAACATTTCTTCATATTTAACAATGTCAGTGTGATGGTGAGACCTATGACTGTGCTGAAGGGGCCTGCTAAAAGGTTATGTGACAGACACCACCCAGAAATCTCAAAAATTAGACAAAAAAAAAATAGACCTTTATAATAGATGATGGCTCTTAAACCAGCCAGAAATCACATGATCCAGGATGCATAGATTGCAGCTGGACAAATCTCCTTCCCAGAGTCAGGGTAATTAATTAGCGCTCTGTGATACAGATGTGAATTTAATACTCTCTGAACTCTTCAAGTGCAAAAGCACTTTCGATATATTATGCCTTTGGACCTTAAATTAAGTTTCAGATTCGGTGTGTGTCTTTTTTTGTAAATTATTAAGAGCAACATCCAAATGCCTGTTAAACAGTGACCAGCTTGGGCCATCAATCACTTCTCTGGGAAGCCTGTTCCTTTCAACAAACAAAGTCTGAACATCCCCTGGCACGGCTGTGAGCCCTTCCCATGTGTCCTGTCCCTGGATCCCAGGGAACAGGGATCAGCATCTCCCTCCCTCTCCACTTCCCCTCCCCAGGAGGCTGCAGAGAGCAGTGAGGTCACTCCTCAGCCTCCTTTTCTCCAAAATGGACAAACCCCAACTCCTCAGCTGCCCCTCACTGGACAGCCCTTCCAGCCCTTCCACCAGCCCCACTGCCCTCCTCTGGGCGCAGCCCAGCGCCTTCACACCCTTCCTCAAGTGTGAGGCCCAGAAGTGCTCTCACAAAATACAGCAGCACAATCACCTCTGTTGACTGTCTGGCTGTGCTGTGTTTGACGCACCCAGGATGGGATTTGCCCTCCTTCTGAATCTGGAAACAGCTCATTCAGTTTCACACTGATGAAAATTGTCCAACTCTTCCTCCAGTCTAGATTCCTCTGCAAGGCACCTTGTCCCTCAAGACAGTGATCACCTCCTAGTTTGGTAGCATCAGAAATCTTGGTAATGGTGCATCCAACTCCAGCATACATTAATAAATCATTAATAAATGTATTAATAGATCATTAATAAATGTATTGTGAGGGTTCATATATCTGTTCTTCAGACAGCTTTTCACACATGCAGTATTAATCACCCTCCCAGGTACTCTTTTCATGTGTGAGCCATGTAAAGTGTGAGCCAAAGTTAAAAAATTGTAATTCTTTTTTCTTACTCAATATGAATTTTTGCATCAGGTTTAGGAAATATAAGATATATCTAACTATTTCTCTCAAACTCCTGCAGCCTTTGCCCAAAGGTTTATGTGAGCCAGTGTAGAGCTATTTTTCTCTGTTTCTCTTCTCCTCCTTTCCTTCTCCCATATTATATTTACAGGAAACAATTGTGGCAGCTCTAAAGCATGTCTGCTTTCAGGTTTAATCCTTTCCCTCCAAGACCTCTAGTAAGCAGCTCTTTTTCCTTAAAGCAGAATTTCTTGTTAAACTTACTAGTTATTCAAGGCAGATATCATAAAGTTTCTTTATGATGGATGGATTTGAATGGATTTGTGAGTCAGACACCAAGAATAAACCATACAAATTAATTTCAAAAATTCAAAGCTCTGCACTCCCGCTGTTATGCTAAATATTAACAATGCTAAAAATTATCCATCGCCCATGTCAGAACAGTAAAATAAAATAGTTAAAAAGATGGAAGATTATTCAGTGTTTTTATTCATGTTATTGAATAAATAACAAATTAACTGGTTATTTTTAAAATAACCAGTTAACTTGTCTTCTTATGTAAGATTGATCTAAAATGGCTACATCTATTGGATCAGCAATCTGTTATAAAAACCTTCTAAATACACTTTGCACCTTTCTGTGAAAAGCAGGATAGTTACAATTTGGGGAGTTTCCTCAGGGATATTTTTCTGTCTTCTTCTTAGTTAAAGCTTGATGAGGTCATTATGTGGCCTTCAGAAGTGACTTTTCATCAGCTTTATGTTTGAGCTCGTGGTGTCAAATTAAGCCTGGTGTGTTTCTTGTGTAAGTGGTAAAATGAATGTAAAAGCACAAAAGGGATGTAACCTATAGGTGAAATTCTTCTATTCCTCTATCAGTTTCTTCATCACAGATCAGCACTACTTGTGTTTCATTTCTCTGAGTGGACTTGGGGTATTTTTTTTGTTTTAATATGCTAGATCCCCAAAAGACGCTGTGAGTAATAACACAGATAAAAATAATGGTACAACAGAAGGAAATTACTGTAAAGCAAACTACATCTACAGTGGAAGAGAGAGAGAGACAAACAGGCCACAAAAGTGTGTATAAAGCTTACTATTCTTGCTTCTTGAGCAGAAAGAAGCTTCTTGAGTGTTACATGACTAAGTACCACCAGCAGAGAGCAGGTAAGATATAGGAGTTGCTTTCAAGGGGGCTTAAGCCATGAGTTAGGAGCGCAAAATATAGGAGGCAATGTAAGACTTAGAAGCAAGAAATGTGGCTTCAGTGTTGGGGACCAATCACACATTTAAATGAGGATTTCAACCAGCTGCAAACATCAACACTTTCTGGCTGTGGGAAAGAAATCACAGCTACTTGTCTGTAAGGTCTGTGATTTGGGGAGGTGAGTTTCATTCAAAGGTTGTGATATGGTTAAAGCAGTGCAGCCTCCATGCTCAATTAGAGGATGTGTTAATATTGTTACAGCAGTGCCCACAGCATTTGAGCCTCAGCCTGTGAAGAGCAGACTGTGCTGATGTAGCTGCAGCTCTTCTGCGGGTGGCACCTGCATTACTGCAGCAGTCCCCCAGCTGCCACTACTATGATTTCAATCCAAGTTTTACACTGTGATTCTTCTCTCAGACTGCTGCCAAACATCAGTGTGGCACTGAATCCCAGAAGCAAGGTTCCCAAGCTGTTCCCTTGGCCCCAGGACAGGATCACAAGAGACCTGTGCCTCAGAGTGTGTTTCTCAGTGTGGTGTGAAGGTGTTCCAGGCAGCCTTCTCTAATATCCCACTCCAAACCTGCAAGGGATTCCTGGAGTCCAGCCCTGAGCTCCCTCCTGGGGCCTCGCTGCTGCCTCCAGACAAGGAGCAGGCAGAATTCATTGTGTTTCAGCTGTCTTTCACAGAAGGCAGGTCTCATGTTTCGCCTTCTTCTCTGTAAAGTGGGACAGCCTCTCCTTGTGAGGGCTTTTTTTTTTACTCCTTTGATCAGCCTGCATAAGGTTTTTCTTCCTTATTGCTCCCCTCTGCTTGACTCCTAGAGTTTTTGTCAAGAACTTGGAAAAATGTTAAGTGTAATTCCAAGCGGCATATGCTACGCATTAAAAAATGCTTAATAGGAATATAATCAAGATTAAAAAGGGACATTTGGTAAGAAATACACTAAAAATTCTACTCTTTTGGCAGAAAGCCTTGCCATTTGCTAATAATAATCATCAGCTTTAACCCATAAAAAAACTTTCAGATTTATTGGGGAGGAACTGACCACAAGCACACTTCCCAATTTCATGGTGTGTCACATGAAGTTTTGTTTTGGCATTCATAATATAAATGTTTGGTTATTTTGGGAAAGTGTTCAGAATTGTTTTGAATTGCCACATAATGGATATTGAGCCATGGATATTGAGCCAGAGCTTCTGCAACTCTTTTTAATTTCAGTCAACATTTCAACCATTGCTAATTTTCTCTATTTGTTCACATTACTTTCTGTGATTTGGAAGACCTGAAGGGGAGGCACAAAAATCCCCCAGAAAAATATGTAATTATGAGAAATTATTGACGATGTAAAATATATTCCTGTATGCCTGCTCAAGTGCATATATAGTCTAGTCTTATCAACATGAAAAGATTTAAGAGCTAAGAAATTTTTGCATCTTAATTATTCCCTAAAAACTTGTCTCTTCTTTAGAATATTATCATGTCTTTAAAGAGTTAATTTATAATTTATGACACACTAGGGATGAAATTTTAATAGTCACTCAAAAACAAATAAGAGAAACACTTGAGATGGTGAGGTCTATGGAGAATTCTGATTTTTGGGGTTTTTTATTTTTAGTAGTACTAAAACAGGAAAAGAGTTATCTTTGTTCAGGTAAAGTTTCTGTCAATATGAAATCTGACAAAAGAAGTAATTTTAATAAATACTGCAGAGAACTCTTTTCAAGGGCAAAAATACTGGAAGCAAACCAGCAAAGTGTCTACTGGAGTTCTCCAAAGGCAAGTTTGAAACCAGGAATTTTCCATATGAAGTAAGGGTATAACCTGTCCTGAAACAGAATAAATATAAAGACTGTCATGCACTTTTACAGCTTGTGATGTTTTTGAGAAAATATTTTTTGCAGTCTATTCATGTAATCGTTTAAAAAAAAAAAAAAAAAAAAAAAAAAAAAGGAATTCCACTTGGTGGTTATTCCGATTTTTAATTATGAAAAAAATGTTGGTGCTAATTCAATACCACAAATTAATTATTCAAAATTACTTTAAAAAGACTCTTCTGTGAAAACATGAAGTTGTGTATTGTCTGAGTCTCGTTAAAGATCTCATCCCAAACTCAAATTCTCTATGTATGTTTAGATCTCTATGTTCTCACCAGATGGAAAGAGAAGTTCAAGACAGAAAAGCTTTTTCTTGTATACACTGAATCTGTCTTGCTGATGAATTAGTAGAGCTACTTCTGAGATCCTTTCAAATAATTGCTACAAAAGCAAATAAAAATTGTACATTGGGTATATTTCCTTAGATTAGAATGTATCTTTTTCACTAATTTTTGAATTTTTCCTGATTTTGTTAGAGTATGTGCTTTCAAGTTTTTATAATGAAAAACTGAATTAAACTACATTAGACATTTTGTGGCAAACTACTTTCCGCAAAAGTATATATGGAACAAATAAATGAAGACACTGTGGTTAGTTGACCCTGGCTGAATGCCAGATGCCCACCCACCCACTCGATTTTTCTGTTCCTCAACAGGACAGATAGTATAGAATGTAATTACAGGCTCATGTGGCAAGATAAGGGCAGAGAGAGGGATCACCCAGCAGTTGCTGTCTAGGTGAAACCAACTTGAACTGGGGAAATGAATTGAATTTATTTCCTATCAAATCAAAGTAGGATAATGAGAAATAAAAGCTACATCCTTAAAACATCCTTCCTTCACCTCTCTTCTCCCAGGCTTAACTTTGCTGCTGAATTCTGCCCCTCCTCCCCAGAGCGGCACAAGGGGATGGGGAATGGGGTTTATGATTACTTCATCCATCACATGTGGTCTGCAGGACCTCCCTCCTCATAAGGAAGGCTCCTCACAGTCCTATACACTAGCCTAACACAATTTCTATAAAAATACAGAATATAAACCCCACTACATTAATTAATAATTAATAAAATAAATTTATAAATACATATTCAGAGACAAACTTTCTGGTGAGTTAAAAGGCTGACATATTTCAAAGAAAAGAATAAATGACAAAAACTTCAAATTTGGGCTTTTGATAGGCAGGAATTCCATCACAGAGAAACTAATTTTTTTGTTTAAATGTTAACATTTTGTTATCTAACCTTCCCCACAACTCTAAACGTTTTGAAATCTGTAAGAGGCTTTCCCTGCCTATACCATGCAAAACAGGAAGACAAAAAGCCACAGGAATGTACCTGTTAGACCTCACTCCTAAGGGCTGTCTGTAAACAGACATATGTTACAAACATACAGGTAAAAATATGTTATAAGGAGACCAGCCTTGCACCCAGCATTCAATCTGTGATCTTCTGAAACCATTGCAAAAGCACAGACAAAAAAGAGGGGCTGAGAAGAGAGGTACATGACTGGCACCAAGCATTTTATGGCTGCTGCCACAGGAACTGGGCTGTCTCCTGTGCTCAGGACCTGTTTTAGCAGAGGATGTGGAAGCCAGACCTCGCTGCAGCCAGGGGAGGTCTCAGACCTTCCATAACCAATCACAAAACAAGGCCAGTGGTGCTGCAGAGCACTTGAGTGGGTCCTCAGTGAATGGCCAGGCTGTTGAGGTGCTGGCAGACAACCATTCCAAATAAACACATCAGGACTAGGAATTATTCACAAATTAATAGTGTGGGATCCAGCAAATGGGAATAAAACAAGGATTAAAGTGGACAGTTGTATGTTGGATGTTTATACCAGACCAAAAATTGCAAAGTGGCAAATATCTACCCCCTTGCCCCTCAACATCATCAATGATTTTTATAATTTGATAAAGTTACGGATATAGCATTGTGTGGGTTGATCCTGACTGGCCACCAGGTGGTCACCAAACTGCTCTCTCACTCCTACTTCTCAACAGGATTGTGGGGAGGGGGGAAAAGTGGCAGAAACATCATGAGCCAAGATAAGGACTAGACCTCTTCCTACTTATTTGTCAAGGCAAAACAGACTTAGGTAAATTATTATCTTGCTAATTAAAGAGACTGTGATAATGAGAAATAAAAACAAATATTAAAAGCATCTTCGTCTCACCCCTCTGTTCTTTCTGAGCTGAACTTCACTCCCAAATTCTTTACCTCCTCCTGTGAGTGGCAAAGAAGTGTGGGAAGTTGAGAGTTGCTATTAGTTCTTACATGTCTGAGCTGCTCCTTCTTCCTCACGCTCTTCTTTTGCTCCAGTGCAGGTTCCCGACCACATGCAATAATCTTCCTCCAGTGTAGGCCCTCTCCATAGGGTGCAGGTCCTCAGGAACACACTGCTCCAGCTTACCCACACTGCTCCAGCTTACCCACCATGGGGGCCCAGGTACCAGGGGGCCAGTAAACCTGACCCTGTGGGGCTCCTCTCCAAGGGCTGCCAGGAGCCAGCTCCATCCAGCCTGTTCTCCCTGGGGCCCAGGGCGATCCCTGCTGCACCATGGAGCCCCTTGGCCTGCGGGGGCACAGCTGCCCCTCCGCAGCACCCTCCTGCCCTGACCGTGGGCCTGCAGGCCTGCTTCTCTCACCTGCTTTTACTCGGCTCTCACAGCTGCTGTTGTGCAGCTGTAATTTAACCGTTCTTCAATGCAATATCCCAAAGCTGCTGCCGCTGTTGCTGATGGGCTCAGCCCTGGTCAGCAGCCAGTCCAGCAGTCTGGCACTGGCTGCGATGGCCTGATGGCAGCTTCTGACAGAAACCACCCCAATGTCCTCCCCACTCAAGGCTGGCTTGCCACACAAGCCCAGCAGAAGCTTAGGGGAATACATTCCCTCTCCAAATGTGTCTTGCAGTTTCCCCTCAGAATCAGTATTGGGAGATCAGAGGTGTCATGCTTTGGTGACGAGAAATAGCTCCTCCAAGGCAAGTGGCCATTTCCTCTCTGTCCCCTATTCATGATATGAGGTAATTTGAATGCAATTGCTTGATTGTTTTTTCACTTAACTTTTTTTTATTTCCACATACAGTTTCCACAGCAGATTATTGTGAACAGAGGCATGTGAACAAACACATTTTCCTAACCCTATTCATCTCCAAAATTCAATATTTCCTTAACTTCATGAATGTCCCTTTCTTATCTGCTGAAAACTGTTTTGTGTTGAGTCGTGTCCTACAGTGTTGAGCAGTTTTCAGCTGGACAGCTGCTATTCCAGCAAGCTGTCTGCCTGGACCTCTCCCACAAAGGTCATCATCCAGCCTGGTTGTCATAGCACCAACGTGTTGACCTTCTTTTTCTTATTCATGTGTATACTACAGATCTCCTATCGAATTCTGTGGACAAAGATTTTTGCCTACAACATGATTCACTGAAGATAAATATGAATGTGTCATAGGTCTGTTCTGAGGAAATCACCTCATTATGCAGTTCTTTTAACAAGATCATAAAATCTGTTTTCCTGTTCAATGGTTCATTGCCCTTTTTGTAATTATTAGGACAAAAATACAAATTATGTAGTGTAAACAAAGTGTCTGTGGCAAAAAGGATGTTTAAAATTAGGGCCACAGACAATATTCTGTATGTATGTATAAATATTTCCCAAAAGACTTTCACTTCTGAGATCTCATCTGAGATAAGAAGCTGAGAGAAACCGCCATGCCACTGTAACGTCATGTTTCATTGCAAATTGAAAAAATAAACAAGTCTGGACTTAGTCAGAGTTACTGCTAGCACCAGCTGCTGTGACCTCCTACTAAAACAGGAGTGACACACTACATTCTTCAGATTCTGGTGATGATTATAATTGAGTCAATACATAGCTGGATTTATACTAGAATTGAATTACCAAATAATTAAATTTCATAGACAAAGTAAGCAAGCAAAAACCAGTCAATACCAATGTTTTTTAATCCAAGAAATTCAGAAATTCAGCAGCTCTTTAATTTTAAACATCCTTTAAAGATCAGATTAAGAGAAAGTCAGCAGAGCTGACAGAATATTTTAGAGTTGCTTCAGATCTGGAAGCAACATTGATACACTTATTATGCTTCTGTATTTTGGGTTTTCTACATGCAGACCTTTTTTTCCAGCTGTAAGTTTTCCCATATGAAAAAGGAGGCTGTTGATCAACAATCTTATCAGAAGACTGCTTCGGTATGGCACATGTAGAAGTTTATTATCTCTAATAATAGTTTATTATTGTTTATCTCTTTCATGTGCCTATTGTATCACATAAATATAGGCATGTCTACATCTCATTTTTCAGATAAGGAAAAGGAATGCTTGGATAGGTCTCAAAAAAGAGGGCTTCAGGCAACCAGGTGATGCAATTTCTAAGTGCTAGAAGTTTCCCCTTGATGTGGTGGAGAGAGAACAGAGGCTGGGACACATTACCTGACAAGGTGGCTTCTTTTGTGGAGGGGCCAACACTGAGAGACAGGGGCATCAGCTTTGTGGAAGCACAAGAGCACAACACAATCATCCTTGAAAGTTCAAGGGAATGATTCCAGCGTTGCACTGTGGAATACTCAAGTATGGACAACACATGCCTTGGGTTCCACACATCTCCTTAGCTTTGTGCTGCAGCCTAGCACCCTTTACCCACAGCCAGTCTGGGTCTCTGTCTCTTTGACACAGCCAGCCACAAGGCTGCAGGCAGCAGACCCCAAGCACTTCAGAGAGCAGGAGAAAGCTGGAGATTTTAGAAGTGATCTCAGTAGCATCCTCTGGGTTATGGCTGGAAAGTTCATGTGACACTGAGCTCATTTCAAATGCAGAAATCTTTAGTAATTAGTTGTGGGCAGTACCTTAAAAAGAATTCCTCAGTCCTAGGATTTGCCTGAATCATAAATACAGTGCCCATAGCCTCTGGGCTGTGTGAGGAACAAACATGGACAAAGAAGTTACTGCTCATTCTACTAAGGATGTGAATAATTGTCCCTTTGCTCCCAGTGCTTTTTAAATATTTTCCTACAAAAACTTGCAGTCAATATCTGGAACTGGTTAATTTTTAACAAAAGAGCATCAAATTGGTCAAACATATTAAAGTGGTAGTGGTTAAGAGGAGGGGCACTTTATTTACAGACCTTGGCAAGGTCTGGAGAGAAAAAGAGAAATTAAACATATCAATGCATAAGAAATGTTAGCTATTTTCTAGGCTGCTACAAGACCCATGTTAAAAAAAAAATATGCTTCCAAAGTGATTTTGGCTTGGAAAACATATGTAAGAGGTTGTGCTAAAGAACTTATTTTCCTGGGGGTTTTTTTGTTGTAGTGCATCTCTCAGCTACACTGGAGAAGAAATACTTGTGTTTTATGATGTTCTGTGTAATTTCTACAGCTATATTTTCAAAGAATTTAATGAAGAAAATGGAAAAAGTTTTTCAGCAGAAATAAATAAATTTAATGAAGTATACAGCTGATAGTCCTATTACAAAAGGAAAATATCACATTATTTATCCCACTGGTGGGGAGAATAACATTTGGTTTACATTAGAATAAGAGAAAGTTTAGAAAACATTTCCTCACACATCTGATAATAATTACTAATGTTGCTGTGATGATAACTCCTTGGCTGTAGTTTCAAGGTAGATTTACCAACATTTATCTCTTGAAGGGAGCAGCAAGTGCTCTGGTGCTTCTAAGCTTCATTTTGCTCAAATCAAACTAGTGGCCCACCAAAACCTGTCTCTTCAAACCCGTCTCTGGAGAATCATACCAGATTCCATATTCATGTGTTTGGACATTTTACAAAGAGTCATTGTGTAAGTTTTGGAGTTGTTTTTGTTGTTAGGGAAAGCAGGACCATTATCCCTCCAGTCTGTGTTTCTGGAAAGTGACCTTTTGATGGGACAGAAGTTGTGTAATTTCAAGGTTAGTCAAATGCCTGACTTGTCCCAGGAAAGGAGAATAAAATGCTTCAAAAGAACCAGGTGCTGGGGAGCTACCCCTTTTTTGTCAAGGCGTTCCCCTTCTGCAGGTGATTTGTTATATGTTCTGTTTTCCTCTTCCTTAACTTCCATAGCTGAGAAATACTTTTTCAGATGTCAGTCAGATTTTAATTCCCTCTGCTTATGGGATTTTGCAAGGCTAAAGCAGCTTTCACACTCCCAGAGCCTCTCAAAGGCAGAGACCTTCTGTCCTTTTGGGCTAAGAGGAATGAGAGTGGCAGGACTCTCAGTGTACAGCCCACTCAGGTTTGCTGATCTGCTGGCTGCAGTACTTGCTGCAGTAATAAGGAAGGTAGATTTAAACTGCAGCTGATAAGAATAGTTGTTTCCCTGTAATTTCTCCTCTGTTTTACACAATATGCTCGGTTTCTGCGCCTTGCATGGATTTGGATTTAGTGTTTGCTGAGGTGGAACCTGTATGACCAAGCTCTGCATGGAAACTTACGCAGGATTACATTTTTCATTAATGTGAATGAGAGTTAGGTACTTTTCTCCTGGCTGAGACCAAGATGTTCCTGATCCAACATGTAAATCAGGTTTTAGATGCCTTTAAATCAAAATTTGGAGTACCTGTGAAACTTGTGTGCTTTCAAGTTAATTGGCAGATGAATGTAGGTTTTCTGAACAGCAACACTACTTAGGTAACTGGAGTCCAACTTGGACTGGAGGTAAGATGTTTGAACTAAATGTTTGCATTAAATGAAGTGGGAGAAAAGGTTTCCCTTCAAATACATATCCGATGTTGATATTGACCTGCTTAGACTTCA